>NC_134429.1:15356676-15656676 GCF_030867145.1 Opisthocomus hoazin | reverse complement strand
GCCCTCCCTGGTGCAGGAGCTGGTAAAGCCAAAGAGGCCGTGCGGCAGGAGAGGCTCTGGAGAAGGGATTCCTCTGCAGAGGTGGTTCTCAGTGTGCACAAAGCGGGTTTAAGCCAGTAGTGACTTACACTGGTCGTTGCTGCATTCCTGTGACCCACAGAGCTTTTGGTTCCAAACCCTACAGGACGTTTTTTCTGATAAAGGAAAAACAGGGCCTCCAAAAAGTCCCATTAAGTTGCTGAACATCCTGAAAACATTTAAAACCAATTGCAGATGTTGGCATCTCGTTGCCAAAGGGTGGCTGTGATTGTTCCTGCTGCGTTTCGCTCCAGCAGGAGTTGTTTTTACAGATGAAGGGACCTGAAGCTGGTTGCCTTGTCAGAAGCATTCACTGTAGAGCAGAAAAGCTGTTAGAGTCATGCCCCTGCTGCTGCTCGCTTGATTTGTTTCACAGATGCAAGAGGGTTTAGTTTTGGGGGCAGTAATCTCAAAATTGGATCCCCCCCGAACACTCTTATGTCCTTAGATCCAGCACCTCCGGCTTCCGTAAGGACTGTGCCAGGGAAATGGCTGTACCCAGCCTGGAGGCACTGAGCTCCCGTCAGGCGAGGTGGCTGCTGGCCGCAGGTCGGTGCGCGATGGCGGCGAGACGCCGCGTGGTAGGAGTTTGGTCACGGCTGCCGTGCGCTACGTGGGCATGAAGCCATTCAGGCTGGTGAGCGCTCTGAGCTCCAGCTTCGCGCAGTCGGTCTGGCAGGGAGAGCTTGGCCTTTCTGCTCTTTGGATGATGTTGGTCCTCCGCTGCGACCTGATCCTAGGCCAACTGAGCGGCATCTCCAGCCAAGGAGCGTCAGCAGGACTGTGAGCTCTTCGCATGCCGCTTTCTTTTCATAAGGTGCCAAGCTGGAGGCTTGCACAAGATGCTGTGTGCTGATAGAAACCCCAAGCAACGGTTTGATGTGGCCTGGGGGCCACGTGCAAGCTGCAACAACCATAGGATGGAGCCTGGGGGTGAAGAGGCTTCAGGCCAGAGGGCCCTGCTTGGCTGCCCCTCTCCCAGCCCAGCTCTGTGGATAAGAAAACCCGCAAGGAGCCGTTGCAGGAAAACCACGGTGATGAGCAAGCAACCACGGCAAGAGATTGATTAACCCACTTGGCTTCCAGCAGCGTGACTAAATCCCTGCCGATCTCAGAGGAAACTTAACTCGAAGTTGTCTACCCTTGTGTTTTCCAAGGGGCTCCGCTTGCCACGTGCGGGTAACCGTCACGGAACTGTGGCCGCCTGGAATAACTCCTGCGTATTGAAATGCTGCTGTAGCGATGCCCGACGGTGATGCATGGAAAGCTTTGGTCACATGGCGCCAGTTTATCTTCCTCGTTCCCAGCTGCTAAATTACACTGAAATGGCAACAGAAATAAAACCAGCTCCTGCTCCATTCGGTGCTTTCCAAGGGGGAATTTGTCCAAGGGAGCAGTCGCAGTCCCAGCTGCAGGGATGGTTGTGCTGTGGTTGGAAATTGGAAAGGGGAGAGGGGGCTTTGGGGAAGGTGATCGATGCTTGAAGTTACGAAATCCTTGTGATGCTGAGCGAGCGGAGAGAACGGCAAAGCCTGGCCCTTGCACACTTGGTTGTCTTGTTGCAGCCCCCTGCAAGGTTTAACAGCAGATACTGTCACGAAGCAGAGTTTTACTGAGCTCACAGGGTACAGAGCACTAGCGAACGTGGAGCGGAGCGCTGTTAGAAGTGTTTCAGCACAGCGCTGCAGAGAACAGCTGGAAGGAAGCTGAAAAGATCATCTCAGCAGATGCAGCTGGTACCTTTGGGTCTCACCCATGAAGGAAAATCAGCCATTTCAGTGTTGCAGAATCAGCTGCTCTGAAATAACGCCTGGTGCAAATGCTCTGTGCCATTAGAGACGGCCTAAAGCGAATAATCTGGCAGTGCTGGCCACCTCCCGTTTGTGTGAGCGTGCTGGGGAACCGTGTGCGTCACCAAAAGCGGCTGGGCTGAGAAGGGAGCGGGCTCTTGGCCTCCTCAGTGCTCTGCAGGGCCGCGGCACCACCACTGAGCGGATTTACGGTGATGGGCGCAGCGTGTAGCTCTGTCCTCCTGCTGCACAGCCCTGCTTTGGGTGTTCTCAAACGCCGTGGTCATCAAACACGAGGGATTTCACACACCTTCCCGCGAAACAGGGGAGTCGAGTGTCTTACCCATCCTCCAAGGAAATGCATCGGACTCTTCCGGTCTCCTGGAGCATCACGAGGTGGATATTTGGAGCAGGAGCCTGGACTGTGGCTGACCCATCTTGAAGAAAAACCAGTGGACAAGATTTCCCGGGGAGAGACGAGCAAGCCAGCACTAAAGCTGACTGTACGCTGCAAGCAAGAGCCATCGCCAAAAATGCTTTCAATTCCTGCCCAACCCCAAGGTCTTCTGTCTTCGCCGCACGGCTCGCCGGCACGGCGCTGCTCTGATGGCTGCAGGACCGGCGCGGAGGCACGCTGCTGATGGCAGAGGTGGACAGTGCGTGCACAGCAGCCAAAAACGAGCTTTTGCGGCTGCGGATCACCCCAGCCGCGTGGTGTTACTGACAGTAGGCGCTTACCTGCCCGGGTGAGTGGAGCGGCCGCTGCGTGCTCCGTGCTGCAGCCCTCTGCTAACCAGTGTTAATCTGAAACGGTGTTTGGCTCGGAAAGCGAAGGAATTTAGCGAATTCCCGCTGCCACATGCTAACTGCGGGGACACGTGGCTTTGGGAGAGGGGTGTTGTCCCAGCGTGAAACACTGAGCTGGTGGACTTCAACTTCTCCTTGCTTGGGGGAGCTGTCTGTTCCGTTTGCCTGCTTTGGGTAAAACAAATCAGTACTGTAATGCTGAAAGTGCTACAGAAAAGAAGTCACAACTTCCAGCCACTGGTCTCCCAATGGCGATGGCATCTGCCTCGTTAGCAATAAGGATCTGCTTCAAATTAGAGTGTCTCTAGAAAAGCAGCGGCCTGTGGAGGCTGCTTAGTCCACAGCATTTTCCTGCTCCACGTTCCTGTCCGCTCCGGTGGCAGTTCTGTCATACATTTGCTCCAAAACGGAGCAAACTTAAGCATATTTTTATTCATTTGCTAGGAACTGATAAAAAATGAGTGAATGATGAACAGAATACCCCTTGCAAAAGGGGAAACGGTTCAAAAAGATAAACCTAATGGGGTTACCCTTCCGGGTAGCTGTTCGAGGGGCAGCAGCAGAGATCAGCCTGGGGGTGGTGTAGGGCGGCCCTGGGAAGAGCGCGGAGAACAGACTGTTAGGGAGCGGATGAAGAACAGATATCAAAGGTGGAGTCTGGAAGGCCACAAAGTGGCAGGGAATGTGTATTTCTGAGTTGAAACCAGAAACAGAGTGATTTTTGCACAGAATTACAGGAAATACAGGGCTGATAGGAGGACTTGGCCACTGAAAAGAGGAAGTATGAACTGGAAGAGAGTTTTAGGTGTTTCTGGTGATCGTTGGACATGTGTCTTTGGTAAAGTGAACCGGCAACAAAGTGGAAAGTTGTAGTTAAAGGACATCACCTCAACCCTTTTAAAAGTCCATAGTTCTGCTGGAGATGTAAAAGGAAAAAACATCCAGAAGTAAAAAGCAGCTCAAGCGTAAAGACGAGAATCGTGTGTGGGACCGCGGGAAGGGTGACGCCGCTGCCCGAGTCCTTCGTCACTTCGTGTGTGCTGCAGGCGAAAGGCCTCTGGAAGTCTGCGTGTGGCTTTACAAGCAGAAAGTGAGAGACCCACGCTCACTAAATGCATTGATTCTGTGATGGTTATGCAGCGATGGTTATACTCGTCACAGCTCCCTGTGGAAACCCGCGGGGTCAGGCTGCAAACAGCAGCGGCTGTCCCCTCGCAGCTGGGCATGCCACCGGCCGAGCAGAAACTTCAAGGCAGAAGAGCAAGGGTCCTGCTCCAGCGATCCCGTCAGACCGAAGCAGCCTGCCCGGATACACCTTCAGGGATAAGCAGATCTAAGAAGCTTCTTAGGGAATCTTTGATTTGTTTGTCAAAGCACGAGAAGCTGAAGAAGCAGCAGCAGAATGTGAAGCTTTAGGGATGAAAGAGCGAGGGGATGGGAAGGAGCTCGCCAGCCTGCTGGCTATTAGACACGGGGCGAAAGGGATAAAGGCTCAAATTCTCGCTGAGCCAGGCAGTATGTGGGCCAAAAATGAGTAAAAGGCTTTCTAAAAACAAAGGCAAAAGCTGAGGTAAAAATGGAAAAGCAAAAAAAAATCACCAAAAACTTGGGGTGAGGACACCATGGGCAAGGCCTAAATATCATCAGAGCTGAGGTCTGGAGCTGCAGGCCAGTATTAAAACAGAATTTGGTGACAAAGATGCGGCACACGCTGAGCCGGCGGGATTGAGAACACATCAGCAGACGCTGATTTCAGCAAGTAAGGTGCACAGTGTGGCAAAAGTAATAGAAAAAAGGTAATAATAATCTTGTGTTTTGTACAATATGCGGCAGGTAGCTGTTAAGCAACACAGGAGCAGTGCTTGTTAAATAAAAAAGCATTTGGTTTAAGTACGAAACATGGCAAAATGGGGAAAATATGAGTTGGTGTAGGGTCAGAAAGTAACAGAGTGGCCCCGGACCGGAGTTTCTGTGACCGAATGTGTTTAAAACAGAAGCACAACAGGTTTCATGTTTTGAAGAAGAACACGTGGCAGTGCTCTGGACACAAGGGTGGAAACAGCAGATCTCTTGACGTGCGAGTTTTACAGCTACTCCTTGGGAACAGCAGCAAGGTGTCTAAACGGTCTGGTGTAAACTGCAGGCTGCCTGTAGAGTCACAACCCAAAGATGCAGGCAAATTTGCGGAAGCTCTAGGGCTGCAGAAAGATGTAATCAAATTTAATTATTTTGGGGGGAGGGATCTAAAAATCAGTTGGAATATTACTACTGCATGGCAGGAAAGGTATTGAAAATGCTTAGTACTTATTAAAAGTGCTTAGTGCTTATTAAAATTATTTTATGAAGATGATAGTGCTCTACACAATCCCAGTTTGCCTCTGACTGCAGCCCCCCCCCGAAGCGAGACTCCCTGGCGCTGACTTTCCCTGTCCCGCACTGTTCCTTCCTCCCGCACCGGGTCACAGGTTCCCGCAGCGTCACTCCTGTCGCTGTCACGCACAGCGTGCAGCGCTGAGGGAAGAGGGAGGGGGGCACAAATGACACCAGCCCGGCCAAAAAGCAGGGCCGAGGAGATGGAGCAGTGGGCTTTGACCCCGCTGTGGGATGCGGCCGCCTTCCCCAGATGTGGTATTTTCGCAAGAGCCCACCCTGGTCAGGCAGACGTGTGGCTGTGAAGGAATGCGCAGGGCCCGCAGCTCCGCTCCGGGGTGGATTTTGAGACTGAAAAAAAACAGGGAAAGAGACAACAAAAGCTTTTCTCCTCCCCTGCTTGCATCTCAGCATAGCTCTGTGGCTCAGCCAACCCAGGTGCTGGGGTTCTGCACAAAGGCTTGCAGTGAGCAAGGGGAGGGCAGCTGGGGTGATTTCATCTTTTCCTTCTTGGTGCCTCAGAAGGCAGCAGCAGAGGCGCACATTCCCTCTGGCTCCCCTCTCCTCCACCTTCCAATCCCTCCCCTCCTGCCAGAGAGGCACCGCGAGGGGAGAAAGGCCAAAACCCACATTTTTTTCTGCAGCTGCACGGTCCTCGTTTCGCACTCACAAGCAAGGCAGGAATGCTGAGCAAACTGGAGCCATCTGGCTGAGGCGCTGCCAGGGCTGTTTGGCGCTGGAGACAAAGGACTGGAGGAAAGCGAAGCGTTGCTGAGATAATGTGGAGTGGAGAAGACACTGAGTGGGGCCAGGCCTTGGTCACAACAGCTTGGCTTTGGAAGGCGATGCTTTGGGGTGTAGTGTGCTGTTACAGCAGCCACCTAAGATGGGGGAAAAAAGCTGGAAAAAGCTTAGAGGAGAAATAGTCAAGGCACTATTGCGGAAAAAAGACACCTCTGCAGTGCTTTGAACAGTGTAAGGGGCTCTTAGAAGCGCGCAGAGAGGGGCTTCCCATCCACATGAGGGGTAGAAGGTACCACGGTGCCCAAAGAAAGGTGTTAGTGCCCGTGCCGTCTGCAAGTCGCAAAAACAGGAGCAGACAGGAAGGGGTTGGCAGCACACCAGGGAGGGTTATGTGCAGAAAACACAGCTGAGCAACTGCTTGGGCAAGAGGCTACAGATGAAATGTTCTCTGGTGTAGCCGGAGACAGCGTGTAGAAAGGACAATTAGGGCAGAAGAGAAAGTAAGGCGAGGTAGGGAACTGAGAAGTTGTACCTTATGTGAAGGGAAAGTAGAGGGATGGGGGGGGGGGGGGAGAAAAAAAACAACAGAAACAGAATCACAGAATGTTCGGGGTTGGCAGGGCCCTCTGTGGGACCCCCAGCCCAACCCCCTGCCCAAGCAGGGTCACCCAGAGCAGGCTGCACAGCACCGCGGCCAGGCGGGGCTGGAACATCTCCAGAGAAGGAGACTCCACAGCCTCCCTGGGCAGCCTGGGCCAGGGCTCTGTCACCCTCAGAGGGAAGAAGTTCTTCCTCGGGTTCAGTCTGTGCCCGTTGCCCCTTGTCCTGTCGCTGGGCACCACTGGAAAGAGTCTGGCCCCGTCCTCCTGACACCCACCCTGCAGATATTTAGAGGCATTTCTAAGGTCTCCTCTCAGCCTTCTCTTCTCCAGGCTGAACAAGCCCAGCTCCCTCAGCCTTTCCTCATAGGAGAGATGCTCCTAGCCAAAAAAACCCAAACAAATTCAGAGCAAGAGCATAGCAAGAGGTACATGGAAAGAGCTTTTGTTCATTACCTCAGCGTACTCTGCACAGACCTGAAATGACCGTGATGGTGAAAATACCAGCGTGGGTCACGCCTCTGCTCTGCCACAAGAATCCTCACCTGAGGCGCAGGTAAGGAAGCTGCCTGGAAGAGAGCAGAGCAAAGGAACACCAGAAAAGGCATCCATCCTTCGAGCGAGAACTTGTTAGTGTGTTTTGACAGAAAAATTCCAGATCTCCATGACGGAACTTCTGATAGCTTTCTATGATGGCATGACTGGCTGGATAGATGAGGGGAGAGCTGTGGATGTTGTCTACCTAGACTTCAGCAAGGCTTTCGACACGGTTTCCCGTAACATCCTCCTAGGGTAGCTCAGGAAGTGTGGGCTGGATGAGTGGTGAGGTGGACTGGGAACTGGCTGAATGGCAGAGCTCAGAGGGTTGTCATCAGCGGTGCTGAGTCTAGTTGGAGGTCAGTCACTAGTGGTGTGCCCCAGGGGTCAGTACTGGGCCCAGTCTTGTTTAACTTCTTCATCAATGACCTGGATGAAGAGTTAGAGTGTACCCTCAGCAAGTTTGCTGATGACACCAAACTGGGAGGAGTGATGGATACACCGCCAGGCTGTGCTGCCATTCAGCGTGACCTGGACAGGCTGGAAAGTTGGGCAGAGAGGAACCTGATGAGGTTCAACAAGGGCAAGTGCAGGGTCCTGCACCTGGGGAGGAGCAACCCCAGGCACCAGTACAGGCTGGGCTGGAGAGCAGCTCTGTGGAGAGGGACTGGGAGTGCTGGGGGACGACAGGGTGACCATGAGCCAGCAGTGTGTCCTGGGTGCCAAGAAGGCCAACGGGATCCTGGGGTGCATCAAGAGAAGTGTGGCCAGCAGGGCGAGGGAGGTTCTCCTCCCCCTCTGCTCTGCCCTGGGGAGGCCCCATCTGCAGTGCTGTGTCCAGTGCTGGGCTCCCCAGTTCAAGAAAGATGAGGAGCTACTGGAGAGAGTCCAGCGCAGGGCTACGAGGATGAGGAGGGGACTGGAGCATCTCTCCTGCGAGGAGAGGCTGAGGGAGCTGAGCTTGTTCAGCCTGAAGAAGAGAAGGCTGAGAGGGGACCTTAGAAATGCCTCTAAATATCTGCAGGGTGGGGGTCAGGAGGACGGGGCCAGACTCTTTCCAGTGGTGCCCAGCGACAGGACAAGGGGCAAGGGGCACAAACTGAAGCAGAGGAAGCTCCAGCTGAACACGAGGAAGAACTTCTTCCCTCTGAGGGTGACGGAGCCCTGGCCCAGGCTGCCCAGGGAGGCTGTGGAGTCTCCTTCTCTGGAGATGTTCCAGCCCCGCCTGGCCGCGGTGCTGTGCAGCCTGCTCTGGGTGACCCTGCTTGGGCAGGGGGTTGGGCTGGGTGACCCACAGAGGGCGCTGCCAACCCCCGCCATGCTGTAACCGGTGCGACTGCGGCAGGCGGTACATTACCCAGCTAATGAGGGCGGCAGCGGGGTAAAGAGCGGGCAGCTAAGGCAAAGGGAAGCCAGGCGCGGGCGCCGGACGCAGGAGGAGGAGGCGGCTCGCGCGCCCTCACGGGGCGGAGGCGGGGAACGCCTCGGCGAGGAGCGCGCATGCGCCGGGCCGGCGGCAGAGCCGCGCCCCGCCCCGCGCCGCCCCGCGCCGCCCCGCCCCGCGCCTCCCCGCCCCGCCCCGCCCCGCCGTTGTGTTTGCGGCGCGGGAGAGACCGCCGGGCGGGACGGGACGGCACCGCGCATGCGCGCGCTCCCTCCTCCCGCGCGACGTGGAGGCGGAGGGGAAATGGAGGGGTGGAGAGGGGGGGGCCGGCGTTCGAAAAATGCCCGCGGCCTCCCATTGGCCGGCGGCGCCGCCGCGGCCCGCCCCCCACCGCGAGCCTCGGCCACACCCCCCCGCGGTCCCGCCCCCGCCCCTTTGCCCCGGCCGCCCCCCCTCCCCCCCCGCCGGTTCCCCCGCCGCCGCCATTAGAGGGGCCGCTTTGTGTCCGCTGGGCCTGCTGGTGAGTGACCCTCCCCCCCCCCCCCCCCCCCGCCCGGCGCCGCGGCGGGGGGGAAGAGGCGGCGGCGAGGGGGGGCCGGGCCCGGTAGGCGTGAGGCGCGGGGGAGGCCTGGCGGGGCGGCCGGAGGGGCCCGGGAACTCCTCTCAGCGCCGCCTGACAGGCCTCGGCGAGGGGGGGGGGACGACGTGGGCACACACTGTCGTGAGGAGTCGCGACACGCCGTACGGCCTGCTTTCCCCCCCCCCCCCCCCCCCGCGCCTCACACCCGGGCAGGGCCGCGGCGCGCCGGGCTCTCGCCCCCGGCTAGGCCCGAGGAGGCGGCCCGGGCCCTCGGGTGTCGGCGGGCCGGGGCGGCCGGGCCGGGCGGGGTGCGGGCCCCCGGCCCCTCGTCGGCCCTCACAAAGGAGGCGCGGGCCGTGCCGGCCGCCTCTCCCGTCCCGCCGACGCCGGGTGAGCACCGGTGGGCGTGCTGCGGGGTCGCGGGGCGAAGGTCAGCGGCGGGGGGGGCTGGGAGGTGCGGCACGTTAAATAATCGCTATTTATAAACTTAGGAAGCGCCTCAGCTCCTGCCGTAGCCTTCCTGCGTTTTGCTCGCTTCGCTGTGGTTTTTTTTCTCCCCTCTTTCACAAACTCGCTTCGTCGGAGGCCGGAGGAGTGCGGCCGCTCGAGGAAAAACCTCGGTGCGAGACTGCGGCGTGGCTCCGCTGCCGGAAAGAAGCCCCGAATCCGTCTCGGTGCTGCCGGAGGTGGATGCGGGCCGGAGCGTGGGGCTGCTGGGTGCTTCGGAGCTCCTGGCTGAGACCCTGGGGTGGTCACAGCCCTGTGCAAGAATGTTAATGACCCTCCTCCCCTTACTGCACGTGCTTCTCCCTAGAGAAGGCTGTTAAATTCCAGGCTGGAATTTGACTGTTCCAGAGGGACTTCCATTCCGAGTTCGTTATCCTTATTGCTGCTCCGCACTGTGGTTTTTGGGTTAAAACCTTGCAAAGGCTTAAGGGGAGAGGAGCAGCCTACCAAAGTCTCAGCTGGTGGAAACTTGTGTAGCTCTTGCCAGGCCGGAGGGGCTACACCAGCTTGTGGTGCCCGGGGACACTGTTCAGAACAAATCCTTCCCGCCTGTATTCCGTTCTCACAGTCACGGTGTCTGCAGATCGCAGGGGACTGCTCAGCCTGTGCTGGAGGAGAAGGGAAGTTAGACGATGTGGGGTTGCAGGTGTGTTTGCGCCGTTTAAAATGTAGCAGAGGCTGGCAGTGTACTTGTATCAGTAGTATTTCACAGGTTGTTCTTTGCAGGAGTTTCGGCCGCTGAATTGTTTCTGGGTTAACAAGCGTGTCACCTCTCAGTTCTTATCAGGCCTTTTGAGTAATGGTTGCACTCTGATTTCCAAGCACGTGACTTTTTGTTTGTTTTCACCAGGACTAGTATTTTTAGCATCTTCAAGAAATTGTTGGCCAGCAACCTTTGGCAAGCAGCTGTCTTCTTGAGGCAGGAAAGGTTCAGAAGTACTCGTGCTTATAAACAAAGTCACACTTAAGCTCTTTCATGCGAGGACAGTGTGCACAGGGGGAATGAGAGGAGAGGAAAGTATCACTAGCAAGCGTCTCTTCTGTTTAGTTAAAGAATGGAGAGGTTTTGATGGACTGGGCAGGAGAGCACTTACCTTCCTCAGGAGGGACTTAGAGCTTGGTGAACAGAGCGGGAAGGCCTACGAAATGAGGGGTGGGTAGGGGAAAAAAAAACCAAAACATATAATTTCTGGTGGGGAGGAACTCGGTGTGTATGCCTTGAAAACATCTACTGGCTTTTGCACCCTTTCTCTTCTTTACCTGCGTGTGCCTCATAATTAATTAGCTTTTCAATGCATTGTGTACTTTTCTCAGGTAGTAGCTGCTTGAATTATGTTTGTCTTCAGAATAGCTTTTTCTCAGATTTTTTTTTTTTCCCCTTTCAATGGAAACTGATGTGTGAATCTTCTGTCAGTGTTTAGTTACAAGTGACCCAGGGTTCTCTGAGGATTTTATCTTCCATGAGGGGGACTAAAAGAAGTTTTACATTGATGGGCTCTGATGTGAGGTGTGAGTAGATTTTGTATGGATTTCAAGGAAATCAGAGCTTTTATTATGTTTAGTTTTGTACTATACAATAATAAGCAATGGCTGAATAAGTAATAGTTAGGGAGGAGGGTTTATGTAGTAGTTTTAAATTTAATCCATCTAAGCAAGGTAGATGTTGCCTATAAAAAGTTTGTGCCCTGATATGTCCTGTTAGCAGCCTAAATTTTCATTCAAGTGTCAGTGGTTTGTTAAAATTCATAATGTTGATCCTGGAATTAAGACAATTTCATCCAGTGCTATGAAACTTTCAGCAGTGGATTTTAATGTTGGAGTAGTTTGAAGTTAGTGACCTAAACCTGTTCTAACCGTAAAGCTGAACCCTGTGCACTCTGGTGCAGGCTGTTTCTTTCCTTAACTGCTTGTGTCAGTGGCAGCATGTGGAGAATCTGAATCATGGACCATACTGACCAGAAATTGTTCAAAAACTGTTGTCCCACAGAGGCTGTCACTGTCACAATCCTGCGCATTGCTGCGGAGAGGGATTATTTTTAGACCGCTGTGCAAGCAGAAATTCTGCTTCGTATTAATCACTTAGCTGAAGTTTTTGCGCGTCTCTGGGTACGACGGTGGCATAATTGAAGTAGCACACTACCTGGCTTTGGCTGTGCGTCTGGGGACGTGAAGAAAAACTCCTGGGTGTAGGAAGAGAAGATAATCCAGGCCACGGAAATGATCTGCTATTACTGTCCTCTGTATGGGTCAAAGATTGATGGAGAAAGAATTGGAAACCTATAGTGGTTTTTATATTGAGCTGGCGTTCTTGATGGTGAAGAGCAGCGGAGGTGAGGCGTGGGTTGTTACTTGTGTATTTATCTGTTGAGACTGAGCTGCCACTGAGTTGCTGCTACCACCTCCTAGCAGAGAAGAGGCGCTGAGCTCAGTCCCAGGTGGGGAGGCAGAGCATCAATCTCGCTGTAGTAATATGCCTTTTTTTTTCTTTTTTTTTTGGTGTTGAAAGCAGTGTCTGTGTGTGTAGAAGCGCAGCGTTTAATCTTTGCTTTGCTGGATAGGCAAGGTGTAAGTCAGGTTGGATTTGTGGTGTTTGGAGTCACAGGTCCAAATTCAATGCTACCTTGAAAATGTATCTTTAGACTTAGAAAAACTCTTCTTGGGGTCTCCGTGGAATCTCAGAAAGTCTCCGTAGGAATGCGAGTGTTTGGAAGCTAGAAGTAGGAAAGATTTTCACTGTGCTCCCCTGAGCCCTAACGTAGTTGGGATTTGTTGTTCCTCTCCTTAAGGCTGTGTGGGGAACGAGTGGATGGAAGTAGAAACTCTAACACTAGTCAAGCCAAAGAATTTCTTGCCTGGCAAGTGGTGAGTTATGGGATCTTTGTATTGGACCACTCTTCTTCTTTAATTGAAACAAGATGGTTTATAATCCTTGCCAGCAGCATGGGGCTCAGATAGCCTGTAACAGATCCCTGGGAGACTCGACCGCAAGAGAGTTGCAAATACAGCCCTTGTAGCTTACTTGGGAGGCATGCCATTGAAAATTCCGCTTAACCGGGACACCTCCTGGGAAATTGCTGCGGCTGGTGGCTGTCAGGATCGGGGCAAAGTTAGCACAAAACTTGTTGAATGGCAACAAAAGTGATGGGAATGCCAGTTGTGAGGTAATGCTCAGCCAGATGTGAAACAGGAGCGAATTTCCGAGCAGGTTGCCAAAGATGGATTAGAAGTGGGGGCTAATGTGTATTCTGTATTCAGTAAGATATTTTATTTGATATTTGAATATAATGATATAATATAATAATATAAGATATTTGAGCCAGCAGCGTGCCCTGGTTGCCAAGAAGGCCAGTGGGATCCTGGGGTGCATCCAGAGGAGTGTGGGCAGCAGGGCGAGGGAGGTTCTCCTCCCCCTCTGCTCTGCCCTGGGGAGGCCCCATCTGCAGTGCTGTGTCCAGTGCTGGGCTCCCCAGTTCAAGAAAGATGAGGAGCTACTGGAGAGAGTCCAGCGGAGGGCTGAGAGGATGAGGAGGGGACTGGAGCATCTCTGCTGCGAGGAAAGGCTGAGGGAGCTGGGCTTGTTCAGCCTGGAGAAGGCTGAGAGGGGACCTTAGAAATGCCTCTAAATATCTGCAGGGTGGGGGTCAGGAGGATGGGGCCAGACTCTGTTCAGTGGTGCCCAGAGAGCCCAGCGACAGGACAAGGGGCAACGGGCACAAACTGAAGCAGAGGAAGCTCCAGCTGAACCCGAGGAAGAACTTCTTCCCTCTGAGGGTGACGGAGCCCTGGCCCAGGCTGCCCAGGGAGGCTGTGGAGTCTCCTTCTCTGGAGATATTCCAGCCCCGCCTGGCCGCGGTGCTGTGCAGCCTGCTCTGGGTGACCCTGCTTTGGCAGGGGGTGGGACTGGGTGACCCACAGAGGGCCCTGCCAACCCCGAACATTCTGTGATTTCCCTGCATGTTTTTAGGCTGTTTTAAATGAGTTGAAACTACTGGTCTGACTTAATCAAGACAACAGGCAGCTTAGTGAACAGCAGAAACAAAAGAGATCGGTAAATGCTGGAACACCTTTGTGAAGCAGGCTGTGATGGGCAATCAGCTGAGAACTTTTAGAGGATACGTTTTGTGAAACGCAAATTTGTATCAACCAGCAGGATCATATACTTTGTGACAACGTAGATACTGAGGCTTTTGGGAAGGTATCCTCTGCCTTAGCTGGGTTTTTTTAGGGAAGAGTTTTGACCGTCTCAGGGGGCCAGAAGCCTTGAAAAAGTTGGCTGGCTTCCAGTTTGGAAGGTACTATTTTGGCATGTTTGATTTGGAGTTGCAAAAAATATGAGCATTTCCTCTGCTTTTTTCTTGCAGCTTCTGAGACATTTAAATGCTCTTCTGCTCAGGACAGCATTGTATAGTAGTAGATAATTGCACAATAATCAATAGCCTGTTTTTGAAATCCAGTTACTTGGCTTTTTAAGCCTTTCTGATAATAAACAGTCATTCTTGCTTGCATTTATTGTAAGGTTGGTGGTTTTATATCCCTTGACACCCTGGCTTCGAATCTGCAAGAACATAAAAACTTTTTTCTAGCCCTTTTTGACCTGATTTCTAGACCTGCATTGTGTACAGTGTACCAAGTCATGGCTAAGAGCACATCAGTCACCGGAGTATGTGTCATGTAACAGTAAGTGGACACCTTTAATGGCACAAGATTGGATATGCTTTCTCATTTTTCTGTTGGGTATTTGTTTTCAGTCCGCTGAGCCTGTGCACCCTTACCCTGAGTCCTTGTGACTCGGTATTTCCGCCAGTGTGACAGTTGGCTTGCCATGTTCAAGACCTGATTTCATCCCAGAATGTTGTCTCTTGAATTAGACTGAAGTCTGAGATAAGATGAGTTATCTTATGGCCAGGAGAAATTCAAGGAGTCAGCCAAACTATGTCTCAAATTAACTTTTTTTTTCCAAGTTCTTGTATCTGTTACATTGGTGGGGGGAATCCACTCTTCTAAAATATTATCCAGAATGTGCGTGTCTCCCCTGAAGTCCCCCTTTCTTTTATTTCTTTTTTTTCCTCCTAAGGGTGTGCTGATCACTCAGGAGGAAATTGCTGTAGTTTTTCATAACAGTTCATGGAAAGCTACGTGATCCTTTGACTAGATATCCCATTAGTGGCCACTCCCTGCGCTGGGAGACTGGATGCTCTGAACCATTCCTGCTCATCTAGAAATCCGGAAAGTTGGGAGGTTTTATTGCTTATCAGGTCCTTGCTGGATTACCAGCTTTGAAATGACGAGTTTGTGGTCGTTGGGGAACCTGTGAGCCTGCAGTTCCAGTGACCTGTAGGAAGGCCATTGTAAGTAGCTATGTGAGAAGTTACTGTCTGTACTTTCGAGCAACTTTTTCAAAAGGTTTGTATCCTGGTGTTTGTTTCGTTGCTGATGTGATTGCTTTTTTCTGACAGTCGATCAGATTTAAGTGTGCATGAGAGTTACCCAATAACCACCTTGAAAACCTGCATCCTCAACTGGTGGCCTCTTCCCACTTTCTAAGCACAATATTTGTTTGACATGACAGTTATTACTTTTCTATTGTTTATTATTAAGAGCAATGCTTGCAGTTGTAGCTCTGGTACACATTTAAAGATGTCTTAGTGTCCCATACATGAAATAGGGTGTTCAGGTAACAGTTGGTTTGGGTGACTTGGTTTTTACATTAAATAAATCCACTGTTTTATATGAGGGGGGAGTGAGAGGAGCCAGTGTTTTGCTGCATTGCTGTTGCAAAACCTTCTAGTCTTTTGCTTTATCTTTTTGAGAAACCAAATTCAGCCCTGTTTGTGGCTGACATTTCACACACAGTCCAGAACGCTACTTTTGAACCCTCTGTGGAAAGAAATAGGCTAAGCAAGAGCAGTCCTTGAGCTGTGATGCTTTCACAAGTTGATGCTTGTGATCCTACCCTGGAAGAATATCGGTGCTTTGAAGTCAATAGGAGATTATCCTCCTGCCCCTTTGATTCTCTTGGCCTTCTGAGCAGGAGATGGGAATGCAGAGGGAATCGACAAGCTCCTGTTTGGGTCACTCTGAATTTCTGCTGGACGATGGCTTCTTTTCATGTAATATAGGCACCAAAGATGTGAATTGTGCTAAGGTTCACACCTGAGAGCAAGAAGACTCGAGTACTTTATACGGTAATCTAAGCAAAGGAGTGTTTTACAACCTGGGGAATTTGAAGTCAAAGTTGGGAGTACTACACTTTCATGCATGTGACGTGCAGGTCACACAGCTGAAAAACAAATAAAACCCAGGACCAGGTCAGCCACAGTGTGTGCTTGTATGTGTGTGTTAGTAATCCCAGGGAAAGCATCTTTTGTAGCCCCCAGCCGACTTCCCTGAGGAAGGATCTGTAATTGGGTATTTTAGGACTCACTTCAAAATGCTGGCATTTTTTTAGGGGGCTTCAGGCTATGCTTGCTAGAAAAAAACATTTGATGCTGAGCTGAAGCCTGATGGATTTTTTAAATTTTTCCTCTTACTTTCCACACTTGAGAGAGGAAGGTCCCATAAAATAGGCCCCCCCCCAAAAAAAACAAACAAACAAACAAACAAAAACCAAAAAAACCCCCCCCAAAAACAGTGCTGGGCTGTGGTTCGTATGTTCTAATTGGTCATTAGTATTTTTTTCCCATCCTGAAATTTCATAAGAAAGCTTCATTCATCTCATTTATTTTGGTTTTGGCATGTAGTGTGTTTTGATTTTTCTGTTTTGTCTCAGAAGAAAACATCCGGCACTGTTGCACTCATTTGCTTTTACTGGTGCAGAGACAGGACT
This sequence comes from Opisthocomus hoazin, assembly GCF_030867145.1. NCBI lineage: Eukaryota > Metazoa > Chordata > Aves > Opisthocomiformes > Opisthocomidae > Opisthocomus > Opisthocomus hoazin. Next base: position 15,640,454 of record NC_134429.1, on the reverse strand, counting down.
GGTGCGCTGTCGTTTTTCGGAATGACTGTTCGGTGTCAAAGGAGAAGTCGTAGATGTTGCAGAAGTGGGTAGACTGCTTTTCACTGTCAGGAACGCTGCGTTTTGAAGGTGGCCAGCCAGAAGAATGTCTCTTAGAGCATCTCCCATAGAAACGCTGCCCAGTGATGTGTCTAGTTCTCCTGAAATTCAGGTCTCTTGGTTGTGCTGCAGGTGTGCACACCTGATGTGACATTGCACCCACCTGCAGCGGCAGTGGAATTAGTTTATTAATTTACTAGTTTATTATGTGAGGAGGAGGTACAGTGATGTGGCCTCTTGCATCACCAGTCCATGTGAACTATCATATCTTAACACATGTTACCCTCGGCTCTTCTTTCACTGCTCCTGGTTTCTGAATGGAAACTACTTCCACAGCTTGGAGGTTTAATAAAAGTGTTCAGTGCAGACGAGCTGGGGTTTGGTTTGCCTGGGAAAATAACTGAGGTGGAGAGAATCCCTCCGATCGATTAGGAGTCTCCACTGCTGAGTAATAGGAGGGCTGTATTTTTGGCAAGAATGTGGAGTAATGGAGGTGGTATAGATGGGGTACGGAACATCCACCCCTGCAATGGCGAATGCAGTGCAAAGTGCTGAAACTGTGGTGAAAGTCATCTTGAGAACAGTGCCAGGAGTGACGTAAGCTCTCCGTTCAAGAGGAAGGCGCTCGGATAGGAATTCCAATAGGAATACCTATTGGAAGTGAAAATTCATGGTAAGTGTCTGCTGCCTTGTCTGAGTAAAAGAAAGCATCCAGAATAGGTAGAAATCGGGAGCTGTTCTTTGGATTTCTTTGTAAGGAAGGGAAGAGGGCAGTCTGGAGCTTGACCTGATGGAACAGGAGAGGCCTGGTGGATTGCTGGAGGTGAGGGTTGGCTTTTGAGGCTTTTAAAGGGACGAAAGGAAGCGAAGGAGGAAGTAAACCCTGCGCTTTGCGATGGGAATAGTGGAGCACCTCTTCTTAGGAGAGGCTGATGCAGGCGGATGGGCAACAGGTAGGAGAGGCTTGTAGAAGTGTAATGATAGTGAGGGGTGAGACCTGATGAGGCTTAAACTAAGCTTAACCCCTTCAGTACTGTGCATGTGTTGGGAGGAGAGTTTTGTAAAGCTGTAATTTTTTTGTAGAAGGTATGGAGACCACTGTTTTGGTGGCTATTTTCTTGCTCAGGAACTCGTTAATGTCTACAAATTGCATCGGGTGTAGTCTGGGAGGGCTATGATTCCGGTCCCAGTGTCTCTATTTTCTGTCTAACAGATTTAATGGTTGAATTCCTTAGGCTGACAGAAGCTGGATCAGTGTGTCAGCTCCTGCTTTTACCCAGAGTGAATGACTTACTAGTTTCCTCAATGCCTGGTGTTAGGCACAGTGCAATGTCTGCTTTTTGTTAACGCTTTCTGTTAATTTAAAGAGCCTCTTTATTCTTTCAGATATGTTTTAATGGAGGAGGCTGCAGGTCTGGCTTACACATTTACCATTTCTGCTACATCCATAGCACTCAAGTTTGCATACATGTTTTAGCATCTTTGTTGAATGCAAGTGTTGATTGTCAGTTATGTTAGTCATAAGCTGTAAGTCATTTATCCTTCTTTTCTTTTTAATCTTTAGTTTGTTAGCTACATGGACGTAGATGTTTTTGTTTTGTTAATTTTCACACCACATCTTTTCTGTACTTTAGGTTGACTCCTCACTGCACTGTGAAAACCATTAGGAAAAAGTCCTTGGGGTTAAAACCTGGGGCTCCACAGTCTTACCTGCACTTGGGGCTAGAAATTATTTTAAATGGCGACTGATCTGTCTGAAGCTGAACCCGTGCATCATAAGGCGCTTCCACTCTTAACGGGAGCTCAGCTGATCCACACGGACAAGTTAAGTGAGGTAGGGGCTGGCCCATTCTGCACGCTTGCCCTTGGATCAGTCCTTGACTTCCAGTCCTGCTGAAGGTTACTCGGTACTCTTTCTCCCCTGCCCGTCAGATACTTGATTGGGAGTCGAATAAACCCTGTAGGCACTCTCTTTCCCCTTCCCTGCTTTCCCTGAAATGCTGTATTTATCAGAATCCTCAAATGCTGATCTCATTTGATTTGGAATTGAAAAGAAATTATTTCTTTTATAACTGTAAAATGTGAAACTGTCCTCTCCTGGTACGCTTCAAAGGAGCTGGTTTGAGGGTTACTGTCTTTTAAATCTCTGAAAAACCCAAATGTAGCCAGAATATTTCTATCTATGCTGCTTTGATTTCCTTTAATCCCATTTCAAAAACTTGCTAGTTTTTTTCCAGTATCTGTACTGATTTATGTATACTTGTTCTAGAAAGTTGAAGACGACACTATGCCGATCCGTCGCTCGGTGAATTCTTCTTCCCGGGAAACTCCTCCCAAAAGCAAACCTGCTGAAGGCGGTGAAGAGGTCAAAGCTGGTACGGTAATAGTTCTATAGTGGATTGTTAATGTATATCCAAACATAGGCGTGTGTTCTGAAACTCCTGAAAAAACCTCACTGCTGTGATTAAAATATTACTAATGCTTAGATTCTTTTCATGGGCTTGTCTTGGATAATTGCAGAGTTGTATTTTGCAGCCACTCTTTTCGGTCTGAACCCGTTTGTTTTGTCCTTCATATCCCCTGGGAAAGCCCTGACACTCCAGACATTAAAATACAGCTAAATGTAGTCCCTTCTAAGCTTGCCCTCTCTTTAGAGTAAAGGTACAAATTGTGAGGTTTCAGTAGTGTCAGGAATATGGATTGAGATGGAAAAGTAGATTTAATGAGTGGAAAACCAAAGTATTTAAGATTTTTGCTTTGTTTTCCTGAGCAAAAGGGTTTTACCACAATGTGTCATAAAATCTAGTCTGATATTAATGTGTCTGGTCTTAGCAGCTTCACCTCAGTTTCTCAGAATGTGTCATTTCAGTATCATATTTGGTTAGTTTCACTGGGGTGTCACAAAGAAATAAATTACATACCAAACTAACTATTAATACACTGCATATTTCAAATGCATGATGCCTCCTTGGGAAAACTGTGCACAGGAGCACAGCAGGAGTGCTTGAGCTCCTTCTCAGAGACAGAGGACCTGTCTACTGCCTGGAGCAGTCATGGCAGTTAGCTCTTTTATCCAAGAAGTGGCTAATGGCAGTTTACATGCATCTTATCTGGTAGACAGCCCCGTCTCTAGGGCCTGTTCCCAGCTAAATATACTGGAGTTAATTTGCTTGGTAAGTTGATTTCTGACTGGATTTGATCCTGCTGATAGATAAGTGTTTCTGCCAATGCATGTGCAATCTAAAGCTTTGCCAAGTCTGGAAAAATGTGATTGAATCGTTGAAATCCTTCAGGTGCCGTGGTGTGTAGTGCAGAAACAGCGACGTTTGAAGACAAGATGGTCGTAAACAAAGCTGCTCGTATGTATCTACCCAAGTTTCTTGTAGAGTTGTATGGTTTTGCACCTTTCTGAGTTAAAAACACATAAACTTCAACCTAGGGGAAAATTTTAGTGTTCCATAGTACTGATGTCCTCCTCCCTTTCCCACCCAGGCCTCTTTGATGAGGGGTAATTATAACAGTAACTTCCTGGAGTTAAGAGAAGACTGGAGGAGTTAGTTCATTGTGAAAATGCTGTGTGATGTTTTTTGAAGTTGCTCTGGCGTTTGATCGCTCATTGCACCTTACTGAAGTCTTTTCAGTAGTTTTGTTTGCTTCCTAAGTTACATTCCACTCTTCTCTTTAAATTAGAGAAGAGAAATGGTCTGGTGGGAAATAATTTTGGGGGGGTGTTGTACAGCTTTTTTTTTTTTCTCTCTCCCCTCTGCCTTCCTGAAGAACAGAGGCTAGTTTTAGGCAGTAACTTGATGCATTTTCCCATCTTTAGATGCAGAAGTCGCCTCTGAGGAATCTGCCTCTGCTGGAGAAGAACAAGAGAGTGAAACCCTGCCTGCTGCATCCAGTGAAGCAGAACAGCCAAAGGAACCTGAGAATGAAGGGAAGGGGGAAGCAAAGTCCTCAGAAGAAACCAAAAAGGAGTAAGACGTGCTTAGTGCTGAGTTCAGGAATTTGGGTAGGATTCTGGAGAAAGTCAGGTTCCTAGAGATAGAAAAGATGATGGGACAGATGGGGAAAATGGGATGGCTTTCTTAAAAAAAGGTGCTCGTATTTGTCAGGAAGAAGCCACCAACCAAGTGTAGCTGCTGTCCTGGAACATGTGAGGCTTGAGTGTCAAGACAGGGTCTCTTCTTTTTCTAACAGAAACGTCAAAATGTTTATTAAAATATTTGAAGTGTCAGATATTCTGGGCTTTGTTGTTGTTGTTCTGCCTGTTGACTTGTTTTACAGTGTCTCTTGTCTTACTATTGCTTTGTATTTTTCCTAAGCGAGAAAGACCAGTCTAAGGAAAAGGAGAAGAAGGTGAGAAAGACCATTCCTGCGTGGGCTACTCTTTCTGCTAGCCAGCTAGCTAGAGCACAGAAGCAAACTCAGATGGCTGCCACCTCACGTCCCAAAATGGATGCTATTTTAACTGAGGCCATCAGGGTAAGCAGGAGACAAATGGTTCTTTTGTTCATCTGTCACAAAGCAGAATGATTTGTGTGCCTAAAATCCACAATTTCAGCTTGCTGATGGTACAGACGATAGCACTGTCTGTTAGCAGAAAACTCGCTGTGTAAGACGTGTTTGCTTCTGCCTGGAAGCCCATGGAGCTGAAATGTGAGTCTATTATGATGATGAGGGGCCCTGTAGTTTATTTCTTTGTTTAGAATTTGTTTCCCTCCCTAATTACATTATTAGAAACAGCTATGATGACATAATGTGGTTGGTTGCTGTCATCATTTAATTTGGTGTGCCTTCTAGCCATATTTAACTGATTTGGCTTGATTAATCCATCTATTTGATACATGCTTTTTTCAGTGTTAACTTACTCTAATTGAGGACAGATGGAAATACAGTAAACTGGCATTCCAAAGTGGTGTTGGTCTTGGGTTTACTGTATCCCTCCTGGTTGTAAGAAGAGACCCGTGCTGTTGTGATGGCACTGCGGCGCTGCTGCCCTCCCCTTGGGGCTTGGTTCACTCACGCTGCCTTCACAGGAGGCCTGGACTCCACCAGCCTTGACTGCAAGATGGCCTTTCCAGCTGCTATATCTTCAAAATACAAACTTTAACTTGGGTTTTTTACTAGTTTGCTAATGTCAGTCCTCCATCACCTTAAAAAAAAAAAAAGATAATAATTGGCAACTTGTTATGACTTAAATTACTCTTTCTGACATTAGTAAAATGACCTACCAGTTGTGCCATGTTGGTTTGCCAAAAGGTGACTGTATTTTGCAGTAGCATGTAGTGTTTATGCCATTACTTGTAAGTGCTTCAGAATCGGGGAGTAGCTGGCGTGCACTTGCCGTGCCGCTTTTGTGTTGTCTGCTCTTCAGCCATTCTGAAGGGGGAGAGTTAAGTGGTTTGTTAGTCATATTTTCTCCTCTTGAGTTATTGCAGGGAGAAGGCCAGCCCGGCACCCTGTACCAATTTGCTGGCCTGTCTGCATCGGTTCAATCTCTGTTCTTCCAGGCCCACAGCAAGATAATTGCAGTGCAGGTGGTTTCTACTAACTTTTCGCTTCTGTTTCAGGCGTGCTTTCAAAAGAGTGGCGCATCGGTCGTTGCAATACGTAAATACATCATCCACAAATACCCTTCGCTGGAGCTTGAGAGGAGAGGCTATCTTCTGAAGCAGGCATTGAAAAGGGAGCTGGAGAGAGGCATCATTAGACAGGTAAGAGCTGCTTTGTGGAGCAGCGCTGGGGGTGGTATTACTCAAATACACAAGAGTTTCTTAAACTCCGTTAGCAGGTCTGTGGGGTGGTCATGTTCTCCCTCATGGAGGTTAATCGACCTCTGTCTCCACTTTGTGAGACACTGGCAGAATTTCAGCATTGTTCTGTCCATCGGGTACTTTGCACGGTTGTCTTTTGTGCAATTCATGACCGTTTCTTGGTGTTGTGTCATATACTGTTGCAGCAGCGTGTGTCTTAAGGCCGAGTCCGGCAGTGTCACTTCTGCAGAAGCTTGTTTCTTGTAACGCTGTCACTTATGCCTGTGATATCTGTTAGGATCTCTGGTCAGGACAGCAGAGTGTGTTATTAATGTCTGGCTCTGGTTTCTGGTCTGACTGAAGTTTCAGTGGGTTCAAATCGGGCCTCTGCCATAACAGCCCATCGTCAGAGTGACAGTGCATTGCAAGTCTGCATACTGATATCAATTAGTCTCTTTCAGGTTGTTATTATTCTGAGTTACTTTGTTAAAGACTGAAATGGACTTTCTTTTGAACTAGGTGAAAGGAAAGGGAGCTTCTGGGAGCTTTGTGGTGGTGTCTAATGCAGGAAAAACTGTTCCGAAAGCCAGAGACAGAAAGGTGAGCTGTATCGCTTTAAACAATACTCTGGAAAATCTTGCACTGAAACACATGTATCTTATGAAATGCAGCCTAGCCTCAACCCAGGCAGTATTCTCCTCCTTGCTATACTTTTCCTCCCCAAGTACAGTAATTAAAAACCTGTTCCACTAAAATCAGAATTGGAAAGCTAGCATGAGAAATTAAAACCAACTAGAGTAATAAAACTCTTAGTTTTCAAATGTTTACATTAAACCCCTAGGCTTTGGTTCAGAGGCAGAAAACTGCATAACCATGAAGCTCCTCTTCTGTCTTTACCTGGTAGCGAGATGCCTCTCAGGTATTGTAAGAGAGCTTTATGCAACTGCTGTTTCTGTTATATCTGCTGCATGGATAAATGGAAGACCTCAGTCTTCAGGACTGTCAGATGAACATTTTTCCATCAGCTGTGAGGGCAGAGGGAGGAAGAAGAAAATGTCCGAAGGCTTCTGGAAGAAAGCTACTAATGTTGGGTATATGTTGTTCTGAGCTACTAAAATGTGATGTGGGTGTTTGGTGGTTGTTTTTTTTTTTTTTTGAGCCTAGTCCTCACGGTTAGTTGTGGTTCCAGCACTGCTGTTCTCCACTCCCTGCTGCGCTGGGCGTATGAAACGCATTTCTAACACTGCAGTTACAAAATGCTTAGCTGGAATTGCCCATCCCCTTACGGCATAGACTGGTGAACCCAGAGAGTATTGTAATCCCTTGGTGCTTATCTCTTGGCTACTGGGGAGACCAAAAGCCCTAAAAGTGAGGGAAATGGTGACACACTTGGTACTAGGGCACTGAAGGAAATGAAGTGCAGTGTAACTTCTTTTTAAACAGAGCTCGCTGGCTCTATGAGAAGTTTGAGCAATGCCCCTGGTAACTGCTAACGCATCACTTTTCTTGTCTGCAGCATGTCGGTGTCTTTGTTCCTAGTTACTTTCTCTGTGTTGCAGCAAAACAAATCACTTCCCTTTGTTTTTGGTAAATTCAGCTAGCAGTCGAGCAGCTGTCCGGGTGAGCGGCACCCTCACCCATTTGACTGTTTGCAAAGCTGCTGTTCAGCATCAAAATCATTAAATTTCAGCACATTTCCCCACTGTCTTTTCTGTATAAAGAACAGGCCGTTTTTTCCCCTCATCATCCCCTCCTCAGTAACAAAGGGATGGGGGAAAATTCAGAGGGAGCATTGGTTTCAATCGAGATTTCATTCTGTCATCTGAAAAAAAATGCACTCCTGTTTAGCTGTTCATTTTTGGGAAGATTCGACCTGTATAAGAAGGTGTTGCCTTTGAGACTTTGATGTTTAATGTCAGCCTTTTCACCTGTCTCATTGAAGGGCAGCAGAGGAAAATGCCTGTAGAAAGAGGAAGGAAATAATTAAAAACACGGATGTTGTTAAATATTGAGCAATTTATATTTGTAAAACTTTCTGAAGACTCCTATGAAAATTATAGCCTAATTTGGTTGATTTTACTTAAGCTGCTAAACTTTTTAAATTGTTAATCAGAAGAGCTGCCTTACAGAACTTGATTTTCCAGATCTGTGGCCAGCGTCAGGAGCACTTCTCCCCACCTATGTGTTGCTGGTTCAGAAACCCCAGAGTTTTAGGCCTCACTGATGCGTAAAAGTATGTGTATTTCAGAAAAGCACTTCAGCTTCAACTGCAGAGCAACAAGTCAAGCTGGAAGATATCCTGCCGCTGGCTTTCACCCGCCTCTGTGAGCCGAAAGAAGCTTCTTACAGCCTGATCAAGAAATATGTGTCTCAGTATTACCCCAAACTCAAAGTAGATATAAGGTAGGTGCAGGAGCACGCTTTTGCAAGCAGAGCTGCGGAGGAGCAGTGAAACGCAGCCTTCCTCTGGCTTTGCCTCGCTTCACGGTGCTTCAGTTCAGTATTTCGACAGGCAGCAGGCAGGTGGTGCTCTGCGTTGTAGAGCCTGTGGGAAAGCTTGAGGAAAAAAAGCTGTGCCTATTTCTGCATCCCTCCCCACCCAGCCTTTGTTCCTGAGATCAGCATTGTTCTACACACCTCTGCCCTTAACCCGAACCAGACCCCTTTAGCCGCGTGGACGTGAAGGCCTCTCCTTGGGCTCTTGGCCTGCTTGGTTCTGGATGCTTCAGCTGGCACGCGCTTACAGTAATCTTGGTTTGCCCGTAAGGAGCAGGCCAAGGCTTGGGGAGGAAGGAAATCTGGGAAAACCCTGTGCATCACCGCTTACAGGGGCTTGTACTCTGTCCCTTGTCTGTCTGCGAGCTAACTGACTTGTTGCCCACTGAGTCCAAATCTGCTTTTCAAAAGGAGTAAATCCTTCCAAGTGAGGCTTGTCTCTTTCTGGATACGCAGTGGCACCGAGCAAGCATCGCAGTTGAATGTCCGCTAATGTACATTGTTCTTCTCACGTCATCAGCACTTGCTGACAGATCTCCATTTAAAATGTCTGTATGTAGGCAGATACCGCTTGTAAGTACTGCTCTGCTCACACTCTGTGTAAAGCATTGTTTCTCTGTTTGTTTTTTAAGCTGTCAGTGTGTGTCAGTAAAGCTTTATCCTCCTGTATTTCAGACCCCAGCTGTTGAAGAATGCCCTGCAGAGAGCTGTAGAGAAAGGCCAGTTAGAGCAGATCACAGGCAAGGGAGCGTCTGGGACATTCCAGGTCGGAGCCAGAGTTCATCTTCTTTTGTTGACTGTACTGACCACAAGCCTTGGATATAAGTTAACATGCCCTCTCCTGGCCTAGTTTTATCGGGTACACCTTTCTTTGGCAGCTTGTCATATTCGGGAGTTGTCAGACTATGAAGCAGTAGGACTCTTATTCTCCTCTTGGTCTACATTTCTGGAGCAGACGCCCCTTGCCTTCCTTGCTTAGCGTGCTCCACCGGCTGCTTCAGCTCTGACTCACTAGCACAGTAGGGGAGATGGTGGGGTAAGCTTTCCTTTCCATCACTAATTGTAAGTGCAGTAGGTACCCCAGATGCCTGCAACGTCTTTTTTTCATGTCCGTGCCGTAGAAGTCTCTTGGGTACATCTGGTCTGTGGGATGGAGGAAGATCTGATTTATTTCCTTCCCTGAGTGATAGGCCCTGAGACTGCCACATCCTTGCAGTGCATTTGGGGACTAGGACAGTGTGTTACCGATAAAAAGCGCTCCGGGCCAGTTGACTGAATAGTCCTGTCCTCCGAATTAAAGCTGGGAGAGCAGCATTCCCTGTGCAGTGTTTTAATATAAAACGTATCTGTGCTAATGCAGGAGCGCCGACCCACCTGGTGCAGAGGAGCTTGTCCTGACCTGGTTTGGGAGAATTTTGTCTTGATGCTTTTCTCTTCCTCCTTGGAAAATAGCTGAAGAAATCAGGGGAGAAGCCCCTGCTGGGTGGGACTCTGATGGAAGACGCTATCCTGTCTGCTATTGCGGCCATGAACGAACCGAAGACCTGCTCCACCACAGCGCTGAAGAAGTATATCCTGGAAAACCACCCAGGGACGAACTCCAACTTACAGGGTAAAGTACTGCTCTGAGTAACTCTTTTACATGCGGAAGGAGAGTCTTACAGCTGCAGATGTGTCTGTGCAGCACCTTCAAACTATTCCGTTGAGCTTGCTGGGGAACTGACAGCTGCTGGGCTTTTTGTGCTGCAGAGATGCTCGGGGATTTTAATCTCCATTAGTTCCTTTCAATCCTGACAAAGGCTAGTTTCTGAGACATAATGCGTGTTTTTCTTGTCTATAGCACGTTCCCAGGAAGAGGGAATAGCATTCGAGTAGTTTATTGTTCTTAAATCACGAAGTTGACTTCAGCTGTCTCGCTCTGTTTTGAAAGGCTACAACTTGGGATAAATGCAGTTCCTAGTTGCTTTTTATTTAGAGAAGTTGCATAGTCTAACTTTTCAAAAAAATTCACAAACACCCTTCTTACTGATTTGTTTGAGATCCTCCTTTGGCTCTGATTTTTGAAAGGTCAAGCAAGTGAGGAGAGAAACTAATCCTGTTGTATTTGGGAAGGGATTTGGCATGTATTTGTTCCCAGGAACGACACTCAGGTCTGTTTTGACTTTTGCATTAGCAGAAGCAAGACTAACAGAGACTTTAAAGCAGATGTTCTTATGGCTTATTTGCCTTATTTGGCATGAGCCCCAGTACAGTGGTTTAACCGAGGCTGGAGGTCATTTGAAGCAGGATGAGCTCGCAGCAGTCTCTGTTAGAGTCAGACCTAGAAGTAGATTAATTTGTGGTGTCAGTGCTGGTGCCATCCCTTGGGACGTGAGGTTGGAGAGGGGATTGCTGATCCCTCACTCGTCACCTGGAGCTGAAGCACGGCATCAGCACGGCTGTTGGATGCAAGGCTTACTGCCGTGTAGAGGAGCGCAGGTTCCCTTGCGGCAAGGTGGGCTAAAGAAGTTGCCTGAGGCTTTCTGCCAGTTAGAGGCTGATGTCAAGTGTGACTCCTTAATCTTGGGGCAGGAAAGAGAGTTTCCAGGCTTACTAAGCCCTTGCATTATTTATTTTCAGGACCACTGGAAATTGCCCTGGCCCTTAGAGGCCTGTGTTTAGCCAGCCTCTGGTGCTAGTCAGTCTTTCAAGTTGGATAAGGAAATTTCAGTTTGCAATCTGTTGTTTTCTTTCTCCTTCCATTACGTAAGAGGAATTCTGATGATCTGTGCTCTGTTTTAAGAGCAACCAGAGGAAGATCTGGTGAGATGTACAAGCAGGCGGGTGTGCGCTGCAGAGCTGGTGCTCCACACTCCTCCCCATTTTATACCTCGTATTTGCAACTGGACTTGACTGGAGTCAAATCCTTTGCGTGCTGCTATTGAGCTTTGGTACCCAGAGTGAAAACAGCCTTATGGTTATGTGTTGCTCCTGTTTATATGGGGTTTTTAAAGAGCTCTTGAACTATGTTGATCCTAACATTGAAACACCAGTAATTTAATGAATACAATCAACTCAATTAGCTGTGCAAGCTCTTCCAGTGCCATTCAAAGTAAAGCATGTCGGCAGAGGTAGCCTGTAAGCCTGTGAAGATATGGCATTGCCCCAAATGTTTCTTTTGCTGTGCAGTGTCAGTTCTGGATGAAAGTCTGTTCCAGGAGTGTTGAATAAGTGGTTAGAGTGTATACCCTTGCATTAATCGTACAGAACAGGTTCAGATGATAGTTCAGCCAGCACGTTTCTTTGGATTTTTCTCTTTCCATTCCTGAAGTGAACCTCTTTGGAATGTGCTAGGGGGCAGGCCTTGCTTTTCCCTTGGATTGGAGGGAGCTAAATCTGTAGATGGTCCCTCTGACTCAAGCTGAAAATGGTTTTGAACTGACTAAACAACTTCAGCCCTTTGCCAGAGACAAAGATCCCCTGTACTTGCGCAGTTTCGGTTACAATTCTTACACAGTGCACAGTGGAGCAGAAGACTAGAATAAAAAGTGCATTTGTTATCTTTCTAGATCAAAGATTTTCCCTTTTGAAAAAGAAAAAACAAAACAAAAACCACAGAACAGGGAATGATGCACCACGTATGAAATTTAGAACACGAGGAATGCAAAAACAAGGGAAAGAAAAAACACTTCGGAGAGCAGGCTGAAGAAAGCTGAGACCTGGGTTAAATTTGGACAGAAGTAGTTACATGGCGCTGTTGAACATATTTTTAAAGGAGGCTCCCTCGATCATGACATCAAAACTATGCGCTGTTCTTGACTTCTTCCTTTGGAGAATTGAAAGCCACACTTGCTAAGCGTTCAGGAGCAAACACTTGTACGTTGCTTGAAAATTAACTGCGAGAGGGCTTGCTTTTCAACAAGACATACTAAAACTTGTAAACACAGTGGTCTAGCTGGGTCCCACTTTTCGCAGAGTGCAGAAAGAAGCACGCGGTGATGTCTTCATGAGTCTTGGGTCTCCAGTGCTGTTTCGTGCCTCTGCAGGTGTCCTGGGCAAAGGAGATCTCATCCTGACTCTCCGTCTCTGATTTCAGAGGGCACAGCAGAGAGCAGTCAGGTTGGACAAGTGGGTAAAGATAGTAACACAACCATTCTCTGATTTTCTTTTTTTTTTTCACCCCCTCACAGTGCATCTACTGAAGAGAACCCTGCAGAAATGTGAGAAAAATGGCTGGATGGAGCAGATTTCTGGAAAGGGCTTCAGTGGAACCTTTCAGCTTTGCTTCCCTTATTATCCCAGGTAAAGAGCTTGGCTGTAAAGCGATCTTCAAGATAACTGTCACACAGGTCAGCCAGATAGCAGTGCTGAAGTTCATGGGCCGACCTCCTGTTTACAGGGAACTCTGTGGAGGGTTTAATGGCTGATGAACTGCAACATTGTCTCCTACACTACAGATAGCGACATTACTTGGGTGTCTGACTGAATGAAGATAAAGCTGACTTCATTAGCAAGGGAAGCTTTTAAGGGCCATAAAAATGTTGGGCTCAGTACTGTCAGATACTCTGTCGTGATGCTGTTTTTGCACAATGAGGGAGATTTAAGTGTTCCCGTGCTAAGATAAACTCGCATGAGCAGGTAGTATGGTGGTGTTCTTAGTGCAAGGATGCTTCTAATGAATAGGAGCTGGCTGTTTGCCTTTTTAATGCCGCTGTGGAGGAGAGGTGGGAGGAGGGAAGATGACCTAGATTAGCCGCAGTGAGACTAAACCGGCCTCTCTCCTACTGTCAGTGTGTATTGCACTGGGCCGCGTGGAGCCCAGGGGTGGTGGCTTAGTGTCCTGTGAAGAGCCAAGCGGCAGCGTGGTCATTAAAGTCTCCGCTTCCCACCTTCTCTTATTGCATACACACAAAGTCCTCGGTGGCTTCAGCCTGCATTCAGAATCACTGAAGCCCAATCTTGTCCCTTTGTCATCTGCCTTCCTGTGTTTGCAGAGGGGGAGCAATGAGGAAGAGAACCAGAGAAAGGGCAGCTTAGGGCTGGGGCACTCCTGGTGACTTACAAGCTGTGGCGCTTGTGCCGTTGCAGAGGCTAAATAATGTTGGGTTTGGACAGCACACGCAGAAGTCTTGGGGGTGTTTCTGGGTTGGGCTCAAAGCTGTAGCTTCACAGGCGGATGGGCAGCGGTGCCTGACGAGAGCCGGGGTTTCCATGCCACCCCTCGAGTTGTATCCTTGGAAGTAAGTCACGCTCTGACATGAACCCTCTTGTAGCCCAGATGTGCTCTACCCAGAGAAGCAGCAGGATGAGGACTCTGAGGAATCTGATGAGGAAGAGGAGGAAGAATCTGAGGAGGAAGAAGAATCCGAAGAGGAAGAGTCTGAGGAGGAAGAGCCACCACCAAAGAAGAGGTATGGCAGCATGAGACATAAATGAGCTCCTTTGGATGAAAGAAAAGTGACTTACAGCTGTAGAGCGTGCAGGTTTGTCTCTTGCTGGGGTTATTTGTCCACAAGGCTGTTGCTCAGGAGGTGTTGAAGAGGAAACTTCTAATTATGCATTGCTCCAGAGATAATGAGCTCCCCCGTTCCATGATTTGCAGCTAACCTCTTTTTCCTCCAGATGTGAAGAGAGCCTTATTTATTCTTTGTATTGCCTTTAGTCTCCTAATGTTGCCTTTTGTGCTTTACAAAAGTGTGGCGTTTCATATGGGGCTTTTTGTATTTATTGAGTGTTTCCTTAGGAAAACTTCTCCCTGCAGTATTGTTTGCAGTCCTGTAGCCAGATGTGACACCTGCCTTACTCAGAATGTGCATTTAAGATGAGTGGTGTTTGTTGAGTAATAAAATTCCATGTAGAGAGGAGAGAGAGTGCTTAGGTCTCTAATTGTTCTGACAATTGACAGTGATGCATTGTCATTATTTGTGTGTTTGTATGCCTGACGGAGGAGCTCGAAACCTCGCTGGCAGAGCGCTGTGGGGATTGAGAAGTGCTTAGCGTGGCGAGATCCACCAGAAGAGTTCTTGCTCTTTGGGATTTAGCTAATGAAATGTTCTGCTGCATAAAGGAACATCCGTGGTAAAGAACAAGGATGCCAAGATCTGCTTCGTTTATGCAAATTGACGACAGCAGCTCTGCTCTGGGTAGCATTTGCGCCTCCACTGAGATCTTGTGCTGTCTCTCTTTCTGACAGGATGCAGAAGAGACCGCCTCCGAAATCACGGAGCAGGGCCCCTCCGATGAAGCGAAGAGAGTCCAAGCCCAAGCCAAGAAAAACCCCCGCAGCCCGCCGGGGGAAAGCAAAGCCCCCTCCCAAGGTTAAAACCCCTGCTAAGAAAACCAAACCAGCAGCCCCAGCCATCAAGAAACCCTCTGGTGGCAGCTCTTCCAAGAAACCAGCAGCCAGCGGGAGGAAGGAAGTGAAACCCGCTGCCAAGGGCAAATCCGCCATGAGGAAATCTCTCCGGGCAAAAAAGTAAAATTTTTCCACTGTCAGGGAATCCCATGGTCAAATCTACAATCTTGTTTTATAAGTCAACGTGCATTTGTATTTTAGTTCTGATGCTTAAACACTTCTTTATTTTTTATTGTTTGTTTTGTTTTGTTTTGTTTTCCTTGAATGATGGGGGAAAAGCTGAAAACTAAGTCAAACCAACCCGACCGTTTGTGAGATCTCAGTGCTGTGCCTCGTGCCTGCCCCTCCCCTGGAACAAGTCATCTTTAGTTTCTGCAATAATTTTAGGACTTTTCTAAGGCGTATATAACCTGTACATTTTACGGTGTTCCTCTTGGGTTTGGGGGGAGGGTTGGCTTTTAAAAATTCTTCAAAGAAGATCTTTATATCTTTAGACAGCAGGAACAGGATGACTGGGGGAACGTGATTCTTAACGAGAAGGTACAGCGGCAGAAGAGTCCTCCCTAGATCCCCCCCCTGCATGACGAGGTCCTTAACGCTTCTGTGAAGAAGCAGTGTATATACAGCACTTGCACTGAGTCCCGGAGGTGCTGCTTTCTGCTCGGCCGGTAGAGCGACGGGCTGAGGAGGCGGCGCGCTCGGCTCCTGCAGACCAGCAAGGTTTGTTTGACGGTGAGTCAGGTCTTCGGTAAACGGAGGCTGCAGCATCTGCTGATCGTCTGACGCCGGAGGGGCTCCAGGAGGGGTAGTTCTCAGTTAGGCGGGTGGTTTGAATTAGTATTTCCACGCCACATCTGTTACCTTAAAACCAAAATATATAAAAGTCTTCTTGAATCCAACTTTCAAATGTTTTTAAGAGATGAAGAGCCTGAGTTTTGTCACCTCTTGTTTACCCTTTTTTAAAGAAAAGTTGGAGAGCTATACAATTGCTAATGTAGAGATGTTGATAAGTGAAGAACATGCAGTTTGCTAAAATAAAATGAAACTAGATTCCAGGCCCGCTTTGCGTGTCCTTTCTCTTCCTCGCCACAGCTTTCTCCTCCTGGAAATGTAGAGAGGAGGGAGTTGCAGTCACCGTGGATTGCTGCAGACGCAAGTCTTTGTTAGAAGTAAAGTGCCAGCGTGAAAGAGCGGAGCTATTTTAGCCTGCGCCACTGCCAAGCTCTGTAGCTGGACCAACTTGTGACCTTTTTCTTCCTCGTTTTCACTGGAGACAAAGGTGAGCAAGAAGAAAGCTCTGTTTGAACCTCTTGCTGCTCCTCTCCTCCCTCTGCCCCCAATCAGCGGCCAGTGGGGACAAAAAAGACCAGCTGAAATCTTCCCCGCTCTGCCCTGCTCAGCAGAGCAGCGCCTGCGTTCAGAACACGGCCCCGGCTCTCCCCTGGACGGGCAATGCCGGCGATTCGAGTGTGACCTGACAGCCTTGTCGCTTAACGTGCGTCTGGAAAGAGCTTTGCACGCACAGCGCTGAGAGGAGTGGAAGAACCTCTAGAAATAAGATGCAAAAAGGAGAAAATAGCTGTGTTGAATGTATTCTTTTCAGTTGCCTTCCCAGTGTGCTACCTCTTAACAACCGGGAGTTTAAAAAATTCTTATAGCAGTGCCCGAAATTGCTCCCAGCCCTGTAACAAGGGTGCAAACAGCAGGTTAACAGAAATGACAGCTGATATGGAGCTGGGAGAGAGTGAAAGCACCGATCAAAGAGTAACCCCTCACCGTGATGTAAAGCAATTAGAGCCATTAACTAATGTTCCTTTCCTAGGGCTACTTGTACCAAAACGGGGGGTTTTGTCAGTGTTTTCCTCCAGGCGGGCGCTACCGTGAGCCAAAATTGAGAACCAGCTTCTCTCCTCGATAGGATATTTATGGGGACGAGGAGTCCTGGCCCAGCTGCGGTGCAGTTTGCGACCTCCCTCTTCCCAGTAATGTTCCCACGCCAACAACCCCCCCAGATATTTGTTAAAACACCGCTCTGGGTACCACCGGGGTTTTTTTGCGCGTGACCACAGCTTAATTTTGCTGTGGGGTGCCTCGAGTTAGAGCGCTGTGCTAAAAGCAGCCATTGGCTCCCTTACTCGTCACCAAACTTGTGGCTTTAATTGCTAATTAGGCGATTTCTGCACACCAAGCCATAAAAAAAAGCCATGGGTCGGGTTGTGTTGTATCTGAAGGATCGATCCTCACCTACCAGGAGCAGCAACTGGGGTTGAACGGGAACATCTCCAGCTTGCGTCGGCATCTCCGGCAGCTGCCCTGCCGCTCGCTCTTCTCCCATCTCGGCTTCCTGGCCAGACTGGGCTCTGTTATGTTATTTCTTCGGTCCCATCTGTCCTGTTTTTTTCTTCTTTTCCGCCGTTTTTACGTTATTGACTCTTCCGATGGGCTCTGCCAGGGCATCTCAAAAGCAGCTGGCGGTGGCCCAAGGTTTGAACGCTGCCGATTACGCCCTTTTCCTCACACCCTCGGGAGCACCAGGACGTGAGACGGAGATTTTCGGATGCACCCCAAGGGGTTAGACCCCATCTCCTCCCCAGACCGCTGCTTTCCCTTTCTAGGAGCCAAGCACACCGCTGGGGCCGGGGGTAGCTTTTGCTTCGGCCCCGTGGATTTGGGCGGACGGAGGATTTTGGGCACCCGAGGCTCTGCATTTGCACGGCTGCTTTGCAGTGAGGTCGGGGCCATCCCTCTTTATTTTTTTTTTTTTTTCCAGATAGCAGCGGGCAAAACTCCCTGGGGAATTCAGAAATTGGAGTGAAAAGGGTCTGAGCATTGGGGCAGAGGGTGGCGAGCGACCGCAGGCGTGCATGTCAGGGTTAGAAATCACTTCCCACTGAGCACACCAGAGGAGGGGGGGGGGGAAATCAGTTGCAGCCGCATTTTCCAAAAAGCCTGTGCATTGCTGCTCGCCGTCGCTTCCAAGAAACGGAGAAAACCGGGGAGGTAAATTGCAGTGATTCATCGCGGGCAGATCGGAGGCAGGAAACGAGAGCTCGCTGCCTGCCCCGTGCCCGGCGTGGGCTTGGGCTCGCTGGGGCCTGGCTGGCGGCGAGGGCCTGACGCCCACGGGTCGAGCATCCCTGTGCCGCGGCGGGAGCTGCCGGAGCAGCCGCACCGGAGAAGGACGACGACTCACCAAGGCCGACAGCCGCAACCGGGGAATTCATCGCCTGCGTTTCTGCGGAGCCATCTGAGCCAGCTGCCCGTGAGCTGGGGAGGGGGGACCCAGCGGGATGGGGGGGGTCCTGGGGGATGCTTGGGGCCTGGGTGTTGCACAGCCCCCCTTCAATTTTGGGGTCAGTGTCCCTGCTTTGGGGACCTCCAGGGTGGGCTGGGGGGGCTCCATTGAGAAATGAAGCGTGGGAAAAAGGGGGTGGGGCTTGGGGGCTGCCTGCCCGCGGATTGGCTGGGGGGGGCGGGGGGGAGAGACCCCCCAGATTGTGCTAGAAAGGAGAGGGGCAACCCTGAGCTTGTGAAGGGGATGGGGGCACCACAGGGACCCCCCACTCCGTTAGGACACGGATGGGGCAGCCAGACCCCCCCTTCCCCCTGTGTTTGCACCCAGGCGGCTGCAGCGTGGCCTCGGTGACACGAGTTGCGTCGGTCTCAGCCCGGCCAAGGGCTGCGGAGGGCAAAACCCCTTTGGGTGGCTGAAGAGGGGCCAGGCACATCCCTCGGTGGGTGCTCCGGCCCAAAAAACACCCCCAAACCTGCTACCCTCCATCGCTGATGTTTTGGGGATCACTCCTGAAGGACGGCTGTGGGGGGAGTGGGACGGAGCACTGGGGGGGGGGGGGGGGCAGGATGGGGGAGGACCCCAAAATCTTGCTGGGGTTAAGGGTGGGAGACTGCATGCGCCTTGCTCGGGGTCCAAACTGTACGCTCGGGGTGTGGGGACCACCTGCATCTTGGTGGGGGTCAGGACGTGGGGACACTTGGGTTTCGTGTGGGGACCCCCGCGAGAAGTGGGGACCCTTGAGTGGGGGGTCAGGACGTGAGGACCTTTGCAGTGGGGTCGGGGGCAGGCTGTGGGGACCCTCGCATGGCACGTGGGGTCCCAGGGGAACCCTTGTGCTGGAGTCGGGATGTGGGGACCCTTGCACGGGGGTTGGGACATGGGGACGCTTGCGTGATGCTCGGGGTGGGACCCTGGGGACCCTTGTGTCGGGTTTGGCGTCAGGACTTGGGGACCCTTTTATTGGGGTGGCTTTGGAGGGACCCTTGTTTCAAGGTGGGCACTTGAGGACATCTGCACTGGGGTCAGGACTTGGGGACCACCGTGCGGGGACCGCAGCATCTCCCCGGGGCTCGGGGGGCGGGGGGGGGCAGGTTGTGTCTGTCCCCTTCCTCCTCGCAGGGACCGTGACCAGGGGCCAGCTCCGGGCTCCCTGCCACCCTGGGTGGCTCCGGATAATTCGGATGTGGCACCGGAGCCGTTTAACCCCATCCCGATCCAGCCTTCGCCCCGGAGCCCCGCTGCCATGAAGAAGAAGCCGGGCAACGGGAGGGGGCCGGACCCCGCAGCCCCCCAGCAGCGAGCCCGCGGTATCGTCAAGCCGGCGGAGGTGATTTACCCGCAGCAAGGGGGGGACCCCCGGATGAGGTTTGGGTGCGGGTGCATCTCTGTG
The DNA here is from genome assembly GCF_030867145.1 of Opisthocomus hoazin. Classification (NCBI taxonomy): domain Eukaryota; kingdom Metazoa; phylum Chordata; class Aves; order Opisthocomiformes; family Opisthocomidae; genus Opisthocomus; species Opisthocomus hoazin. The sequence continues at coordinate 15,621,105 of NC_134429.1, read as the reverse complement.
ACCCCCCAAACTGTTGTCTTGGGGGGGTCCGGTTACCCCAGAGGGGGCAATTGTAGCATCGTGGGGGGGTTGTTGCTGACACGGGTGGGGTTTTGCCCCCCTCCCAGTACGTGGGCTCCTTCATGGTGGAGGACTTGGACCTGCAGCAGCAAGCGGGGCGGCTGGAGGAGCAGCTGCGGACACTGAAGGTCGGACATCCCCCACCGGGAAGCGGGGGGACCCCCAACAGCGGGGGGGGACCCCCAGCTCCAGCCCAGACCCCCCCCCAACGCTGTGTCTCTCCCGGCCAGGACTGCCCCAGGAGGAGATCGGTGATGCTGAGATTCAGCTTGCAGGGACTGAAGGTCTACGGCGCCGATGGGGAGGTAGGGGTGCCGGGGTGGGGGGGGTTCGTGGGTGCTGGGTGCTGCAGGAGGGGTGCTTTGGGGGGGTGGGGGGCTTGCACCTCTTCGAGTATCGCTTTTCGCTTGGGAACCCTCTTCGTGTTTGCAAACAGCGTTGCCACCTCCCATGCGTCTGCAGGTTGGCGCGAAGAGGGGTGACCCCGGCATCGCCTGCACCCCGGGGGTGCTCGGTCCCGCTGCCAGCCCCCCCCCCAGCTCCGGTCCTGTCCCCGCAGACGCTGCTGATGGCGCACGCTCTGCGCCGGATCCTGTACAGCACCTGGCGACACGCCGACCGCCAGTTCGCCTTCGTGGCCCGCAACCCCCGCAGCCCCGCCAGCACCCTCTTCTGCCACCTCTTCGTCGGACCCCCGGGCGAGGTGCGTGGCCAGAACCCCCTCCCCCCTCCCCAAGTACCATTATTATTAATATTTGCACGCAGCTTCTTTCGTTTCCCTCAGGTCCAGACCCTGCACCTCCTGCTCTGCCGCTCCTTCCAGCTCTGCTACCTGCTGGCCCACCCCGAGGAGCAGGCGGGCGAGGGGGAGCCCCCGGGGGGGTCCGGGGTGCTGCGGGAACCCCTCAACCCCGAGGAGGTGTCACGCAACGTCAACGCCCTCGTCTCCTTCCGACGCCTGCCCGCGCCCGCCGGCCTTGGCTGCCTGGGCGCAGGGGTGGGTGCACCCTGCCAGGGTGCTGCTCCGCGGCACGGCGTTTTTGCACAGAATTTTCTAGCACGGATTTTTGAACGGAGTTTTCTTGCATGGAATTTTGCACGGAATTTTGAACGGTATTTTCTTGCACGGAATTTTGAACGGTATTTTCTTGCACGGAATTTTGAACGGTATTTTCTTGCACGGAATTTTGAACAGAATTTTCTTGCACTGAATTTTCTTGCACTGAATTTTCTTGCACTGAATTTTCTTGCACTGAATTTTCTTGCACGGAATTTTGCACTGAATTTTCTTGCACTGAATTTTCTTGCACGGAATTTTGAACGGTATTTTCTTGCACGGAATTTTGAACAGAATTTTCTTGCACGGAATTTTCTTGCACTGAATTTTCTTGCACGGAATTTTGAACAGTATTTTCTTGCACGGAATTTTCTTGCACGGAATTTTGAACAGTATTTTCTTGCACGGAATTTTGAACAGAATTTTCTTGCACTGAATTTTCTTGCACTGAATTTTCTTGCACTGAATTTTCTTGCACGGAATTTTGAACAGAATTTTCTTGCACGGAATTTTGAACGGAATTTTGAACGGAATTTTCTTGCACGGTGTTTTTGCATGGTCTTTTCTTGGCACGGCGTTTTCACACACCGCGTTACTGCACAGCAGGTTTCTGTGTGGTTCCGCTGGTTTTCTCACGCGGCGTTTATTTGCGTGGCGGTGCCCACACGGTGCTTTTCGTAGAGCGGTTTTGCGTGCGGCGGTCGTCGCGCAGCGAGTTTTTCGCACGGGATTTTGCCTGGCAGTTTTTGCCCAGCCGTTTCTTACACGATCTTTCGGGAGGTGCATTACTGCAGAGCGTATTTTTGCGTGGTGCCTTGCCCGGTTTCTCTCATGCAGCCGGTTTTTGCACGGCGTTTCCTCGCAGAGCAGCTCCCTGCACGGCGGCGTTTGCACAGCGGTTTGCCTGGCAGTTCTTGCGCAGACTTTTCTTGTGGGGCATTTTGATTGGGTGTCTTTGCACGGTGTTTTTTTTTTGCACAGCAATTTTGCGTGATGTTTTGCCCGGTATATTTTGCGCCGCAATTTTTTGCCCGGCATTTTTTACGCCGCAATTTTTGCACCACAATTTTTGCCCAGCATTTTTGGCAAGGCATTTTTTGCCCGGCATTTTTGGCAAGGCAAGTTTTTGCCCAGCATTTTTGGCAAGGCAAGTTTTTGCCCGGCATTTTTGGCACTGCAGTTTTTGCTGGGCATTTTGCAGGACATTTTTTTTGCATGGCATTTGTTGTATAGGCAGCTTTTTGCATGGCATTTTTTTGCACGGCACATTTCTTATACCAATTTTCGCATGGCATTTTTCGCATGGTGTTTTGCCCAACATTTCGCCCACCAGGTGCCTCCCAACCCAGCCCCCCCCTCACAGCCCCTCTACCCCCCAGGAGCGGCGGCTGGAAGCAGAGGGCAGAGCCTGGCGCCCGGGGAACCCCTACTGCTCCCCGGTTCTGGTGCGCAAAAAAGCCATCCGCAGCAAAGTCCTGCGCTCGGGGGCTTACCGGGACTGGGGGGGCGAGAGCCAGCTCCACCCACCGCCCCGCGACGCTGGTGAGTGCCAGAGGGGAAACTGAGGCACGGGGGGGAGGACATGGAACCCCAATTTCGTGAGGGATTTGGGGGCAAAGAGGGGATTAATGGCCTCCTGCAGCGGCGGCGGGAGGGGAGAGCAAAGGGGCAAGGAGCTTGGCCTTCCTCCCTGAGAACGAGAGCGTCCTCGCCGAGAGTGTGTGGGCCTTCACCGGCATTGCCAGGTGAGCGCACGGGAGCACCCTGCTCCTTGCTGTCCCTGTGTCCCCCCCCAAAAAATCCCCTGCGCCCACCCACCACCCAATCCCCTCCCCAGGGACGGCGGCATCGCGCTGCTGCGGCGAGACGTCCCCGGCGCCTTCCTCCTGCGCCCGGAGCCCGGGCTGGCCAAGCGCTGGTGCCTGTGGGTGCGGGCGCCCTGCGGCGTCGTTCCCTACTGCCTGTTCCGCACCCACCAGGGCAGGTTCTGCGTGGAGGTGAGCGCGGTGCGCGGGGCCGCGCCGGCGTCGCGTGCACATCTGCGCTTGCTTCGTGGGTTGCTTCGCGCAGTTGCAGCTGGGTACATGCATTTGGGGCATCCCTGCGTGGGTGCTTGGGTGCGCCCATGCATCTATGAGCACATTTGGTGCATCGGTGTGTGGATGCATTGGTGCGTGGGTGCATTGGTGTGTTGATGTGTGGTTGCATTGGTGCTGAAATGCGTGGGTGCGTTGGTGCAGCGGTGAACTGGTGCATCGGTGCACGTGTGCACGGATGCATTGGTGTATCAGTATGTGGATGCATTGGTGCATAAGTGAATGGGTGTATCCGTGCATGGATGCATTGGTGTGTGAGTGAACGGGTGCGTGTGTGCCTGGATGAATTGGTGAATCGGTGTGCTGATGCATTGGTGCTAAAATGCACAGGTTCATTGATGCAGCAGTGTGTGGGTGCATTGGTGCACAAGTGCATGGGCGTGTTGGTGCCTATATGCGTGGATGCATTGGTGTGTCACTGGGTGGATGCACTGGTGCATAAGTGCACAAGTGCATCAGTGTGTGGGTGCATTGGGGCTTAAAAGCAGGGGTGTGTTGGTGTAGTGGTGTGTGGGTGCATGGGTGCATAAGTGCACAGGGGCATGTGTGTGTGGATGCATCGGTGAATTGGTGTGTTGATGCATTGGTGCCTATGTGTGTGGATGTATCGGTGTGTCGCTGGGTGGATGCATTGGTGCAGAAGTGCACGGGTGCATCGGTGTATCGATGTGTGGGTGCCTTGTTGATTACATGCATGGGTGCGTTGGTGCAGCAGTGTGTGGGTGCATTGGTGTATCAATATGTGGGTGAGCTGGTGCATAAGTGCACAGGTGCGTGAGTGCATTGGTGCCTATGTGTGTGGGTGCATTGGTGCAGAAGTGCATGGATGCCCCAGCCCATGAATGCATGGGTGCATTGGTGCATGGATGCATTAGTGCATTAGTGTGCGAGTTCATTTGTGCCTGGCTGCATTGGTGCTTGAATGCATGGGGGCGTCGGTGCAGCAGTATGTGGGTGCATTGATGTGTGTGTGCATGGATGCATTGGTGTGTCGCTGTGTGGATGCATTGGTACATACGTGCATGTCAATGCATGGGTGCATTGACACAGAACTGCGCATGTGAGTGGATGCATTGGTGCTTAAATGCATGGGTGCGTTGGTGCAGCAGTGTGTGGGTGTGTTGGTGCTTACATGTTCAGCTGTGTCAGCGCAGCAGTGCATGGATGCACTGGTGCAGCAGTGCATGAGTGCAGAAGTGCCTCCACGTGTTGGTGCATCGGTGCATGAGTGCACAAGTGCATGGATGCATTGGTGCATGGATGCGTTGGTGTGCACACGCACTTGGCGCAGGGTGCACAGTGCATCTGCTTCATGGCTGCGTCGGTGCCCAGGCGTACGAGTGCATCGGTGCACGGGTACACTGCCACCTAAGTGCATTTGCTTCAGAAGTGCATCAGTGCACAGAGACTTTTGCCTTGCGGCTGTATCCGTGCTCGGGTGCAGCTGTGCATGGGTGCGCAGGGGTGTCTGTGCGTGGGCACCCTTGATTCGTGGGTGCACGGGTGCGCAGGGCTGCCAATTCGTGGGCGCATCCCTGGTGTGACGAGTGTGTTTGAGTCGCGTGCACCCACGCACTGGACCTGTGGGCACACAAGCGCGTGGGTGCGTGTGTGCAAGGACCTGTAGTCGGTTCGGTTCAGGGGTGCACAGGCACCCGGGCAAGCCCCCGCGCCGGGGGCTCACCTCTCCCCTCTCTCCCCGCGCCAGCACTCCAACGCCGAGTTCGCCAGCATGGCCGCCCTCCTGGCTCACTACTCCGGGGGGCCGGGGGGCTGCTTCTGCCGCCTGGCCCCCGGCCGCCGCAACCCCGGCTACGAGGAGCGGGACCCCGGCGGCGGGGTCGGCGCCTGGGGGGAGCCCGCCTGGACCCCCGCCGCGCCCGTCGGCGCCCAGCACGAGCGGGGTTAGGCCCGGCTGCCCCCCGAGACCCCCCCGCCGCCCCCTGAGACCCCCACTCAGCTTTAAATCGCCGCTGTCTGCCTTATTTATTTACCCCCCTCCCGCGGGCTTGCACACGCGCGTGCACGGCGGGCTATACGGCGCGCCTCGGGCAATAAACAGCTGTTGTGCTACCGAGGAGGGGGCTGTCGGCCGCCTTGTGTTCCCACCGCCACGTGCCCGCACGCTCACGCGTTTGTGCGCTCACACTCAGCCCCTTGCACGCCCCAGCCTTGCACACCGGCACAGCTGTGCACCCCGGCCCTCGCTCACTTCACGCCCCCTCTTCCCCCCCCACGTGCGTGTGCCTTCGCGCCCTTGCACACCCGCGCGCGCCTTTGCACACGCGCGCCCGCTCCGCCCCGCCCACCGCGAGGGGCGGGGCCTCTCGCCACGCCGCCTCGTCGCCGTGGCGACCGCGTGGGATCGAGGCGCGCATGCGCGCTGGGGCGGCCGCCGCTTCCCGCCTCCCACAGCGACCCGGCTCTCCCCGCGCCCTCCGCCTCGCCTCGGGTTCCTTCCCCCCCCCCCCCCCCCCCCCCCGCGCGCCCCGCTCCCTCGGGCTTCACCGGCGTCTCCGCGTTTACCTCAGGTTTTTCCCTCGCCCGGTCCGGCTCGGGCTGGCCCCGGCTCCCCAGCCTCCCCTCAGGCTTTCCCGTGCAGATTCCCCTCAGGTTTTCCCGCCTGCAGCCTCCCCTCAGGTTCCCCCCCCCGGCTTGCCCTGGTTCCCCTCAGGCTTGCTCCCAGTCTCCCCCTTTCCCTTCATCCCTCCCCAACTTTCCTCCTCCTCAGTCTCCCCTTCTCCCCCCGCCACTCGCAGCCCTTCGGGCTCTCTCCTCACACTCAGTTGAGGGGGGGCCCTGCTTCACCCCGCCGAGGGGTGCAGACCGCGGGGTCAGGCTCGCCCCGGCCTTCCCACGGGCCTGCCCAGGCCCCAGTGCCCCCCCAGCCAAGCGAGTGTTTGCGAGGTCAAACTGGGCGTTGAAAAATGGCCTCGGAGGCGGTGAAGGTGATCGTGCGCTGCCGGCCCATGAACGAGCGCGAGCAGACTCTCGGCTGCAAGGCAGTCGTCAGCATGGAGAGCGCGTGGGGCCAGTGCTTCCTCCAAAACCCCGCCGCAGCCGTCGAGCCCCCGAAGCAGTTCACCTTCGACGGGGCGTACTACCAGGAGCACAGCACGGAGCAGATCTACAACGAGATCGCCTACCCGCTCGTGGAGGTGAGTGGCGGCCGAAGAAAGCCGCGCACAGCCAACACGTAGCTCGGGACGTGGGCTGAGGAGTTTTGTGTGGGTAGGTGGTCCCTAAGTGGAACTGATTTATGGACAGAAACGGCCCTGTCCAGTGCTTCAAGAGGCTTAGCTGCAACCCTGGGGCGCAGAGGAGGGCAAAAGAGCGTCCCAGTGGTAGGCTGGGAAATCAGGAAGGAAAAAAAGAACTTTTTCAGCAGCCAGCAGGGTGCTGAGGATAGGGTTACATTTAATTGTTTTAGGTGGATGTTTGTATGAAAGATGAACCTCTCTGGGCAGGCCCTAGAGATGGTAGCTGGACAGAAACTGCAGTGGCAAGTGATGTGAGGAGAAGGGGTACAAACAAGACTCCTGATGTTTTTAGGGACATTTTTACTGTTGGGTGAGAAACTTTTGAGGAGCTAGGGAACCTCAGCCTGTTTTAGACTAGCAAAATGAGAGGGGGTATGTTTGTTGCCTTTTAACACATCAGCGTGGTAAACAGGTAGGGTGAGAAAGGAACCAGTTAAGCAAAACAACCCCAACGCCCCAAAAAGCCCAATTTTTTTAGAAGAAGAAACAGGGATAAAATGGCTGGTGATATTTTTAAGATGGAAGTTCCTCATCATGAGAACAAGCAGGGTCTGAAACAGTAGTTTGTTAGATTAATAGGGGTTTTAAAAAATTTTATTTAAACCTTAAGAAATCCAAACATGCTTTGTTGCTACCGTGCTTCTCTGAAAAAGGAAGAAGTGAAAGTGAGGCCCTCTTTCAGCTGGCTTTCCAAGAGAAAATTATTCTAAGCTAGAGACCATATTTTGGCCATCCTAGAGATCTTTTCCAACCTTAATGATTCTATGATTCTATTCTATAGTTGTCTCTCTGGGTTCTATAAGATTTTTCTGCCCTATGGCAAAAATATTCTGGTCTTCTAAGCGCTGTCAACTGCCCTTCCACTTTTCAACAGCTGCATTTGTTCAAGTTTTCCATTTTTGAGAGAAAACCATCAATTTATATGCTAGCAGAATGCATTTTATTATCATTATTATTATTATTGGGGCTGACCTGCTGGAGAGCAGCTCTGCGGAGAGCGACCTGGGTGTCCTGGGGGACAACAGGGTGACCATGAGCCAGCAGCGTGCCCTGGGTGCCAAGAAGGCCAATGGGATCCTGGGGTGCATCCAGAGGAGTGTGGCCAGCAGGTCGAGGGAGGTTCTTCTCCCCCTCTACTCTGCCCTGGGGAGGTCCCATCTGCAGTGCTGTGTCCAGTTCTGGGCTCCCTAGTTCAAGAAAGATGAGGAGCTACTGGAGAAAGTCCAGTGGAGGGCTACGAGGATGAGGAGGGGACTGGAGCATCTCTCCTGCGAGGAAAGGCTGAGGGAGCTGGGCTTGTTCAGCCTGGAGAAGAGAAGGCTGAGAGGGGACCTTCGAAATGCCTACAAATATCTGCAGGGTGGGGGTCAGGAGGACGGGGCCAGACTCTGTTCAGTGGTGCCCAGCGACAGGACAAGGGGCAACGGGCACAAACTGAAGCAGAGGAAGCTCCAGCTGAACATGAGGAAGAACTTCTTCCCTCTGAGGGTGACGGAGCCCTAGAACAGGTTGCCCAGAGGATCTGTGGGTTCTCGATCTCTAGAGATATTCCAGCCCCGCCTGGCCGCGGTCCTGTGCAGCCTGCTCTGGGTGACCCTGCTTTGGCAGGGGGTTGGACTGGGTGACCCCCAGAGGTCCCTGCCAACCCCTGCCATGCTGAGATTATTATACACTGATGGCACATGAAGATGGCATATGAAGATCAAACAGCTGCTTGAGCTTTACTTTCAGATCTTCCTTTAAAATACCTTTTACAAGGTGGGATAGAACCTGGACAATGTATTTCCAGTTATGCAGAGGGTGAAGATAATGGCTATTTGATTTTCCTCCCTTTCCAGGGTGTCACTGAAGGCTACAACGGCACCATATTTGCCTACGGCCAGACTGGCAGTGGGAAGTCGTTCACCATGCAGGGAATCGTGGATTCTTCTACACAGAAAGGCATAATACCCAGGGCATTTGAACACATTTTTGAGAGCATACAGGTAGGTGTGTAAGGATCTGGAAGAGATCCTGTTGTAAGATGGCATGATATCAAGAAAGATGATTTTTGTGTCATGCCCCAAGGACTGAGTGCTGATCACACTCGGGAGCAAGAGTAGGGACGGGATTTTGGGTGTGCTGCCTCTCATCCTAAAGCTGAGACCCGCATACAGTCAGACGAACAGCACCCTCATCTCTGCTGACTTTATGGACTTGCACTTGAGATGTTTAAGGACCAAAAGTCCCTATAGCGAGTGCGTTGAGTGGTTACACCTGGGACTGAAACGCTGGGAGAGATTTGACAAAGTGCTGACTGGAGGTGGGCACCCAGCTGGCACTGGGGATCTGCGTGGGCTGCCGACTTGCCTTCATTTTGAGAACCTTACCCAAAAATCTTTCCCGTTTTGTGCAGTGTGCTGAAAATGCCAAGTTCTTGGTGAGAGCTTCCTACCTGGAGATTTACAATGAAGACATACACGACCTTCTAGGAGCTGATACCAAGCAGAAGTTGGAGGTGAGGTCGAGTCAATGTGTCTTAATTAGGAAGTGCTTTAATTTGTACAGATAAGTGTTATCGTGAAAGCCTCGCAGAAGTGCAATGGTACGCTCTGTCAGAAGCTGAATGCCAGAACATGAAGATATGGTGATGAATGTGGAAGCCGAGAGGAGATTTTAAGGGACTTGAGTGAAAGTTTAGGGCAGAAGGAACAGGATCCAGTCAGAGACATATCCTGTGTGTCCTGGTTGATAGCAGCCGGTCACTTAGCAGAAACTGCGTGAAAATCATTGCTGCACAAGGATGGAATAAAGTGCTCATGAGGCAGTTTCTTCCTAATCCTCTTCATCTCACGGCTGTCTCTAAAGCAGGAGGATTCTGTGCCTTAAATGTTTAATCTGATCCAGGGTAGCTGTGGATGATCTCATCTGTCCAAAACAAAAAAAGCTGATCTTTTCTGAGGGTACACAGGTGCCATTACTCCCCATGGGAAGGCATGGGGAAGGCGGGCAGTTTCCAGGAGCGCAGGAGAGTAAACTTTCTGGAAATCCTAATCAGGGGTTTGATTTTTATAAAATTTGTCTCTTGGTGGCTTTGCAGATGTTTTTGCACGTGTTCCTGGGGGCAGCTGCAAATTTCCTGTCCTAATTCACCTCCCTGCAGGACTGCCCCAGTGAAGAAAACCGAGGCGTGAGCACCATCTGCCGCACAGGCGGGCAGAGGTGGTGACAGACCCAAACATTGTTTTTAACAGGCTCCTGGCTTTAAGGGAGGCAAAACCCTCTCCACTCCGCGTTCCAAGCGTGCTTCACTTGTGTGTGTGGAGAGGGAGGGTGGGAAAAGAGGACTTGCTGTTTGGGAAGGCGCTCGCTGCAGTTCCACATCAGCGGTGACACCGGTTTCCATGACAACCGCAGTTGGCACTGGGAGGGCAGGAGTTGGGCAGAACAGTTTCCAGGGTAACACCATCACACCGGTGACAGCCGCTGCCTGTTGCTGCCTCCACCGAGTAATTAAGTCCTGCAGAGACCAAAATCCCGGGCTGACCCACTGCTTCCTTCTGTGCCTCCCAATTCTCCACCAAAACCCCATTTCTGATTGTTCCTTTGCCTTTCAACATCAGTGACTTTAGCGACGCTGAAGCCCACAGTCGCCTCCTGTGGCGTGAAACCCTGAGAAGAGCAGGTTTTATGGTGTTTTGCAAGGAAAATGCCCCTGGCAGTCTGTTACGGAGTTAAACAACAGCCATGTCCTCGGCTGGGTGTTCCTCAGGGACTCTGCAGCACCCTCGAGTACAGCCGGGCCAGCCGCGGGGTTCTCCTGTAGCACAGGCAAAAGTCACAGTGTGTGAACAGTCTGGCTGTGATTCTGTACCTGGACTCCTCCTGGGCAGCACGGCTTTAGAACAAGGTTAAATCCTTGCCTTAGTTTAGTTTTTAGCTAGTTCTGCTTCGTTCTGTGCCGATTTAACAGCGAACACGCTGTTTTACATAGCTTCTTGTGGTGCATGGATCACCAAAGTATCTAAGGATCTTCTTTGGAAGTCACACCACCAAACATGATATCTGTCACTCTGCGACACCGAGTCATGAGAGCCCTATCTTGATATCCCAGCTGACACGATAAAGATAGAGCTTTGGTTATGAACTCAGCAGATGTGGGGCGTAACATAGCTGTTGAAAATGAATTCAGCTCGTTTAAAATTCCCAGTGTGGAGGGAGCTTCGGAGGGGGCTCGTGTAGGAGTGCAGGGATCTCTTGATTGTTTTGTATTTTTTATGTAGGTTTCAACAAGATTTTGAACATGTCAATCATTTATTAGCATGCTATATGAAATTTTTCTTCTGCATGATTGATAACTGCTGAAAAGATGCCGTTAGGTACACACTCTGTCTCTATCCAGGTGCCTGAATAGGATTTTAAGGTATCTTAAAGATGAACTAATCTGGAGAAAAATTATTATAGTTTGCCTGTGCGTGATGGGTGTGACTTGGGGGTTTTGTCAGGGAGATCAAGACGCCCTCTCAGAGCGGAGGGGTTCAGCAAAGCACCGCTAACAATATCTGTGGCTGTTGAATCTGTGCTTTGGTTTTTAAAAAGCTCCCTATGACTGAGGAGATATTGCAGCCTTTGCCATAATAGGTGAAAAACATTTCAGTTCTTATTTTAAAATATGCAGCTTAATAATAGGGGAGGTAGAAGGTGGCTCAGCACAGGTTTCTTGTGGCCTGGGAGATGTCTGAATCAATCAGCAAACTTTTAATTCTTTTTGCCTGCAGAGCCATGAAGGTGGTTCCCTCTTTTTGTATGGTTTTATCCCTGCTTCAGAAAAGCTTTTTGGTGGGAGCCAGATACGTTTTTGCCATTCTGAAGTTTAATTTCTCCACATGCAAAAGTTGCGTAGTCCTCGAGCTTCAGGACAGTTTCCAGCACGGCTTCCTGCAGTCTCGGTGCGTCTTGTTCTAACCTGTCCTGCCTTGTCCCCGTTTGCAGCTGAAGGAGCACCCGGAGAGAGGGGTGTACGTGAAGGGGCTCTCTCTGCACACAGTGCACAGCGTGGTCCAGTGCGAGCGGATCATGGAGACGGGCTGGAGGAACCAAGCGGTGGGTTCCACCCTCATGAATAAGGACTCTTCCCGCTCCCACTCCATCTTTACTGTTAATATGGAAATCTACACCGTAGGTAGGTAGCCGGGTGTCCTGTGTTAGGCCTGGGCCTAGCGGAACGCAGAACCTGTGCGGTCTGACCAGTCACCCCACAGAAAAACGTAGATCCTAAATGATTTTAGGTCCAGTAGAAATCAGAATTGTGCCCTGACACAGATATTTGTCACAGTGTGAAATGGCTGAGTATTCAAAGTCTTCATTTTTTTCCTCAATTCCCCCTTGGGAGAGGAATGTCTTACGCTCAAACTGGGATCATATTTAATTCTCCATCCATTTCTTTATCTTCTCAAACCTTCATTTCCAGCAAAGGGTGCTGAATCTCACAGCCCATATAGAATGGCTTGGAGTTCATACATTGTGCAGCCTGGAGAAACTTATGTCGTTACCTGTCTTGTTCTTGTCTGACCTCCTTCACAACACAAGTCAGATCATTTCACCCAAGGATTCCGTCACTGAGCTTAATCACAGGCACATCTTCCAAGCAAACAGCTAATCTGGGTCTAAAGATGGAATAAAAGAACCCCTTAATAACATTTTAGTGACTAGTTTTCCTTTCTTGAGCATCTCCTTTCCACTGGTGTTTCTTTAGCTGATAAAGCTGCCTTGCTGAGCCCAAACATGGACTTCGAAAGGGTTTTTTTCTGGGACTAAGAAAGGAATTACTCTCCTATATCCTGTCTACGAGACAGAATTCTGTCTCCTTGACCCCGGCTGAGGCTGTGAACAGCTTGGCTTCGTTTTCGTCAGCTGGTTCAGTCTGGGGGGAAGTTACACAATCTCTTTGTAAGTTGTGGTTCCAGATGTTGGTGACAGTATCTCATTTTTCTCTATCCAAAATGGGGGGAGTGAGGGGGGGGAATTTTTGGAATTTCTCAATTAGCACAGCTGGTGGATGCTAATCCTTGCATTATGTGGGTCTGTAAATTCCCAATTTTAATCCTAACATACACTCCTCTCGTGTTCCAGATGGGTGCAGTGCTCTTAATCTAGCCTGAAACAATTTCTCTGATTTCAGGCTTTGAAAACTTGTTACACCAAACAGAATGGCAGGCAGGGAAACTTGCAGTTCTGGCAGTTAAATGGAAGACAGCTGGAATATTTGAGGAGAATGTTGAGGATTCTGGCACAATCCCTGTAACTGGATGGTTCCACTAAAGTAATCATTAGTTGAAATAGTTAATGAAGCTGGTATTTATGTTGTCATCTTTAGGCTTTGTGCAGAGGTGCGCAGGGAAGTTCAAACTCATTTTCCATTTGAGCCTGTAGTAAATGACGATTTACAGGCAGCTGATCTTTTAAAGGATCTCTTCACAATCATGTGGACTAAAATGACTCTTTAAAGTAACAGTTTAGATTCAGGAACAGGATTATGGCAAATATCCTCCTCTCTGGCTGCAGGTGTATGAAATGCGCAAGTTACCATCGGTATTTTTACAGTATTTAAGTAGCAGATGTTTTATTCCTTTACATTATGCTTAGGGATTGATTTGTTAATCAGAAAGATATACATTTGGCCAGTGCTTATGCCACCAGCACTGGCCCATGGGCTGTATGAGAATTAGACAGGCAAGACTTTGGGGGTGCTGCAGGCATTTTAGCAAGAGTCTGGGGACCTTGTTACACCATGGAAACTAAACCACTAAGCCCCAAGATGGAAACAAGCAGCCTCCGTGGGTAAAAGCACTGGCAGGAACTAAACCAACTTTTTAATTGCCTGTCAGTGTTTACATAAACTGGGGGAAGGAGGGAAAGGGTTAGAAAAGCTACTTTTTGTGACTGTCCGCTCACCCCAGCTCTCAGCAGGGGCAGTGAGAGGGTTCTCTGTTTAAGCCCCATCTGTGGGATTTTTTTAGGGATTTTTTTCCCTAATTTTCCCATGTCTTGACATGCCAGAAAGATCTGGAGTGAAACAAGTTTGCTCGTGGCAAACGTTAAGTTCCGCAGTTAACAATCTGTTGCTGTAACTGGGGAGATATCCTGGGGCAAGAGATTTTAGATTTTTTTGGTGTTTATGTGTAAACTTTTAACTTTTCCCCATGCATCAGATTATTCATTGCTCGTGTTTAGGTGTTGTCCACGGCCATAAATCTGAGCTCTGACAAAGTTTAAGGCTAGTTTTTCTAGAAGTCTGTCTGGAAAAAGGCAGGCTTGGTTAAAACCTTGATGTTCTTTTTGGTTGGAGCGCTAAAGGAGCTTTTGCCTTGAACTTGGGTTGTAATCGTTAGGGATGATCAGGACGTGGACATCCACTACTTAGAGTAGTCTGTGATTTGGGAATGTGTGTCCAACTCCTCGCTCTGCCTGAGGCTGGGAAAGTTACATAGCCAGCAAAACCGAGGGGTTCCTAAAGTGACCGAACGCACTCTCTCTTAGTCACAGAGGATTTGTGTCACCAGGTTGATCCAGCCTCAAAATGCAGGTCAGGAAGCAGATATTATATGCGTGAGGTGTGCGTCCAGGTAGCTGGGGAGCTGGCTGTTAACGTCAGCTCACGTCTTCTCTTGCCTTAAAGCAGCACGACAGGAATGGCACCAGCTCACTGGGTCTGACTCCTCGCTCGCCGAGATCCAGCTCCTCATCCAGGTGGTTGGGGCCGAGTGCAGTCCCGATTTCTTGCAGTTTTCCTGTTTCTTGCCTGCGTTCCTTCATTTTACTTTCTCACTAAGAATGTCATGAGTTGAGGAGGAACAGATGCTGCCGAGCATGCCTGTGTGCTGAGTCACGGCGCAGTTTTACAGCCGTCTGGGCGAGAGGGGAGATCAGCTGGGCTTCCTGAACATTCGAGCCAGATGGTGGACCTTGATGGTATCTGATAGGATGTGCTTTTTCTTTTGAAGCACACCAAGAAACTTCTTGAATACATCCATTGCTTAGGGTAGGTTGGATTCCAGTCTTGAGAAAAGCTGTAGTTGGGGAGTTCATGGAAAAACTGTTTCCCAACGTAGTGTCTACTCCAGCCTTTCCCCGTGTAGACGTGACCTTCCTGCCTGTCTCCGTGTAATGTAGGCGTTCTTTAGGGAGCCTGCTCTTTTGCCTGTGCTTTTCAACCAGTCCTGCTCCAGTTGCTGGCCGTTGACTCCTCATTTCGTGCTTCCTCCCTTCTTTCTCTCCAGTTGTCAGACATTGTTTAACTTCGTGAAACAATCTGAGGAGGGAAAAAGTTGGATGAACCCATGGTCTGAGCTTGTTACTTGCAGAGGGCTTTGCATGAAACTCAGCTTCTGTGGAAATATGTGGAGGGTGTGTGTGTGTGTGTTCAGAGCTTACTGGGAGAGTGAGAATGGGCACAAATTCTTACTGTGCAGGATCTCGTTCAGGAAAGCACTAAAATGTGGAGTTCTAAGATTAGGTAGGTATTTATTTACTTAAGGGAGTCAGGGCCCAAATGCAGACAAAGAACAGGGCTTGAACTAGAACATAATGCCAAGAGAGTCCTGTTTCTTGACTCTTAAGATGCTTCCTCTTAAGCAGGAGTTATTTTCTTGCAGATGAACGAGGGCAGGACCACCTTAGGGCCGCAAAACTCAATTTAGTGGATCTGGCAGGAAGCGAGAGACAGTCAAAAACTGGAGCCACGGGGGAGCGGCTCAGAGAGGCCACCAAAATCAACCTCTCCCTCTCAGCTCTGGGCAACGTCATCTCAGCCCTGGTCGACGGCAGGTGTAAGCACATCCCCTACCGAGACTCAAAGCTGACCAGGCTGCTGCAAGACTCCCTCGGAGGGAATACCAAGACGCTGATGGTAGCGTGCTTATCTCCGGCTGATAACAACTATGACGAAAGCCTCAGTACTTTGCGCTACGCTAATCGAGCGAAAAACATCAGGAACAGGCCCTGTATCAACGAGGACCCCAAGGATGCTCTGCTGAGGGAGTATCAGGAGGAGATTAAGAAGCTGAAGGCCATTCTAGCTGAACAGATGAGCGCCAATAACTTGTCAGGTAGGAGAGCTCTTAGTGGCTGCAGAGATATTTTATCTTTGACAGAAAAAAGAGGGTTTTACATATAAAATGCTCAATGGATTTCACCTCAACCTTTCCCTCACCTATTGGAGGAAGAGTTCTCCATTCTGGTAATGGACTTTTCCTTCACTGTTGCCAAATTGACCTTATTCCGCTGGTAAAGTCCATCTGAGTTACACAATATTTTCAATAATGACAAATTCCATTAGAAAATGCTGATGTGATTCAAATCGTTGATTCTTCTTGGTCATTCTGGCTAGAATTTTGTCAGTCACAGAAGAGAGGTTTCAGCTGGCAGAGCACAAATGAGCTGCGAAAGAAATAATAATGTAGAATTCTTTATTAAATATATATATGTTTTCAAAGTTGGCATTCAGCCCCGTTCTTTTACACTGTGATTTTTTTTTTTTTTTTTGTAAGAGCAGTCTTTAGGAAACTGATCACCTTTCTAGAATTATGCCCTAGAAAATGGCAACTTTCAGCAGAGGAATAAGGCTATAAGATTTTTTTTTTTTTTTTTCCCCTCCCTTTCTGCCACCTTTCAGAGACAGTTGTGAAGAAAGAAGCCAATTTCCTTGCACCTTTCATCTCCTTCCCAGTGTCTTTTATCTTCCAGATCTGTTAGCATAGCCCTGGAAACAAGTCTCATTTTGTTCTATGAAATGGATTAGATTTAAATTCACTTTCTTATACCTGAAGCTTAAACCTCCCCCCCTCTGCTCTGCTCTGCGCTGACTCCTCTCCCCACACCTTTGGAGCCCCAGGCCAGTGGGCGTTTTGGCCAGATGCTGGCACATGAGCGCAGTTTAAAGGAGCACTTGGATTGCGATGTTCTTTGCTGGCAGCAGGTTCTTTATTCTGTTTCCAGGCATTCTACAGACAGTCCCACCCAGTAATTGCGAGTGATTTTTATTTCTGCTTTGTTTTGTAGGGCTTCTACCTGCTGAGACTGCTTACCTGGCAGCGAAGCCAGCTCCCCTCCTCAAATCTCAGTTAGATCTTGAAGCAGAGAAGCAGCTGATCAGAGAAGTAAGTCAGGAGGGGGTATCCTGTAGTGTCTTTGACTAAGGCTTGCGGGTTTTTATAGTAATCATTACAAACATGGTGTAGGGCTGTGTGGTTCTGCCTTTGCAGAACGCTCTCTTACTATTTTTTGGTCCTTGGCCTTCTCGTCTGGACGGAATGTGTGCTGATGGAGGCCTTACAATGCTACTTTCTCTCTGCATTGTTCCCGTCACTCTGGAGATGAATTGGAATGGATTCCCAAGAAGAATTTTTGAAGTACATATAACAGGAAGAGGAAACTACATATGAAACTTAGATTACTCCTGTCAGAGGAGGAAGAAACAGGGGCGAGGAAAGCAGTAGTCAGAGGTGTTAGGAACGGTACAAGGATGAAGATAAAGAGGGGATATGGAGCCAGGAGAAAGAATGAGGAGTTGAGGGGCAGTGGGAGATAAAACTCTCTCCTTGCTCTTCACAAAGCTCCTCCCAGGGCACCACATCCACCCAAGACAGCAGGTTCTAGGGCTGACCTGTCACCTCTCATCAATAGTCTGTCAACTTAAGTCACAGGAAAAGTTGATGAATAACCAGATGGTAAAGTTTTATTGGGGTGGACATAAGACGCGTCCTAGACTGGACCTAGATGTGACCTTGTGTGCAGTCAGGAGCAGGGCTGTCGCGTCAGGCTGTCTGCTGTGCCTTTCAGGAGTACGAAGAGAGGCTGGCCCAGCTAAAGGCCAGCTACGAAGCGGAGCAGGCGTCCCGTGCCCGCCTCGAAGAGGACATCAGCAGCCTGAGGAATCGCTACGATCTCAAGCTGTCTGCTCTCGAGGAGAACCTCAGGAAGGAAGCAGGTGTGGAGGGTGCGCAGTGCGGACAGCAGGTCCCCCGGTGCTGTTAATATGCTGAGAGGTTGGCTTTAGGCACGGGCACGCACAGACTGTCTTTGCAAAGTCAGATTTGTGACAGCCACTGCAACCTTTATAAAGTGGCAACGACTGCTGCTGCAGCAAGTGCTGCCTGGCAGCGACAGCAGTCCGTGCTCTCAACCCTCCCTTATTGACAGCAGGAACAGTGCCTCTGGCTCTCCCAGGCCGTTCATGAGACTCTCTGTCCCAGCTTTGTCCACTTCCCTATGTCCCCATGTTCTGTTCCCTGTCAGGACCAGCCTGGCCCTACCCTGTAAGCCCTGAGGCGATGAAATGCGATTTTTGCCCATGTAGCTGTGAGTGTCTTCTGACTTAGCGCAGCGTTTCTCTCGAGCAGAGGTTTGGGCTGCAGAGATG
Organism: Opisthocomus hoazin; assembly: GCF_030867145.1. Taxonomy (NCBI): domain Eukaryota; kingdom Metazoa; phylum Chordata; class Aves; order Opisthocomiformes; family Opisthocomidae; genus Opisthocomus; species Opisthocomus hoazin. Next base: position 15,603,234 of record NC_134429.1, on the reverse strand, counting down.
ACTGGTCTCGGCAGGCGCTGCTCCGCATTGACCCGACGGGCTTTGCGCAACTCGCACGCCCAAGACGAGGGTGGCTGCGGCAGTCACTTCCATCGTGTGCTGATGTGATGCAGCCCGTGGTCTCCCGGTGGGTTATCAACACCATCGCTTTGCTGGAGGGTGGATATTCCTCTTGCATACCTATAAATTATTGCCAGCTAGCCTCTTCATTACTGCTGTTCATTTATACTTCCGCAGTGCCTCAGAGCATGTTTCGCAATCTGCTTGTACAGCGCTTCTCACCCAATATTAATTTTTCAACCTATATTCTTCATTTTTGATGCTATCACTTTCTAAGGTGGAGGTTTTGTTTGGTTTTTTTCATCACAAATGTGCACCTCCCGGGCCTCTGCAGATTATTTGTGTGCGAACACCAGGACCCAGGCTCTCCCAACCCTGTAAAAACTGCGTTCCTTTCCTGATATGCCCTCTGGGTCTGTGATGGCTTTTCCTCACCAGCCTAAATAACAGACCCTTTCCTCCCAGACACGTATTTTTTAGCTGTTGGCAAAGACTTCGTGTCATGTTTTCACAGATTTATGCTCTGGTTTCGCAGAGCTCATTACTGACATTGTGGGTATTTCCTCTTTTACTCTTCAGCTGCTGTGAGGACCGAAACAACTCCTGAAGAGACACCTCTGCGTAAAGACTCTGTTGCTGCAGCGGATGAAGAACCAACATCAGCCCAGGTACCCTTCAGGCTACTTTACCCACCGGGCTGAATAAACCCAAGCGGGTAGCATTGTGCTTCACCTACCCCACCACTTGCCCTGCGTCTTTTCAGAGCCGCAGTCTTTGGTTTCTTCTTGTCCTCAGGACCCAGCAGCACCTCGGACTGTCCCAGACGCAGGCGGTGTGAGCGGGGGCCGTGCTGGAGCAGAGCTGTCTGTCGCTGCTGAGGGGATTTCACTGCCTGCAGACCAGCAGCAGGTGCTCGCCAGGTTGGTGACTACGCTGCTCCTAACTGCCTCCTGCACGCTGCTTACCACGCACGCTGGCAAGAAGCAACCCTGTTCTTCCACAGTCTTACAACTCGAGCTCCAGCTCTGTGCTCAGCGCAGCACAAAACGAGGCAGACACATGTTCTTTATCCCAAAATTAACCTTGTCGTATCTGGGCAGATAAATAACTCTTAGCTGCAGCATTCGATGCTGTCAGGTGCCAGAATTATGAGACATAAATCTGGAGAGGCCTGTGTCAGCAGATGCGGATGTAAAAAACCATCCTTTCCTGATAACAAATCCCGCCTAGATCTGTAGGCACGGAAGTCTCTTCCTTCTCTGGCTTTTTGCAGGTGTAATTTATGAGGAGTTTACAAAGCTGAATCTGGCAGTCGCTGACAGAGCTCAGGTGCCCAGGTTATGGAGGTGGCCTCCTTTTCCTCTTAGAAAAGGTTATCGAAGGGCACTTAGCGCCTGCTCATACCAGTACAAGTAAGGCAGCAAGCCTTGCTGCTGCTCGCTGTGCATGTGGATGGAGGGGAGCGTGTCCCCCACGACTCTCCCTTGTCACTCAGGTCACTCTTGCCTCCAGCTCACGCATCTGACAATGTTTGCAAGACGTCAGCCAGAACTGACATCAAAATTTCCAACAAGCACATTTTAGGGGCAGCATTACGCACAGGGCTGGGGTGTGAGGGCTGCCTGGGCTGTTCCAGAAACATACGCTTTAAGCAAATTCTGCCGATTTCTCTCTTTTACACCGTTGCGTGGAATTATAATAAAATTAGAAATGCTCAAGATAAGATACATTGTGGATGATAGAGTTTGATTCTGAGAAGTCTGGTGGTTTTTAACCAGTCTTTCAGCTTTATCGTGAGCTCCTGTGGCGTGTGCTTGCCCCGTTGGGCCTCTCCCAGGTGAAACAGGAGCTATTAAGAAATCTGGAACAGCACCATCTGCAATTTGCGGGCAATTCTGGCTATTGCTGGAGAGGTCTCCAAAGAAACCATTCATTCTGACTATATGTCAAATCTTAATAGTCCTATCGCAGAGTTCCTCTTTGTGACAAACAGGCAAAAAATGCTCTTCCAATCACATTGTTAAAATCAAAGCTCTCTGCAGATTAGGCAGGAGGGTTGGATTCCACAGGCACGGGGATTTTCAAAGCTGCCTGTTGAAAGCTTTACACATCAGGACGGCTGTGGAGATCTCCGATACTCACTCAGCAGAGCAAGGATTCCAGCGCTCATTAAGCAAACGAAACTGAAGGCTACTTGGCAAGCGCAGTACAGGAGAATCGCAGCTCATCTCTGGTGGAGAATGAGCTCTTTCGGATGGGTTTGAAGATAATTAAGAGGCTGTTATCAGCGGAGCTTTGATCAGCAGTGGGATTTTCTCCAATTTGAGCCAGTGCTTGCCAACCTGAGCTATCTGCTCTGCTGCAGATCCCCATGCAGACAAAGAGAAGGGCTCTGGAGCACAGCTTTATTTCCATGTTGGAGTGTACGGGGCTGTGCGGCATGAATGTGAGACAAGCTTGATTTCAAATGTGGGCCTGTGCCAGCGCTCGAGGAGAGACGCTGAGGTCACCCAAGTCATCAACCCTGCCTGATACTGCCCCAAGAAAGAAATCACACTGTGGCTTCAAGCCATACTGCTCCCGTAGCCACCATTTAAAATGTTTGTTTGAGTAATTCTGGCACATTTTGTGCTTGCCTTGAGAGTCTTTCAAAACGAGAAGTAAGAATTGAAATCGAAATTCCACAAAACAGGGTTTTTAAAAAGAATTCTGTGAGCGTAGATGCAGCTTTCCGGATGTACTTGTTGACAAAGGTGCTCGGAGTAACACACACTTTGCCTTGGGTCCATGGGAGTATCTATGACAGAAACTGTTAATAAAAGTGGAAGTATTAACTAATTATTAATTATTAAAGTGGCATGATTACTCAGGGCAGCAAATCTTGTCAGAAATCACTATTTCTGTCCTGTGCCTTCCCAAATATTGCTCCGGTAAGGACGTGTGGCCTCCACACTTCCGCGGCCGGCTGTCTGTACTGCTGAGCTGCGAGAAGGCTTTGCCTTTTGCAGACTGCAGATGCTGGAGCGCCAGGTGGTAGGGGGGGAACAGGCTGAAAACAAGGACCTCAAGGAAAAGCACAAACGCCGGAAAAAATATGCGGACGAGCGGCGGGCGCAGCTGGCGGCCGCGCTGCAGCAAGCTGACGACGACAGCAGCGACTGGGTTCTGCTGAACGTCTACGACTCCATCCAGGAGGAGGTTCGAGACAAAAGCAAGCTTCTGGAGAAGATGCAGAAGAAGGTGAGCAGCTCCCTGCCATCCCTGCTGAAGGCTCAGGGAGCATCGCCTTCCTCCTCTGCTTACCCGGGATTTTTAGGTTTAGGTTTAGGTTTTCGGGCAGTTACATTTAGAGAATAACTCTGGCTGCGTGAAGTATTTCACGCGTGTGCCCGCGTTAGTACCCGTAAGGTTGGTTGCGTGTATTTTTATGGTGAATTAAGTCGTGGAAACCCCAAACGCGGCCTGTTTTAAAGGCGGGTGTCCTTGCTGGGCTGCAGGCTGGCTGCAGGATCCCGACCGGTGGTGGGAGAGGCTGCGACTCCCTCTGCTGACCTGCACAACCTGCAGCACAGCCTTCTCCGGATACCACCCCTGGGCTCCCGGCAGGAACTGCACCCGGAGAAATCTTCCAGGGGAAAAAAAAAATAGATATAAAAGCAACGCTCTTAAATTTTAGGCACTCTTGAAAATCAGTTTTGCTTTGATGAGGTGAGGCAGAATCAGAGGAGCTTCAAAAAAAGAAAATAAGTGTGTGTGTGTGTGTGTGTGCAGTCCTAAATCTGCACGTTAAGAGCTTGCTTTATTTCTGTATTTAGGTTATCAAAGAAATATTGCAGCTTTTTCACTGAAATTAGGAACTCCCAAGAGTTCGTTAGCACTGGACACAGCCCACACTAGTGAGATTAACTTAAGGTGCGTTCCAAGCCTCAGCACTGGAGAAACGCAAGAAATCTTTCATTAAAACAGACGTGGAATAATCTCTCCACTCAAATCTCGTGTTAATTCTTAATGATACATTAGAAATTTTCCCAAATATTGAAGCTTTTGTGTGCGTCTTGACACTGCCTGACAAATTCCTGTACTCGCAGTAACCATCGGTCTCTCCTTTATAACCCCAGCGAGTTACGTTGGTTTTGATACCTGTAAATGTAAAATTTCCACTTACTAGAGTGATTGTAATTAAAGTAGATCCTTCAATTAGGATCTAAAGTAGTCTTCAGTTCCGCCTTTTCACGGCATCATTTCTGTGTCTCAGCTGCGGGCTGCCGAGACCGAGATCAAAGACCTGCAGTCGGAGTTTGAGCTGGAAAAGATCGACTACCTCGGCACCATCCGCCGCCTGGAGCGAGACCTGCTGCTCTGCCAGCAGCTGCTGGGTCGGGCGCAGTCCCTCGTCCGCCGCGACTGCAACTACAGCAACCTGGAGAAGGTCAAGCGCGAATCCGTCTGGGACGAGGAAAACGGCTGCTGGAAAATTCCGTAGCCCGTCATTCAAAAAACCCGCCTGCCCGCAGGTAAGCGGGGCGTCTCGGCGGATCGGGGCTGGGCCGCACGTGCTTGTCAGAGCTGCCGCGTACGGAAACTTTGTCTAGAAAGTCTGAATAATAACAGCGTCTAACGCGAAGCGCGGTATGGATCCTTCGGGAACCTCTGTGAGCCCATAATCAGTGACTGGAGCGGTGCTGGGGATTGGGGAGCGCAGTCACAGAATCGCAAAGGTTGGAAAAGACCTCTAAGATCATGAAGTCGAAGCGCCAACCCAACCCCACCACGCCTGCTGACCATGCCCTGAAGTGCCACTTCCACACATTTTTTGAACCCCTCCAGGGATGGGGACTCCACCACCTCCCTGGGCAGCCTGTTCCCATGCCTGACCACTCTCTCAGCAAAGACATTTTTCCAATATCCAATCTAAACCTCCCCTGACACAGCTTGAGGCCATTGCCTCTCGTCCTATCGCTGTTTACCTGGGAGAAGAGACCAACCCCCCCTCACTGCACCCTCCTGCCAGGGAGCTGCAGAGAGCGAGAAGGTCTCCCCTCAGCCTCCTCTTCTCCAGACTGAACAGCCCCAGCTCCCTCAGCCACTCCTCATCAGACCTGTTCTCCAGACCCCTGCCCAGCCTTGCTGCCCTTCTCTGGACACGCTCCAGCCCCTCCATGCCCTTCTTGGAGTGAGGGGCCCAAAGCTGACAGCGCTAATTGTTTTAACGAGACCACGACCCTTTAACACTGTCTCTTCTCAGCAGTTCCAGCCCTGCCACAGCCCAAACCCGCCCGCAAGAGCCCCTCGGCCGAGAGCGCAGAGCTGATGGTACGCTGCACTCCTCCTCCCTTTTTCTTTAGTATTTTACCGGTTTTGCCATATTTCTACGCCGTAACCCGGCGCTTTCCGCTTGCAGCCCGCGGACGGCAGCGCCAGTGTCGCCAGCAGCTACTTCGGACCCCCGCGAGCCCACCGCCTGCTCCGTCCCGACCCAGGTAAGCCGCCTTTCCCCCCATCCCCTTCCGCGCGAGGGAGCGGTGTCGGGGCTCGGCCCCCCGACCCCCTGAGGCCTGGAGCCCACCGCCGCCCCCTCCTCTCCCCTCCAGCTGCCCCGGGGCCGGGGGGCCCTCGCAGCGGCCCCGCGCCCCAGCCCCGGCCCTTCCGCCTCCAGGCCCTCGTCGTGGCCCCCACCAAGCGCAGAAAGGGCAAAGCCGACCCGGGCGGCCGCCGTCCCTGACGCCGACGGCGCGGGAAGACGCCAAATCCCGGGGGTTTTGCACCAAAAAAAACGCTCGGCATCGGGGTTGCGGGGCAGAGGGCGAACTCGCTGTCACCGTGTTCTCTCGCGCCCTGTACCCCCGCCCCGCGGCAATAAACCAGTCAGACACCGCCATTTCGAGGTCTTTTACTGGGAACCCAACCGCCGCGGCACCACCCCACGGCCATCTTGTTCCCCCCCCGTCATCTTCCCGCCCCCGTGGTGCTACGGTGGCCGCTCGGGGATCATGACGGCGCCCCGCTGATTGGCCGACGGTGAGGAGCTGGCTGTCGGTGATTGGCTGTCCGCGCCGTCCCGCTTCCGGGGAAGCTTGGCGCCGGCGAGCAAAATGGCGGCGGCCGCGCTCCGGCTGTGGTGGCTCCTGGTGGCGGTGGCCGGGGCTGAGGGGGGGGCCCGCACCCTGGTGCTGCTAGAGAACGGCAACCTGCGGGACACGCACTCACTCTTCTTCCGCAGCCTGGCGGGTAGGGCGCGGGGCGGCGGCTGGGAGGAGGCGGGGGCTCCCCGGGGCCGAGGGGGAGGCGTCTGGGGTCCCCGGGCCGGGCTGAGGGGAGGTAGCGGGAGTGAGCGCGGTGTTTGGGGTCCCGAGGCCGGGCTGAGGCGGGGTGAGCGTGGTGTTTGGGGTCCCGGGGCCGGGCTGAGGGGGGTGAGCGCGGTGTTCGGGGGTCCCGGGGCCGGGCTGAGGGGGGGATCCCGGTGTTTGGGGGTCCCGGGGCCGGGCTGAGGGGGGGATCCCGGTGTTTGGGGGTCCCGGGGCCGGGCTGAGGGGGGGAACCCGGTGTTTGGGGTCCCCGGGCGGGCTGGGGGATCGTGGTTGTGTTCGCGGCCGTACCAGTGCGGTGGGTGCCCTGTAGCGCTGGTGGGTGTCAGTGGGGTGTCCTTGCCCCAAAGGGCTCTGCAGGCGCTGGATCCCTTGTTGGTTTATGCGGGGAGACCCCAGTAGCACTCTCAGAAAGCCCCGAAGCCATGTTTTCTCACAACACTGCTGTTTGTTGGGGAGATAAAACTCAGCATCTTGCTGCTGCTTTGCTGCTACCTGCGTCGATTTGGGAGGTGCAGAGCTTGTCAATTTTGTTTTGTGGCTGCAGACAGGGGCTTCGATCTCACGTTCCGGACAGCAGATGATGCCGGCCTCTCCCTGATAAAATACGGAGAATTCCTGTATGACAACTTGATCATCTTCTCGCCGTCGATAGAAGGTGAATACAGGAGGGGAACATTCAGGTGCTCTTGGAGCTTGGCGCCGTTTTTGCGAGGGGATTTCTAACTGTTTTGTGAATTTTAATTAAATCTCGCACTTCAGGTGTTATCCTTTGTGTCTTGTACCACACTGTGGATGCTTCCTGACCTTTCACGATGGTTCCTTCAGCTGTGATAAAAACGATTTGGTGTTTGTCCGTGGTTTAATTCTGCCATGGTATTATTTCTGCGAACTAGTCACGAATTTCTGGCGTCTGCTTTCAGATTTTGGTGGAAACATCAACGTGGAGACCATCACGGCCTTCATCGACGGCGGCGGCAGCGTCCTCGTTGCCGCCAGCTCAGACATTGGTGAGTACAAATGCTCATCAGAGCAAATTAGTGCGCTTCAGCCGCTTCTTGTAACAGGCACCTGTGCTGCTTGTGCTCTGCGGCGAGCAGCTAGTTTGTTCATCCTTCTCTGGTTTCTGCAGCAAAACTGGTGAGAAGTCACAGTTTCTCACTGTGAACCTCAAGGTTTTTGCTGTAAGGAAACGGATGATAAATAGCCTTTACTGACGCTTTGGGTGGGAATTTAGATGAGGGAGGTTGTGATGCTCGGGGGGGGTTGGCTCGTCGAGTGCCTAACGCGTGACTCCGAGCTGAATTTACTTCTTGTTTTGAGCGCTGACACGGACGTCGCGTCCCGAACGCGCTGTGTAACGGAGAATCCGTTCTGTCCTGCCAGGCGACCCGCTGCGAGAGCTGGGCAGCGAGTGTGGCATTGAGTTTGACGAGGAGAAGACGGCTGTCATCGACCACCACAACTACGACACATCCGACCCCGGCCAGGTGAGCGGGGTTGTCGGCACGCCTGGGGTTTTGTCAGTGAGAACTTAGGCGTAAAGGTTTGGAGGTGAATCTTCTGTCCTTGTTTTCCCTTTTTTGTTCTGTTCACTCTCCGTTTTCTCAGCTTCTTCCCAAAAAAGTCACGAAGGGCTGTGCTTGACGGCATGATGTAACGCTGCCAAGCTCTGCACATTCGGGGTCTCTGCCCTCAGGTCCAGCTTTCTGCATTTCCCGGGTTTGACCTTTCAAATTCCGGTTTCAAATCGCCACCATGCCTCAGGCAGCCACGCCACGATTACCGGCGGGTTTGAGCCTCTCTGAAGCGTGCGAGGGGGAGGCAGTGGGTCAGACACTGAGTGCGACGCTTCGGGTGCAGGAAGGGGATTATCAGTCCCCGAGATCAGTACTGAAATGCACACCTTTCTACAATTTTTTTCCCCTTAGCGTCATCCAGTACTTCAAATTTAAAACCTATATTAAGGTCTGAGCTAAATATATTGTACTAATTTTTATTTAAATTAGGCTGTTGAAGCAGTACGTGGATGTTGTCCCAGTTTGAGGGTGAAAGTTGCTAAATGTGGGGAAGTAAAATACTGTAGGTATCGCTATCTTTATCAAAAGGTGGTTTCCATTTTCTCAGCTATCGGTATTAATTTAATTTGATCACAGTTAAACAGAAAAATGCTGGTTTTTAATGGAATTGTAACATTCGTCCAACAGCTGCTCAGTTTCGGTTGTCTGTAGAACCAGAGGTAACTTTCGGATAACGAGAGAAGCTGTCGCTTGCCGTTAGAACCTAAGAAACATGAAGGGCTCCTGTCATTAGAACCCAGTAAACATCGGCCCGCCTGCCTGTGCCGCACGTTCACGCCGATCTCTCTGGTTTCCTCCCAGCACACGCTCATAGTCGCGGATGCTGAGAACCTCCTGAAGGCCCCCACCATCGTGGGGAGGGCGGCGCTGAACCCCATCCTTTTCCGAGGAGTCGGGTAAGCGACCTGCGGGGCAGGCGGGGAGGCGAGGTGGCGGCTGTTGGGGAGGCGACGCGAAAAACACCGGTGGTGGTGCGAGGTGAGCGTCAGGTTAGCCGGCTGCGAGAGTTCACACCAGAAATCGCGTTTGGTGTCAGATAACGATAAAGAGAAAATCTCAGAAGCAGCTTAGTTGTTGACTTAAGAACGTTTTTTTAAGGTAAATAGCAGAGGTTGGCTGTATATCTTGATGAAATACCTCTGCCCTAGTGAGGCCCCATCTGCAGTGCTGTGTCCAGTGCTGGGCTCCCCAGTCCAAGAAAGAGGAGGAGCTGCTGGAGAGAGCCCAGCGCAGGGCTACGAGGATGAGGAGGGGACTGGAGCATCTGTCCTGCGAGGAGAGGCTGAGGGAGTTGGGCTTGTTCAGCCTGGAGAAGAGAAGGCTGAGAGGGACCTTAGAAATGCCTCTAAATATCTGCAGGGTGGGTGTCAGGAGGACAGGGCCAGACTCTTTCCAGTGGTGCCCAGCGACAGGACAAGGGGCAATGGGCACAAACTGAAGCAGAGGAAGCTCCAGCTGAACCCGAGGAAGAACTTCTTCCCTCTGAGGGTGCCGGAGCCCTGGCCCAGGCTGCCCAGGGAGGCTGTGGAGTCTCCTTCTCTGGAGATATTCCAGCCCCGCCTGGCCGCGGTGCTGTGCAGCCTGCTCTGGGTGACCCTGCTTGGGCAGGGGGTTGGGCTGGGGGACCCACAGAGGGCCCTGCCAACCCTGAACATTCTGTGATTTCTTGGGGCATGCATTTGTCTTGCTGCATCTGAAGGGTGCGGGGGTTCGTGCGGTTGAGCTGGGGGCTGCACGTCCCTCGGGTCTTCATGCTGCTCACCCTGCCTCTCCCTGCCAGGATGGTGGCTGACCCCGACAACCCGCTGGTGCTGGACATCCTGACCGGCTCCTCGACCTCTTACTCCTTCTTCCCTGATAAGCCAATTACTCAGGTATGCTCTGTTTCTTTTCCTTCTCTTCTGGGCCGTACTCCTACGATTAAGCCCTGCAGATTTCAGCAACTTGGAAAATCCCTCGAGTGTTCAGTGTCCCGACGGAGTCTTTGAAAGCGCCGGGCTGCCATCTGCTCTCCGACGTTGCCCTGGGAATCTGCCCCTCTGCCCGTTGTTGGTGGGAGAATGCCCAGTGCCGGGGTGCTGTGGAGGAAGGGCCAGCCCAGGGCAGAGGCTGTCTGCGGTGGCATTCCAGTCGGAGAGGGCGGGAGCTGTGAATCCTGTTACGGATTCTCCTGAGCTTCTTGGCTTCTACTGAACTGCAGACTGCGCTAGCTACAGTCGCACCCGGAGATTAACTCTCCTTTAATCGTCCTTAAATTGCCCAAACTCTCTTCTGAACGGTGTTCCTTTTCAGTACCCCCACGCGGTCGGGAAGAACACCCTTCTGATCGCGGGGCTGCAAGCCCGGAACAACGCCCGTGTGGTTTTCAGCGGCTCCTTGGACTTCTTTAGCGACGCGTTCTTCAATTCTGCCGTGCAGAAAGCCACCCCTGGCTCCAAGAGGTACGTCAGCCTCCTGGCCTCCCTGGCTGAGGAGTCTCTGGGGAGCTGTTTGGTCAAGAAAGACCTTGGAAACAGGCAAAAAATTTCCAAGTTAAGGGAAAGAGCAGAAAGCTTGGATGAAATTGGGGGTGCCGTGTTCCTCTGGCCTTGGGGAACAAAGCGCTCTGGGAAGCAATTCCCTCCATAGACCCCAGCTGTTTTTTTGTCGCTTTCCCATCTGATAACGGTTTGGGCGTGCGGTGGATTTTGTCGGCGTGGCTGCCACGCTTTCTCAGCCCTCCTTCGTCCGTAGGTACTCGCAGACGGGTAACTACGAGCTGGCTGTCGCCTTGTCCCGCTGGGTGTTCAAGGAGGAGGGCGTGCTGCGCGTCGGAGCCGTGTCCCACCACCGCGTCGGGGAACTCGCGCCTCCCAACGCCTACACTGTCACCGATCTCGTGGTGAGGCCGCGGCGTGGGCAGGAGGGGACGCGGGAGCTGCTTTGGAAAAGGAATTTGGGGAAATTCAGACTCGGGACGGGTTGAGGTTTGTTGTCAGTTGTCACTCGTTAACCTCACACATTGTGGGTTCGTTCCAGGAGTACAGCATCGTAATCGAGAAGCTTTCTGACGGCAAGTGGGTCCCCTTCGACGGAGACGACATTCAGCTGGAGTTTGTCCGCATCGACCCCTTCGTGCGGACCTTCCTGAAGAGGAACGGTACGTGTTGTCCCCCCGCCCCGCTGCGGGGCTCCTCTCGCCGCCCGGCTTCCACGGCCTCTCGTGTCGCCTCAACCTCGCCGCCGTCTCTTTCTCAGGCGGAAAATACAGCGTGCGCTTCAAGCTGCCGGACGTCTACGGGGTGTTTCAGTTCAAGGTGGATTACAACCGGCTGGGTTACACCCACCTCTACTCCTCCACGCAGGTGAGCGCGGGGGGAGCTGCTCGCCCGGGGTGGGGGGGTGTTCCGGTGCCGGGCTGACGGCGCGGCACTCTCCCCCCCCGCCCAGGTGTCGGTGCGTCCCCTCCAGCACACCCAGTACGAGCGGTTCATCCCCTCGGCGTACCCCTACTACGCCGGCGCCTTCTCCATGATGGTTGGCCTCTTCGTGTTCAGCATCGTCTTCATCCACATGAAGGAGAAGGAAAAATCCGACTGAGCGCCTGGGGGGGAGGAAGAGCCTTTCCCCGGCGCCGGGCAGGGCCCCTTGGTTGTGGCCGTGCGAGGACTGGTAGGTGCCAGCCACATGGCGGGGTTGCGTTTGGTCTCTTATTTTTACACGTGACGGGATTAATGGGAGAGAAAAGCCGAAATTGGGGGGGAGGGGGAAATTCTGTGGCCGAAGTGTCTGCAGGCCTGGCCCCGCGACGCCCGTGGTGGTCCGCGACGAGCTCGCCGTGTTTGTCGGGCGTTGGACTGGTTGTGACTGGAGACGGACTGACTCCCTGCTCGAAATAAAGCCGCCTTCCTCTCGCCCTGGGCCGCAGCGAGTGAATTCACAGCGGGGGGCTCGTGTCCCCCACTCACCCTCGCCACCTCGGGGTGTTCTGTGGGGTGGGCTCTGGGGGATGGCGCGCGCTCAGAGGCCCCGGGGGAGCCTGGGGTGCACGGAGGGGCTCGGGGCACCCCGAAAAGCACCCGCAGGACCAGGGCTGCCCCCAGGGGTGTACCGGGGACCCCAGCGCCCCCCAAAAGCAACCTGGGGGGGGTCGGAGACAGCCCTAAAGGCTCGCTGAGGCCCTCGGGGCCCCCTGAACCGCACCCTGCGGGTTTGGGCGGGAAGGAGCCGGCGGAGGGTGCCGACCCGAGCGGGAAATGGCGCTGGGGTCCCTCGTCGGGAGGGGGTACGGGGACGACGACGACAGGCCCCGCCCAGCTGCCGCTTCAGGCAGAGAGCCCGGCCCCCCGCCCCCGCCAGGCGCCCGCTGATTGGCCGAGCGCCCGTGATTGACAGCCGGCCGGCAGGGAGGGCGCTTTGCGACGGCGGCGCTTGGCGGCAGTTGGCGGCGGCCGGTGGCGGAGGCGGCGGGGCGGCCATGCTGCTCACCGTGTTCTGCCTGCGCCGCGACCGCAGCGAGCTGACCTTCTCCCTCCAGGTGGACGCCGACTTCGAGCTGCAGAACTTCCGGGCGCTCTGCGAGCTGGAGTCCGGTATCCCGGCGGCCGAGAGCCAGGTCGGGCCCTGCCCGCCAGCGGGACCCGCGGAGAGGCGGGGGAGGGCCGGGGTCCCCGGGGCTGCGAGCGGCCCTGTCCCCTCCCGCAGGGTTCGCGTCCCCTCGGCAGCCCCCGGTGGGGGTCACAGGGGTGGGGGTGGCCCTCGGTTCTGGGGAGAATCGCGGCCTTTTGCCTTCAGGATCCTCCTTCTCCTCTCAGGAGAAGGCTCCGGGTCCGCGGTGACGCGACGGCTCAACGGGGTCCCTCCGGGAAAGGCTCGGTCTTCTCCCGCGGTGGGGCTGGAAAGGAGATTAGGAAGAAAAAAAACAAGGGTTTTTGTTGAGTTTTCAGAGGAATTTGGCGTTTTGACACGGAAGGAGTCGGAGCGGGGAAGGTGAGGCTGCGCGGTCTCCTCAGACCCCAGCGAACGCGGCCGAGATGCCCAGGAGCGGGTTTGTCCGTCCCGTCAGATTCCTGGGGCGGGAAGGGCGGGTTGAGGCTTTCCCCCCTTTTTTTTTTCAGTAGAGGTGCGGGGACCGGCTGGCGCGTCTGCCTGTTTTCCCACCAAATATCCACCTCCAGCCCGAACTGGGGGCTCGCTCCGCCAAAGCGCGAGGCGTGGGGCTGCCGCCCGCCCCGCCGGGGTTCGCGCTGGGGTTCACTCACTGGGTTGGGCTCCATCCCACCTTTTTTTTTTTTTGTTGTTGTGATTTCTACTCGTTTATCAGCGGGGCGATGCGTTGCCGGATGGGGCAATGCCAGCTCCTTTTCCCGGGGTGCTGGCCGTGCCCGGCAGAGTTTGCCGAGTTTTGTGGCCGTGGCTTTCGCTTCCTGAGCCTTTTCCGAGTCTGAAGTAATGAAATGTTATTCCAGCTGGGCAAATATTAGTCAGCGGCGGAAAAGCTGCTGAACCGGCAGCCCGTGAGGTGGACGCGTTCCCTCGCCGTGCCGATTCGTGACGCTTTGCCCGCGGCGTTCTGCTCCGCCTGCAGCGAGCCGCTTGGTTCGGTTGGTTCTGGGAGGGAAGCGGTCTCCAAAGCTGGGGTAGAAAAATCAAGGTGAGGCGGATTCTTCTTTAGGGGAAAAACTCTTGATTTTTGGTAGGTAGAAGGAGTGGAATCGCCTGGCATAAAGGTTCCTCTCTGCAGCGGGTATGATCTCCACGCATGGGACTCAGCAGGTGCATGGTGGCCTCGATATCTCTGGGCACGGGGAGCATGAACTCCTCATCATCACCCTTGACCCCTGCCAGCTCTGGGTCTGTTTTAGCGTAGTGAGGGGTCGCAGACTTTTCTGCTTTGCTTTTGCCGGGAGTTCCCTCCTTTTGCAGTAAAACTGCTGTGGAGTTTTGCTATTATATCACCTGCGGTATCACCTGCGGGTTACGGGGATCAGCGCTGTGCTTTCTGCAGCCACCGCCGCTTCCCCTCTGCTCATCCATCTCCCATTTATGCATCATCTTCCTTCCTTTCTTTTAATGTTTTCTAGCCATGTATTTATTGTTCCTTTCCCTCCTGCTTCTGCCCAGTGTTTGTGAAGTGTTCGTAGGAGAAGGTTATCAAAACACAAGTTAGCGGTGAGGCGGTTTGTTGCGTAGAAGGATTTTGTGTGCTCAAGCCATCTTCCACAAATGGGCAGCGTGACATCTACCAGACTCGGTGGTTTACTGCCGTTTTTCCGTAACCGAGGCGTGCGTCACGTTGAAGGTGTTGCATCGGCACAGCAGAGAGGATGGATTTAATAGCGAGGGCTGTGCAGGGCAGAGTAAAGCCCAGCTGTGTGCGCAGGAGCGTTCATCCCGGCCTTGTTCTCCGCTGGTTTGTGAAGCGAACGCAGCGTGCGGCAGTTCGGGGTGGAGGCGAGCCCGGGGTGCGAGGTGTCTGAGGAATGGCGAGGAGAGTGGCGTGAGGAACCGGGACGGCTCCGGCTGGCTGCAGTGGTGTGAGGAGTGGGGAAATAATTGGGCTCGCTGCAGTTTCCTCCACACGTGGAGGCCGTGGCTTTTCTGGAGAGGGGAAGGGGAGGCTTCCGGCAGAACCGCGTTCTTCTGGCTGACGTCCTTTGCTTCTCTTTCTTTACGCGCCGTGCATCTCCCGTCCTCGCCTGTGCACAGGAGGATTTAACGGGTTGTGAGTTTGGATCGATTCGTGGTCACTGGTGGTGTTTAGCACTCTTGATTGGGGTTCCTTGCTCCCTGAGGGGGTTCTGCCCCATGGCATCACACAAAACCCAGCCACCGAGCTCTATCGGAGCATCCCTGCCCAGCTCTCCTCCAGGAGAGCCTGTCTCCGGTACCTGGCCGGTGTATGAGCTCCCGCAGAAAAACACGCTGCACACCAGACAGTCGCAAACGCAGTGAGATGAGATTGGTTTGGTTTAACGGCAGAGCGGGACGGGCCACAAGTGTATTAAGCTGTGCTGCTATTGGGTGCAGAGTGAGTGCTGGGCACTTAATTCACGGTGTGGTGTTAAGGCCAGATGCTCACAAATCCAATCGCAGCAAGATGACGGAGGTAAAGCCTCACCTGAGCTGATTAACTTGTCACTTCCCAAGTGTCTGCGCAGGGAAACTGCCATTTCAGATTTGCGCGTGCGGCTGCGATTTATTGCAAGCTTGCTCTCTCTGCGGGCAGCGGCGTTACTGAGTCAGGCCAGGCAGGACGCATCCGGCAACGTGAGAGGATGCACTGGGGCTCTTCCCACCACACGCTGACCTGAATTATGCTGCTAACGTCTTGCAAAGCAGTGAAAGTCTGTAGCGTCATCCAGACCTGAAGGCACGTAGCAATAGGGTTTTTTGGATATCTGCTCAGAATCCCAGCATGGCAGGGGTTGGAAGGGACCCCTGGGGATCCCCCAGCCCAACCCCCTGCCCAAGCAGGGTCACCCAGAGCAGGCTGCACAGCACCGCGGCCAGGCGGGGCTGGAATATCTCCAGAGAAGGAGACTCCACAGCCTCCCTGGGCAGCCTGGGCCAGGGCTCCGGCACCCTCAGAGGGAAGAAGTTCTTCCTCGGGTTCAGCTGGAGCTTCCTCGGCTTCAGTTTGTGCCCGTTGCCCCTTGTCCTGTCGCTGGGCACCACTGGAAAGAGTCTGGCCCCGTCCTCCTGACCCCCACCCTGCAGATATTTAGAGGCGTTTCTAAGGTCCCCTCGCAGCCTTCTTTTCTCCAGGCTGAACAAGCCCAGCTCCCTCAGCCTCTCCTCGCAGGACAGATGCTCCAGTCCTCTCCTCATCCTCATAGCCCTGCGCTGGACTCTCTCCAGTAGCTCCTCCTCTTTCTTGAACTGGGGAGCCCAGCACTGGACACAGAACTCTAGATGGGGCCTCACTAGGACAGAGTACAGGGGGAGGGTAACCTCCCTTGACATGCTGGCCACACTCCTCTTGATGCACCCCAGTGCATTAATTAATGCTCCTCACGATAGCATCGGGTTAGAGCCGTAGCGCGTTCAGGCAACGGCTGCAAAAGCTTCTCCCACGCAGCTCTGCCAGTCCCGACCTGCGGCAAACCTGTTGCTGCTGAGCCGGCCTTTTCCAGACCCAGAGAGACGCGGGTCTTGCTAAACCAGGTGGGAAATGTGAAATTTGATCGTACGCCCGTGGGGTTTAGGCCGAGTTCTGCAGCGCTTCTTGCTTTGGACTCCTGCCAGGGGTGGGAGGCTCTTGAACCGATCTGCCCAGTCCTGTGGCGCTCCGATGAAGGCACAAAGACCTCAATGTTTAGCAGATGCCGTTTCTGGGAACTTTTGTTCCCGTAAAGCACATCTTTAGATACATATTTTTTTTTGCTTCCCTGTAATCTGTAGTTATTGCGGAGCTAATGTTAATAGAAATGTTCCCATGGTGATTATTCATTTTTAACTCAATATGTTTTTATGTTTAATCTGCAGACCCCTTTTTAAGTCAGATTATCATAAAGTGATGTGACTTTTGTGTTTTATAGTCGAAACAAGTTAACTCCCCGCCGTGGAATGACGGCAGGTCTCGGGAGTGGGGTCTTTGGGTGCTGAACCTTCGAGTCTGGATAGAGTTACCTCACTGGAGTAAACTGGAAATCACTGAGCTAATCACTGAGGTCCCTGTAAAACTGGTTGTTCTGGGGAACTGCGTTGTGGGAGAAGGCAGAGATTGTAGATATTGGGCTGGATCATCCGTGGATCAATCCTGATTGACGCTGCCTGCATGTATGCAGTCGGTCCTTGGTCAGTAGGTGCTGACGTGGGGGGAGATAACGCTGTAGGAGACGGCTGTGACTTGTGTAATCCTAGAGATGGGATTTTGGAAACGTATGGCTAACAGCCCTGGTGCGAGGCTTTTTGAAACCATGGCCTCTAATTAAAGAGAGACCAGCCCTTCTCTGAGACGCTGGGTTTTGAGAAACCGCTGCTGGGTTTCGCTAAGACCAATTCTGTGGTGTTGTCCCACCGCTTCCTTGTTGTCATCTTTCTGTGCCTGAAGGTGTACAGGTGCTTTGGCAGGGCCTGTCCGCGCCCGTGGCGAGAATTGCACCCCTTCCGACGCGTGAGACGAGTCCAGAGCATTTACCAGAACGCTTTCCTGACAAAATAAGAATAAAAAACCCCCAGGGTGTGATGTCCACTTTGTCACGCGTGGTGTTTGTCCCTTCCCTCTCTCCATGAACAGATAGTCTATGCGGAGCGGCCTCTAACTGACAACAACAGATCGTTGGCCTCCTATGGCTTGAAAGACGGGGATGTGGTGATTCTGCGACAGAAGGAGACCGTAGAGCCACGGCCCTCCATCCGCTTCCCAGGTGAGAAAGGATTTGAGCTAACCTTTGCTCTGAGCATCCAAACGTCGCAATATTCGTCAAACGCCAACTCCGTGTCGTGTTAGTCCCCTCTAGTACCTCGTGGGCAAAGCACGTAGGAAGGAAGGGGGCAAGGGATGAGGTGGGGGGCTTTTAAAATTGGACAAGGGGCTTGTTATCTAATGGTTTTTTTAATTCTAAGGAAGCGAATACCATTTTACTGTTTTTGGGGGAAATGCAGAGAAAGCGAGAAAGGTAACTGGGCCAGAAGAGCCGTTTTTGTAAAGGCGTGTGAGTTGTCCTGCGACCGCTGGTTCCCTTCCCACGCGGTGTAATGGCGCAGTCACGCGCGGTCTGTGCGGCTCGGACGCGTGAACAGGCTCTGAATCTCTGCCGTGACGGATACCCAGAGAAGCCGCGTCTTGACAAACCCCGTTATGCAATCGTGCGTGCATGCGAAAGGCTCCTCGGATAACGCCTGAGCGGAGCCCTGCTCCTCTGCCCTGCCTGCTGCAGCGATTCCTAGCAAATCCCCGCCATAAAATGTTGCTGGAAAAGGAGGTACCGCAGGCTGAGAGGGATGTGGGAGCGTTGTTTGAGGTCTCCAGCCTCCTGCCTCAGCTGGAGCGTCGGTAGCTGCAATGCAGGTCTGCAGAAATGTTTTGGGTTGTTGTTTTTTTTTTTTTTTTTTTTTCCCTCCTGCTTTTTTTTCTCTCATCTGAGAGAATCAGATGCGCCTTCGAGACATGGCTTTAGCCTTGCGATCCCTCCGTGTGGTATTGGCATTTGTGAAGCTGGAAATAACTAGCCTGTGATTCAGTAAGTGCATTTCAGGGGATATAAAAACAGGCCAGACGGAAGGCTGGACCAGTTACATAAATGTGCGCTACCGTTGCTAACCCAGTGACCTGAGCACACGGCCACGCTTCTGGCAGGAATTGCCATTCGCAGAATGCGGTCTAATACTGTAGCATTAAGAGCAGCTCATCCTTCCCGTGGTTTTTCCGCTGTGTTTTTCAAGCATAATTGTAAAGGTGAAGTGCTGACACCTCTGCCCTCTTTCCCCTCCAGGTCTGCCGAGGATAGACTTCAGCAGCATCGCGGTTCCCGGGACGTCCTCTCAGCAGCATCAGCCCCCAGCACAGCGTCCTCGCCCCTCGCCTCCCGATGCGCCTTCGTTCCCTCAGGGTTTGGACAACCCGGTGCTGCTGCGGGAGATGCTGCTTGCGAATCCCCACGAGCTGTCCCTGCTGAAGGAGCGCAACCCGCCCTTGGCGGAGGCGTTGCTCAGTGGAGACCTCGGTGAGTTGGGTTTTTAATCCGCGGGAGGTGGCTTTAAATCTGTTTGAGCTCAGTTCTAACAAAAGGCAGGCACAGGTTTCTAATGGGCTGCTCTGTTCGCTGCCAGCTCATTGATGATGCTGGTAAAAGGTGCCAGTTGGCAGTACTCAAGGTGGAGCTCCTTTCCTTCTAACAAGACTGTTTGTGGCAAGTTGGGCATATTTCTCCTGCTTGGCTTCTCTGATGTCCTCTGTCCCCTACTGGCAAGTATCAGATGCACAGCTAAGTCGAGTTTCTGCGTACGCAGGTGGCTCAGCTCCCAATTTTTGTATGAAGACTCCCTGAATGCATGTTTTCCAATAGTGGTGTAGCGTTTGCTGCGCCCCAGAGCCCACCGAGACCTCAACAGAGAGCAGTACGCTATGAAACCTACTCTGCCTATGATGGTTAGCTGCTGTGGAAGTGGATGTCAGCAAGGGAGAGGAAAAGGGATGAGTAAATGGTGCCTTCAGGGAGCTTTTCCCATAGGAACGGTCATAAATGTTGAAGTGTTCATCTTGAAAGCGTTGAGGTATTTTGGGCGCGGCTGAAGCCTGGTACCGCGTCCTTCTCCTCCTCTGCAGGTGAGTAGCTGATGTTGGTCCCCCATTCGTCATGTGCTGACAGCGTTGAGCTCTGATGTCCTTTCAGTATGAGAACAGCGCAGGTTTGGGCATCAGGAAATGTGCTTCTAAACCGCTGCGAGGCGTGCAGTTAGGAAATAAATCCTTGGAGTTTGGGGAAATGAACGAAGAGGAGAAGCTTCTAGCAGGAGACTTTTTTTCATTCTTCAGGGCTACGTCCTAGTGATTTCTCTCGGTCAAAGGAAGCTAGAAATGAACTTGCGTGGATATTGTCGGCCTGTTTAATTTTTTAATTTTCACTTTAGCTGATATCCAGAGTTAAAACCACGTCCCTTACGCGCTCAAGCTTCGTCACACTTCTGTGAGCGCTGCGTCTGTAGTGCAGGAGAGAGATTTTTCACATCACCTGAGAAGATGCGCTGCTGTTGGCAGAAAAAAACGAGAGGTTAAGCCCAAGACACCCCGAACTGGCTCGTCTGCTGATCTGCCATGTCTTGTGCGCATTAAACTTTGATTCAGGTGTGCATTTGTAGTCCCAAGTGGCCGCAGGGAGCTGTCGGAAGGAAGTGGTTGGATCTGGTTTTGCTCTCTTCGTTCCGTACTGCAGCTGTCGGTGTTTGGGCACGGATCCAGTTCAGCTCTGGCTCTGATGCCCAAATAGACGCATAGATAGGTGCTGTGTGACTCTGCTGGGTGCACCGCAGGCACTTTTGAAGGCACCTGCTATACAGAAGCCTAATTTTTAAAAAAAAAAGCACAACAAGAAAACGTACCCAGTGCCTTCCTGAACACGTAACAGCCTTAGAACCAGAGAGCTTCTTCATGGGAACTGCATTTCTGGAAGCAAACCCACAACCTTCTGTGTTTACAGAACTGAATTTACTGCCAAGTCCTGCTGGGAACGTATGTGATCACCTCCAAGTAGTAAAAAACAGCCAGAGGCCATCCAAAGAGTGGGGATGTAAAATCTGTGTCCTTAAAACGTGCGGCTGGGCTTTGTGAAGCGGGCATCCCACCTAGGACCTCTTGATTTCAGCAGTCGGCGTTCAGCTTTAGGGATTGTAATGTCTCTGGTTTTGCCAATGTTGCTTGGGTTTAAAGTAAGTTTTGTTGTTAGCCTTTTTATGTCTCACAATTTTGCATTTGCTCTTTGCTGCATCTACAGACTGTTGTCATACTGGGGATGGCTGAGTGTAAAACGCCATGGATTTTGCAAGCTGTTCTTGTAGATGGGCTGTCTTACTGCGAGCTGTGAAATCTCCCTTCTATCTCTGCCTGAAGCTGTTTCAAAATGCACGTGTACTCAAGCTTCTTGTTTGAATTATGCAAGATCTGTAGTCCTGATTTCTGCTCCGGGTCTCATTTATCTGTTGGTTTTGCAGCTGGGTTTTTTGGAGTATTGTGTAGGCAATTCTTGCTGCAGTACGTGAATCAATTCCCATTTTAATGGCAGCTCTTTGTTTTAAATACTGTCGTCTTTCATGTTTTTTGCTGTTTTTTTCCCATATAAAAATGTATGCGCAAGGAAATTGAGTTTGATTGTGCTGAGTTTGGGTGGCAGACACAAGGAGAAGGAGCTCTGTCCCATTGCTTTTCATCTCAGCGGGTTCCCAGGTTTGCCACCGATCCTTTGAGGTCTGTCCGTGCTGCCTTCAGATGAAGCTATTTGTGCGTGTGCTGCTGAGTCTACCCCTGAGTGCGTGCTGGCATAAAAAGAAGAGTTTGCTGTGCCAGAACTTGATTTGTCAGAGTAATTTCCAGTCAAAAGCGTTTCTGTATCTCCTTGTTACTGCAGAGAAATTCACCAGGGTGTTGCTGGAGCAGCAGCAGGACCGAGCCCGGCGGGAGCAAGAGAGGATCCGACTCTATTCAGCTGACCCTTTTGATCTCGAGGCGCAGGCCAAGATCGAAGAAGACATAAGGTAGCAAACCAAAGTCACTTGTCGGCTCTGGAGGTCTTCATGGCGCTTTTTTTCCCCAGGGTGCTGCCACCCGTGGTCCTTTTTGCTTGGAGGATGCAAGGAGCGTGTTTAGATCCTGCCTTAAGACATGCATTTGCTTGCGGGCAATGCTCTGAGCCACCTTTGCATGCAGGAAGATTGGGATTCGGGGATGCGTAGGCGCACCCCGTCCTTTATATGTACCGAGCTGAGCACAGATCGTGAGGTGGCAGCGCTGCTTTCCACGTGTGCGCGGTCCCAGAGCTGTCTGAGCTGCTCCTCTCTGAAGCCAGAGCGCCTGTGGAAAGCGCTTCGCCAAGATCCTCCCGAGAGGCGGTTCTTGGGTGCCTTGGGCATGTTCTGAAGCGAAGAGCTGGGCCTGTGTTAGTCTCTAAGCTGCGCTCTCCGCACAGCAACGTGGCGTCATTTCTCCCCACTGCCTTCGAGATTGGGTTTTGCGCGCTGCTAATTGTTTTGTGTCTCTGGCTAATTCCAGACTCGGAACATCACTGCTGTCAGAAGAGATGTTCTGTAGGAATATGTTCTGCTCATCAGCGCTCGCTCCCTCTTGCTGTCTTGCAAATGTAATTGCATTGGGCTGAGGCTTGATTTCTTAAATGGAGTGATAAATGCTTGAGTCAGAACATGACTGGTGTTTTTTTCCCCGATACAGAAATGTCTTTGTGATACAGGCTCTTAGCTGGTCATAACCAAAATTCGTTAGTGGCAAGAGTCGTTCTTGCGTTATGACTGATCGCTGCCGGCGAAATGCTTAGCTTAGGAAAGCAGAACATACACATTGGTGGATAGCAGAACATTGCTCGGAGGCACAGGAACGCTTACCTGTCCCCTCATCTGTGGAAGAAGGCAAAGGCGCTGTGCCCAAGGCTGTGCAGCTGGTAGGGAACAGTTTGGGCACCCAGCAGTCCCCTGTCCCCGCCCCGCAGTTCTCTGAACTCCTTGCGCTCTGCCCAAGATCGGTTGTAAGCTACCGCACACAGCATATTTTTTGAGACAAATCTCTGTCCTTCAGGTGTATCTTAGGTGGAAAGAGTATGAAGCACAGAGAAAAACAGAATAATAGATCAGACAAAAAAACCAAAACTGGAGATTAACTGCTGTTTATGCGATTTTAAGCCTAAATAATAAAAGGCAGAAAAATGTTGTGGCTCTTTGTTTCACGAGTATGTGGAGCAGGACAGACTGGCAGTAGGGTAGCAGGGTGCTTCGGCTCCCAGGCAAGCCAGGTCTCTGATGCTATTTGCTTTTTCCTTCCCCACCAAGAGACCGCATCTACTCATCTTCTTGTGGGAAGGCTACCACGGTACAGAAGATGGGTAAGAGATGAGCTTGGGGTTTTCCCCCTTCCCCTACTGACGAGGGAAACTTGCAATGGCATCAAAATTGGAAGGCCTTTTCCCTTTTTGGTAGATAAAGCTATGTTGGAGGCAGTCGCTACAGACACCCATCACTTCCAAGATTACTGCAGGGGCTGTGATGGGCTTCTTGAAGAGCGTTTCTTCTGTAGGCTTGAATTTGCAGCGAGGGCTTGTGCTTGTGGTGGTGTTCTCACTGCGGTTTTGCTCACCTCCCTCCCTTCCTGTGCCTGGAAAATGAAAGATACCAGGGAGACGTTGGAGGGTTTGAACATTCAGCTGCTGTGTGGGACTCCAGCATTGTAGCTGCTGGCAGCATCTTCATCGTGTGCCCTCAGCGCTGTATTTTAGTGATGAACAGATAGACAGGTATTTTGCTCATGAGTTCTCTGGGTTAACTGTGGTGACAGGTTTCCATTGCTAACAGAAGGTCGTTTGGTGCTGTAGGGTGAGGCAGGTGCGGTGTTGGAAGGAGCAGTCTCCATGGCCGCTGGGGAGGGACTTGGTGTCTCTGGATTAATCCGAAGATCATTACTAGCAATCCCTGTGCTAAGAAGCCTGTGTTTAGCTAACGAAGCAGTCTTTGCTGTGGTTTAAGCGTGCTGTTTGTAAGGTGAGCTGCAGCGGGTGGGATTACCAATCTGCTTGTAAACCGCAGGGGTGCTTGTCGTGTTTGGCTGCTGGAAGGTCTGATTGTTTTCTCTTCTCTCTGCTAAATTCAGGCAACAAAACATTGAAGAAAATATGACAATAGCAATGGAAGAGGCCCCCGAGAGCTTTGGCCAGGTGGTGATGCTGTATATTAACTGCAAAGTCAACGGCCATCCAGTGAAAGCCTTCGTTGACTCAGGTGAGCTGCCCCCATTTTCATCGCTTTCTCCGCGCTCTCCTTTCCCTCACTGAGGGAGACGGTAAACGCTCCAGAAGTTTTGCCCGGAAATTCCGCGAAGCACCGCATCACAGGCTTTTGAAGCACCAAACTAAAACCTGGGAGCAGCCTGGGCGTTGTTTAAGGCGAGCAGAGCAAATTGCTGAGAGCAGCAGCGCACTGAGTGCTTGAACACCCCAGATCAAGGCTCCGGCGGGAATTTCTGGGGCTCCGACGCCAGAACGGTCGCTGCCGCTTTTGTGTCTTACCTCATTTTACAGATGGGGGGGATTTTGCATGCCTCTAATGTATTGCTTCCCATCCACAGCCTTAAAGGGAAAGTACCTGGGGTCATTCCAGCTCTGCAGTAGTACGTACTGTGCTGTCCGTGCTGATCTGAGTGTACACGGTCGATTCCACGCGGTGGGATTCACAGGAGGCCTTTGTGCCCTAGTGCAGTTGCTGATGCAGGGTGGTTTCCCGGATGCTGAGTGCAAGATGTCAAGCCCTTCCAGGAGTGAATTTTAATTTGTGATGAGCTGTCAGGATTTAACAGGAATTCTGTTGCCGGCAGGTGCCCAGATGACCATCATGAGCCAAGCTTGTGCTGAAAGGTGCAACATAATGAGGCTGGTAGATCGGCGGTGGGCTGGCATTGCTAAAGGTGTAGGGACGCAGAAAATAATTGGCAGAGTGCACTTAGGTAAGTACCGGTGTTCTTCTTTGGGCAGCTTTAGAGGCAGTTAGACTGCCTTTCCCACAGTCTTGGCACCGAGGAGTATCTGGTTTAATGCTACAATTGTTAGAAACTCCCGCGGAGCAAAATAAAAGTGCATCTGCAATATGTTTGTTTCTCTCGGGCATGGTACTCTGCCTTCTGTCTCGTTTAATGCTTTTCTAACGGAATTACCGTAACACTTTTAGGTGAGGGAGTCCTCAGCTCCTGCAGACGTAGAGGACGTGTTCGCTCTGGGTGCAAAAGACAGGGCTAATGTGAAATAGCAGGATCTTCGCTGGCTGGGGCGGGACTGTTGGGCAGTTGCTGAGGGAGGGTTCCAGTACTGTGGAGTGTTTCATACTCCTTTGGGAAGAGAAGGCTGTCTGTGTGCTCTTAGAGAAGATTGTCTTTATTGTCTGAAAAATCGATTCTCTTCACTGTTTCTGCTTTTTAGACCTGTGCTCTAACGAGCTGTACGCAACTCCCCTAGCTTGGGGGGTTAGATAAGCAGTAATTCAGGCTCTAGAGCAGGTCAGCTTGTAAAATAATTAACTTCTGGAGACCAAGGCAGGCCTGACAGTCCCTGGGGCTTGCACAAGGCTAGGATTTCTGTGACCGAAACAGCACGTCAGATTTGCCCAGCAGGTTTGTGTGGACCTTTCCCAGGAGATGCAGGAGCAGAAAGTAGATTTGTTGTGCTGTGGCATTGCAAGGTGGTAACTCCTCTCACTTGCGTTTCAGCTCAGGTCCAGATTGAAGGGGATTTCCTGGCGTGCTCCTTCTCAATCCTTGAAGAGCAGCCCATGGACATGCTTCTAGGACTGGATATGCTTAAGAGGCATCAGGTATCAAAACCTCTTTTGAAATAGTTACTAGCTCATCCAAGTTGAGTGCTAAGTGCAACATAGATGCCTTGCCTGGGACTTTATTAGGATTTTTCTGGGGAGAGTTGGTGGTGGGTTATCTTCCAGCCAGTTATGAAAGGAGCATGTACACTACGTACATCATGGGTAGCTGTAGGGTGTCTGGCTGCTCCCTGAAGTTTTTTTTTTTTTCTCTGATCAAAGATGCTCAGAGCTTTCCAACTGAATGATTTATTACAAATGAAGTCATACAGGGCCCTTTGCTTATAGCTGGTGCTCTTGGCCGATGCTTGGCTGCTGTGAGCTGTTCCCATTGGAAATGGATTGTTTAACCTGGTTTCTCCTTTTTTTTCTGGGAATTGACTCGCTCTTACGCAGGCCCCTGATGTCTCGATGCTCTTTCGCAGTGTTCAATTGATCTCAAGAAGAATGTACTAGTGATCGGCACGACTGGCTCGCAGACCACCTTCCTCCCGGAGGGCGAGCTCCCAGAGTGTGCCCGGCTGGCTTACGGGGCCGGGCGGGAAGACGTGCGGCCGGAGGAGATTGCAGACCAGGAGCTAGCAGAAGCAATACAGAAGTCCGTAGAGGAAGCAGGTACTAGGAGAAGCCCAGCTGAAATAGTAATCTGCCTAGTTTTCTTGCTGTGCATGAGGATGTCTGCCAGCAGTCCCCCTTCTCATCTCCTAGGAGATACAGTCTAAGCCAGCACCGGCAAGTAAATGGCGGAGAGAAGGGGGCTTTACTTTTGCTCGTGGCCTCTAATTGCACTTCTCTCTTCCTTTCTGTCAGTAAAATCTGTCTGCATGAAGGCGTTTGGGGGTGCTTGCTGTTTAATTTGTGCTCTCCTTGCAGCTTCCTAGCCGCTCTGGTTTCTTGACCTTTGAAGATGTGGAGATAAATGGTTGTCTCTGACACCCGTTCACCTGGGTTGAGCTGTAGTGCCTAGGCAGGGACGTGGTTCGGCTGTGTGGGGTTTTAGCAGCCTCGTGTAAGGACAGCTTTGTGGAGGATTCCACAAATCCTGTTCTTAATAGCTGTGGCGTATAAAAATAGAGGAGCTGTAGCAGTAAATACAAATTTCTGGACAGAAGTTCATGACAATTTTTAGAGATAGTTTCAGTGTTTTTTCCTTGGAATGGTGCTTGTGCCCTCGGAAGGTGAATTGCTCCTCTCGCTGAAGGTTACTGGTGCTCCAGATTTCAAAAAAGAAGCAGCTGAATTCAAGTCCTAACGTATATCATCAGCCTTCAATGTGATCTGCAAGGAGAATTTTCACCCTCGCCATAGTTTTGTTCCCTGTGCCTCTGGAATCCATATCTGCACAAATGCAGAGTGACTGGGCTAGAGAAGATTTTGGTAGCTGCAAAATTCAGTGAAGTGGAGATGCCAGAATGGCTGAAAGCTGAGCCACAAGCCAAACTGTCTGAAACCCAGATTCTCTGTTTAGCTCCTCCCTTAACTTCAGCGTGTGTTTTTGACTAAAGGAAAGCTTCGTTAAATTTTCCCCCACTGTTACAGTGAAGCTGTGAATACCTTGCAAAGTGTATTCCTTAGGCCTTTTCCAAAACTTTTAAAGATAACATTTTGTATGCGTGTGTTTTATAGAGACTTTCGAGTTTTACTGCTATTTTTTTCTCTGAGAGCACACAGTAAGATCCCGCTTCCCACACACATGCAAAACTCTTTGCCAGGCCGTGTTTAAGCTGACAAGGTTGATGTCTTCAACATTTTTATTGCTATTTTTTCAGACTCTTAACACGCTCATGTTTAAAATTGAAATGCAATGACCGGATTTAACTGTGTGTGTATATATGCACAAGCACTTGTCATGCACTGAAATTTTTCTTTAACACTTCACAATTGCTGCTTGATGCTCCAAAGAGCAAGCAGTGACTTTCTTGCAAAGAACAAAGTTGTTTACATTAAGGGGAGCATGGGACTGCACTTGTTAGTCCCTTTGACCAGTTTTCTTCCATGCTACGAATGTAAGTTTTCCAGAGATGTAAAAGCCTCGAGAGGAAGGCCTGGCTTTAGTGAATCAGCCAGAAATGGTTTACATCTTTGACTTTTATAGGCAAATTTGAATGCTTATTAACTGAAGTTGCAGCAAGGAGACAGGAAAGCAAACATAGATTTGACCTTGCCCCTGTCAGTTTTTGGCATAGCTACAGGTCGGACTTGGTAGCTTGGGCTTGCGTCTCTCCACATAACCTGGCAGAGAAAATGTGCAGATGTAAATATTAGTTCTTTTCCTGTTAAAACTTTGAGCCTGGTGAAGCCTGGGTTGATTTTTACAGTGTCTCTCCATTTCGGATGAGATTTTGCAGAGATCGTAGTTGACTGGATGTAGTTCTCTGCTGAAATTGTCAAATAAAAAGCAAACCTTGGCCCAAAAGATATGATTTTTTTACAATAAAAGCATTTTAGTCGAGTGCTTTAAAATGAAAAGTGCCTAAAATGACTTAAATGAAAGCTGCTTATGTACCAATACGGTTCTAAAGACCACGCGGCTTTGTTCAGACTAATCAGCAGTCTGCCGCTCTCCATTGATGCTGAACCCTAGAGGAATGTAAAATATTTATGAGAACAGGAAATCCATTTTCTGTATTCCCTTAATGCTGGTAGAACACCAGTGCACAGAGCTAAGGTAGGTCTTGTTCAGATGGACCGTGTGTAAGTCGTAGATTTATTATAAGCCTCTGGCCCACAGGCTTTTGTTGGCTGTATCCTAAGATGTCAAAATACTAATGTGTACCCTCTCCCCCTCTTCCAAAACTATTAGCTGCTGCTAGATGGTGCCAGGAAAACCGAGAGAAAGAACAGGAAACTGGAGAGGGAGAGAGAGAGCACAAAATGCAGCACTAAGGATGCTCAGCTCGCTTCAAGGCCTGTGTTCTTTCATAACAGCTTGAATTTTTGCTGCCTTCTGGTAGATGGTACAAGAGAAATCGCTGTGTACATCTGTAGGCGATTAAAGTTCTCATTCTGAACACACCTGGATTGTTCTTGAGCTTTATTTAATCCCCCAAAGCCCACTTCAGCAAGCCTCATAATTTCTGTCAGCTGGCTTGCTGGTGTTTCGACACCTACGGCAAGGCAGCTGAGGTGATAGTGCAGTCCTGGTGTGTTTTACTGCGGTCTGGATCCTCCACGTCTGCTTCGTTTCTGTCTGTGAGCTTGCTCTTTTCTGCCAAGATGCAGTGTTTTCCCCACCACCACCACTGGTAACAAGGCTGCGATTACGGGGGATTTACAAAACTGGCAGCAAGACGACAGTTGCTGTAGGAGGAGGCATATTCAGGTAGTTTACCCCCTGTACAGCTTTTCATCCAGACAGGCGCGGTGTAAGAAAGGCACTGCCGTCACCTGCGCAACTCGGGCTTTTCCTAATACAGAGAGGAATTTATCCCTGATAGTGCGCTTTGTGGAGAAGGGTTTGCTCGGGGCGTTAGCTGGATCGATACCCACGATGGGGCTGGGATTCAACCCCTGTAGGTACCCTGGGAGGAGGATGGTGGTGGGTCTCGGCAGGGTGACGCTGAGGAGCACTTGGCAGAACACCAGCTGCTGCTGCTGTCTGAGTGACTGCAAATCTGGGACGGGTTTGACTGACCAGACCCTTGTTACCGCTGAGTCAAAAGACAGGTCTGCTTCCTCTCTGAAGGACTGGCTTGGCAGCAGAGAGCGGGAACGTAATCCTGCCGCGCAGAAACAGAAAAAGATCCCTCCGCTTTTCATCCGGTGTCGCAAGCCTCTTTGCCGCCCCTATGAAAGGGGAGCGGTTTGACAATCCGCAGGATAATTCTGGCTTTTTAGTACTCCAGCGTTGCCAAGTTATTGCAGCTGCACTAAGACCAGATGTGCAGCCAACAGACGGGATCGCTCTGCAGCGGCCGCTGTGCGTTATACCAAAGCGTATCGATCAGAGGTGCAGTACCCGCAGCATGTAGCGCACCGTTTTTGTTTAACGGAGAATAAAAGAAACAGGTAGCTGAGGGTGGAAAAGGCAGACTTCTTCCCTGGTGTGGAACTTCAAGGCAATCCTGGCTGTACCCGTGAGCATGGTTAGTTGTGCGCCAGTGCACCTGGGTATCGGTAAAAAGAGAAAGACTTAAGGTGAAACAGTGTTTAAGACCACTGAGTTTGGAGGCCTTTGGAAAGAGAAAGGGAACTAGTGCAACAAATCACGCAGCAGAAAATCTGGATCGCCGTTCGGATGTCTGACACTGGACAGTAGGGCTGTAATGGAAGACCAGGCGCTCTGACAGCAAAGGTCATGTTAGAAATTTAACAAGATCAGGAGAGCTGATACCTTAGCAAGATTAGACTATTAGCAAGATAAGTGAACTTGCTTAAACTGTCCTGATAACGAGACCCAGTGTTTGGTGCTGCTGATAGAGATCTGCAATTCATCCGTTCTCCGTGTGGAGCAGTGAGCAGTGAGCTGGGTTTGACTGCTAGCTCTCCCTTCCTTTGCTTTGCTCGTGCCAGCTTCGGGCAGCAGTTCCTATTGGGGATTTCTGCCTTTCACCCTAAGATCCTGACGCTTCCCTTTTGTAGCAAGCTGGTGTTTCCTCGCCTTCCCTGTCCTGCGCTGACACTAGCCATGGCAAGGCCATAGCTGCTGGGAGCACACCCCGAGAATTGTGGTGCCATCTCAGTTCTCGTTTCCCCGAAATGTGGCTCCTGAATATCTTCAGCTGTATGGAGGACAAACCAGTACAGTGCTAGACTCGTGCCCTGTGCCGAGTAGCATCACCCACAGAGCACTCTGCAGTGTACGTAGTACAGAACAGCCTTTAAATTGTTCTCCAGCAGAGTTATTTTTGACTTGATGTAACAAATTTCCCAGGCAGAACTCCTTCTGGAAGGCAGTGACCCTGAGCAGCTCCTGCTGCTTGTGCGCTTGTCTGGAGGGACAGTCGGGAGGGGAGCTGCGAGGTCGCAGGACTATAACCATGCATGTGGTGTGCTCTGAGTGCTAACACGAGTTTGGTGTGTTTGTTTCCTAACCCAAACAGAACGTCAGAAGCCTTGATGCATGTAGTGTGTGTTTACTGCAGCTGGAGTGGGCCACAGACCAGGTATTTATAGCCATCGGTTTATAAGTTTTTGGTACTACAGTGAAAACTGTTTTTTTTCTGTGTCCTGACCACTTCTTTCTTTCTGCCTTCTGTTAGAGAATAGTGACAAAGAAACTACCTCACTGGAAATGCCCTCATTACCAGCTTCTGATGGGTTTCAAAATCCAGTCCAGTCTTCAGGACTAAATTCCAAGATCTGTAATCCCACAAATCAATTACTTGATCGTTCTGTCTCTGCCCCTGCTTCAATTTGCTCATCCAAATCTAGTCTCGCAGAGCCCATTGATCCTAGAGCCGTCAAGTCTTTTGAGTCTTCAACTGAATGCCAGATATCCCCAGAAAAAGAGCATCCTCTCTTATTACAGCATCCTTCCAATAACGCTTCCTTGGCAAATAACGACCCTTCTCCCCAGACGGGGGAGGAAACCTGTTGCAATCCAGCTTGCCTTTCACAGAAGACACTCAAAGAAACATTTATTGCTGACAGTCTAAAGGAATGTAACGCTAAAGAACAAGACTGTGGTCAGGAACATCCTTTGGAAGTGAGAAAAGAAAATAGTTTGGCTGACACTGCTGCTAAGCATGGGCAAAATAAAGGTGAATGTCTGTCTTCAGAACGGGCGGAACAGGAGCAAGAGCGTGAGCTTCCTGTAGACCATCAGATGTGCAGAGAACCAGAGAAGGATCATCTGGAGAAGCAAACAGAGACAACTGACCCAGAACCTCCTTGCCGTGGTGGGGTGGAGAAACCCGTTGTGGAAGAAGCCAGCCAACCAGAAAATCCTCCTACAGAAACAAGCAGAGATGGACTGGAGAACACGGGTCTTTGCTCTGTAAAAGGGAGTATCCGAATGTCAGCCTCCTGTAGCTACACGCATACGGAAGCCTTCATGGAAATAGATGTCGCTGAGCAGTCTGTAGATGAAGCGCACAGCTCAGCAAGTGAGCTACAGCAACAGGCTGAGGACAGAAGTGTGTCTGACCTGAACTCAGACGCCTTTTCCATGGAGGTGGAGTCGCTGAAGTCTGCATCCTCCTTGAGTGATCCGCTGTCCACCGGTGATGTCCTGCAGTCTAAAAGCACTAGTGAAATTCCTACAAAGTATAATCAATTGTCTGATTTGGCAGCTGAAGACAGCTTTTCTCCCTCCAGCTTCCATCAGCTGGATATGGATCCAGGAAGGCCTGCAGAAGACCCATGCTTCTCTCTAGCATCAGCCTTGAAAGAGCTGCACAAACTCTTGATTATCAGTCGGAAAGGAGAAGGTAAAATCCTCACCTCTGAAGAAGTCTCTCAGCTGGAAATGGTTCCCACAGAGCCAGCAGCACAACAGAAGGGGCTTTCTGATGATGAGCAGAAAGGCTCAGATGCAGCCAGCCAGGAACAGCGTTGTTCCTTCTGTGAGGTGAGGTCTGAAGGTGGGAGAGCGGAGGGGAAACAGCCTTGTGTTTCTGGCGCAGACATCAGCGTTGGGTCTGTCAGTCACATGCAGTCAGCTCTCGGAGAAGGTGTGTTAGAGAGTCAGAAGTTTTCAGGTAAGAGTGATTTGGTCGTGGTGAATTCTGCGGCGACTTCTGACCAGCAGCAGAGCTCTGAGGAGGCAGAGGTTTTGGCAGAAGGTTGTTGGAGTCCAGCTAGTCCGACTTTGGAGCAAAACGCATCCGTTTTCTCTAAACCTGCTTTGGGTGAGGGTGCGCCTCAAGATGCTGGGTGCCTGTGCACAGGAGCACCTGGGGAAAGCAGCAGTTCTGCTCCTGAGGGTCCGCAGCCTTTGGGTGGGCCTGAGGAACCACTACTGAGCCCACCAGCTGGCTGTGCTGGACTGACCTCGGGTGTTTCTCCACCGCCTGCTTTCCCCGTGGCTGATGTTGATCGGATCCTCGGCGCAGGTTTTACCGCGCAGGAAGCTCTTGAGGCTTTGGAACAAGCAGATGGAAATGCAGATCTGGCTCTTCTCATTTTGCTAGCCAAGAGTATTGTTGTTCCTGCGTAACTACGGAAGAGGTAGCTGACTAGGGTATCTTTTCTTTCAAAGGACATATCTGAATTATGTACATCATCATGTACAAGCAGAATGCTGAGCTCAATTTTTAATTATTTGCAGCCAAAGTAACTTGTCTCTTCTGTTTCACTCATTAGATTTGGCCTTTTAAAAGAAAGAAAGCTTCCTAGCATTGCGTGGACAGGATAGCTTTTAATTATGCATACTGGATTAAAATTAAAGTTTTCATTTAAATGTACAATTTTAGAGGAAGCTCCAATGTTACGAATAAAAAGTAGAAGCCATTTAAGGTCACCGCCCTGTCCAGCGCGAAGCGGATTGCGAAGTGAATTGACCGTGCGCACGGGACAGGAGCTGCACGCCGAGTTCGGTACGGTGCGGACGCGAAACAGCGCTTGCCCCAATGAACTTTGTGGATTTGTTTTAGCTCTCCTGCGCTTTGTAACCCACTGTCCATCGGCGACGCTGGTGAAACTATTGTGGCAGCTACTAAAGGTATGTAGGTGCCCACAGACGCATAGCACGGCAAGCGGAGCGAGGGGTGGAGGGCGTTTTTGTGTGTGCATGGGGAAGGCTGATGCCTATTATTGCCAAACCCTTTTATGCTCTTGGGCCAGCGTGTTCAAGTTTACAACGTGGGGATAGAAGAAGGGAAGGGATAGAATTTGGTGCTACCAAAACTTAAGAGACATTTTAACTTATTTGAAGATGTGCTGGTATTAATTGTAGCGGGGAGGGGAAGGGAAAAGGAGTATTTTACTTTTTTTTTTTCCTATTCTTGCCCACATCATGTTTCCCCCATACAAAAGAACAAGCTCAACCACTTTAAGGCAAAACCTTAACAGTGAAATTGTTTAGCAAACCAACCATGTGTTACAGCTCTTAATCCCCCTCTGCCCCTGGAAGAATGAACTGTTTCAGTGGCTGCGTTCTCTACGCACCGAGCGGGGATGTGATCCGGGGAGTGAAGAAGTCTGCTCTGCTCTGGTTTGTCTCGATGTTTGGGGATGATCAGCCTCTCGGCTGTGGAAATGCAAACTGCAGAAAGCCTGGAGCTGGGGTACGAATTTGAGACCTCTTAAAGAGTGAGGGCTCCCCAATAGGGTTGATGAAACAAATGCACTGACGTGGCTTCTGCGTTACAACCATCGTGGCCTTCTGGGAAGTCCCTGGTGAGTTGCCTGCACGATGAGGACTCACCGAGGCTGTGCTGTGGGATGCCCTTTCCAGGTGCTTTTTTTTGGGGGGGGGATGAGCTACTTTGTGATGCTCTGCAGAGCCCCAGAACACTGTTGGGGCTGGGGAAGGGGAAGGAAAGTGTGGCTGAAACACGATACCAAATTCTAAGTAGGAACTTTTACTTAGTCCCACTTGCAAATCTGAGAAGTGGCTTTGTGTCAAGTGTTCATCTTGAACTTTCTGCTTTGAGCTAAACCTGAAGCGATGGGTCAGCAGCGGCTGGAAATACGTTTTTGTTCATGGCTTTCATTTGTTGTTATCACTGTCTCCGGCCTGTGTCCCTGGTGTTTTGTTTTCCCTGTTGCTTAGCAGATTTGCCTATGTGTATGCTAGGCTTTTTTCATTCAGGGTAGCATTCAAAAACAACGCAAATTTGGTTTCATCTGTGAACTTGCAGGAGTTTCTGATGTCAGTGAGCGGTGGTTGTCAGATTTTTCTTAGGCGCTTGGGCAGTCAGGAGATCCTTTAGAATAACGAAGAGCTTTAAGGCATTCCTCTGTCTGTCACATGGAGCTTCTGCCTGAGCTGTGGACGTACCAGTTAGGCCTGCGGCTCCCAGGCACGTTTAGCTCATATCCCACTACTTGTGATGCTGGCAGCAGGCATTGCTCTGTGCGTATGTAGGAAGCAGTGTTCGGGGACCCCTTGCCAGAGCAGCATCCTGTAATTTGCTTGAAGCTCCGTTCAAAATGAGTTACTGAGGCAAGACTACAGCTTTGTGATCTTTACTGGGCGGGTGGTCAGTTACCCCTGCTGAAGTTTTTAAAATATTCTCCTTACGATAGGCACCTCAAATCAGCGAGAGCCCCCTCTGCAAAGGGTAACGCTTGTGCTGGTACAGGAGTACAGTGTCATCAGATCTCTCTCTAGAAGCCTTAGGAGATAAGATGTATTAGACCCATTCCCCTCTGCATCTGGTTCACATTCAAAAGCAGCAACAAGAATGAAGCTCCCAGCTCTCGCATGCTCAGTCTCAGTGGCCGAGTCTGCTCCTGCCTCCCGCTACGGGTCTCAATGAGGGGGTCCTTGGAGCAGCCCCGATCTGGTATGCAGATACCAGCTGCAGGTTGGCCCTCGGATGCACGAGAGCTGACTTTGCGCCCGTAGCCTGCTGGTTCATCTGCTGCCAGCTTCGTGAAGCATCCAATGTTAGCCATTCAATCTTATACCCTTTCCGTATTTACACTTTATGTTTTTAGAAGCAATTGCTAATAGCTAGATGAAGTGCTGCTGCTTTGTACCAAACTGGTTAAAGGCTCTAGTTTTATGGCCACATTTACTTAGATTGCATATACAGAATTTATGCTATGAAAGCTTTAGAGCATCAGCCAATTTGCTTCAATGCTCAGTTTTATTCTTTGTCAAATACAATTTTTGAAATCTGCCCTTCTGCCAAAGCTGTACTGAAGCATTTATCAATAGTGCTAGAATTTCCTGGGTAACTTTCTCCAAACTGCTAGAAACAAAGCCTGACCCCCAACCGATAAATACTTGTAAAACTATTTCATCAAGTTGGTCCAAGCCTGGTGATTTGAATTTCTTAATTTCGGAGCCTTGCTTTGAGTGAACGGCTACATGCTGCTAAATTAGAGAATAGTTTTTTTAGGAGCAAGACTTATGCTGGAGAAAATCTGGGCAGTGGTGAGTATTTAAGGTTAAAATAAAATGTAATAGGACATGTATTTAGCAAATGCTGTCTAAAAGTTGTCTTCTGTTTTAATGTGCATGTGTGTCCTCTCTGCTGTATGCATGCATCCTCTGCTCAGCCTTTAGCAATCCCTTAACTGGTCTCTGTGCTTACCTGGCCCATGAGGTGGGAATACTTTGGTTTAAGCACAGATGGCAGACTGCTACAGCTTGTTGGCCAGAGCAGGGGACAAAGTGAGCGTCAAAAGCTGTTCAGGTTTCCAAGCAGCCGTGTACCCTGGCCTAAAATAAGGCTCTTCACTCTCTTCTCTTCCCCCTCCTCGTCCGTCAGTGCTCCAATGTACTAATGTCACATCAGCTCAGCAAAAGGACTTCAGTATGGAAAGTCCATCTGTAGAGAACGAAGCAACACTGGGAAGCTGCTTCATAAAGATGCCAGCACCTGTGGGGACCCTCGTTGGTCTGTAGAGCTTGTCTCTGGGTGTTCCTGAAGCCACTGTGGTCATGTACCTTGCTGTTGGTTTCTGAGATGTATTCCCTTCTGTAAAGATACTGAAGGAATTTGCTCAGCCTCTCACAGGATGCGTGTTTCTGTATGTGGGGCTCTAGGTGAGTTTAGAGGTGGTGTTTAGTGAAATATCGACATCTGAAAGTTTCTGGGCACAGATAATTCTGACAAGAGGAGGAAATATATCCTGGTGATGGTCCCTGGCATGTTTACCTGCAGCTGGACAGAGCTGAGCTATGCTGCATTTTCATGACAATCTCTGCCTTGTTGCTACGTATGTTCAACTTTCTACGTAGACACTTGGTCTCCAGGACTGTTAACCTTGTACCTCCTAGGTACGTTCCCTTTTTTCTGTCTTTGTCTCTCCCTCTTGCCTCCTCCTTTCCTCAGAAGTAGCAATATTCAAGTGTACTTGCTGAATGCTTAACTTCCATATAAGTTTTCTTTAAAACACTATGCCATTTACAAATAGAAGGAGGAACGGACCCTAGAGGTCTTTTCACCAGACTTGGACTTCTTGCCGAACTGCTCCCCAGAATTCTAACGTGAATTCTAAGAGGAGAAATCGAGGTATTTCTGCCTGCCTCTCTTGGAAGCCAGCTTGGGAAATGGGGTCGGTTTCGTGTACATCATTCCCTTCTGAAGCACTCAAGAGATTTCTTCCTGCACTGTGTAGACGAGGCTTAGCCCGTGATCCAAATGCGTAGCCGTTTGGGTTACTCTGACTGATGCTTTTTAGCTTAAGAGTTTTACAGACTCACTTAAGGAACTTGAGGGAATCAATACTCAGGAATCCTAAAGTTGGTTGCATTTGTGTCATTTACTCTTCTGGGCTGAACATACTGCGGCTGTCCTCGCAGGTGGCTGAAGGGAGGAGTGGTCGTGTCATCAGAGAATGGGATGTGGTTCTGCCCAAAGTAATACACACTTGATTCTTTTTTTTGATTTTTGTTTTTTTATTAATATTGGGGGACTGTTTATCAACGAAATTGATGTGTAAAAAAATTTGATATTTAAAAAAAAAATGAATAAACACTTTATCATAATGTTGCTTGATTGGTCTGTCTGTATTTCTGAGGTCAGCGTCCCTGCACTCAAATCCTTCTCTGGTGCTTTTTCCAGAGCGAAGAGAATTTCCTTAACATAAAAGTTACCATTTTGAACATAACGAGTAGAAATCTGTGGCTAAAATGATTCCAGTTGGCAGGGCCTGAGAACAGATGTGAGAAATGCAGGTATTCCCCTTCTACGGGCATGGGCTGTGGAATCCTTCAGACAGGACTTGGAAGTGGAAGAGCATTAGAGCACGATATAAAACGTAGCGCTTGGCCGCTGCGCTGTCTGCTGGAAAAATGAGCAAGGCACTCCTCGTCTCTCCTGGGTAAACCCCTGATTTCCAGCCAGGAGACGGTCGGTTTGATTTTTCTGGAGCTGGAAGCTAATCTCTTGGGACATCAACAAATTGGCATTTATATCCCTAGAAAGCTCATGGCAGTTTTAGTTAGAAATAACTTTTTTAAAGTCCCATTCTCTTCGTGTCATGTAACAGAACAGCTTTTGGAAAGGGGGAGTAGAGGATCTTCCTCCTCTGAAACTCGTGGCGCAGTCAGCTTACCCAAAGCGGCAGCACCTATCTCGGGGAGTAGTAATTCCTTTTTCATAGCATGTCAAACAGATGCACTTTTCCTTGAGACAAGCACTGAGTTTGTTGACCATTTTAAATCTCAGATATGCAGAGAGCAGTCGGTGTTAGTACCAGGTGAGCGGAGACACTGAAAAACGCGAAGGGTTGTGCATCAGTTGCTGTGACAAAGCACTTCTTGGGCAGTGGTTTCCTCCTCACGTGCTCAGAGCTCTACATGGGATGCTGTTGTCACTATTCTAGCTAAGTTACGTCATTAAGGCAGATATTAATTAGGAGGGCAAAACTACAATTTGAATTCTGGTCTCAGGGTGGGAAAGGGGAAGGTTTTAATGTGTGGGCTGCTACAGCCCCGTTCATTTTCATTCAGCCAAAATGTTGGCTGCAGTTTCTTCTGCGAGGAGATGATTGAAGGACTAAATGCTCTGATTGTTTGAAAACTATTTTGAGCGGTTGGCCTTGTCTCTCTGACCACCCTTTCTCGAGGTGGGAAAGGGGAAGGTTTTAATGTGTGGGCTGCTACAGCCCTGTTCATTTTCATTCAGCCAAATGTTGGCTGCAGTTTCTTCTGTGGGGAGATGGTTTAAAGACTAAATGCTCTGATTGTTTGAAAACTATTTTGAGCAGTTGGCTTTGTCTGTTCTACTTTGTGAAGGTGGCTTTCTTGTGGTACTGCCTACAAGTGCAAATTCACCACAGTGACAGTTGTGTTCCTGTTTGGGATGGTCCCAGTCTGAATTGGGGCATTACCACTTTTAAATCTGCAGCCCTTTATATGGCCAAGAGAGGTTCAGACCCTGATGGGGTGATGGTTGGACTTGATGATCTTAGAGGTCTTTTCCAACCTTAATGATTCTACGATTCTAAGTAATAAATGTAAAGCTTACCACAAGTTCATGTGCTTTTCTTGGATGTCTTTTATGGACGCTTAGGAGTAGGGCAAGGGACTCCCCCAGAGGTTTAGCATTTAAAAAAGGCAAATGAAGGGTTTTTTGAGGAGTCACATGGGTGCAAAAGCTGCACCAAGAGCAGGAGCCGGATACAGAGAGGTGAGCGTTGCATGGTACAGCTTCCTGCACCGGAATGGTTCAGAGAGTGGTCAGCAGAAGAGATGTGACTGAGCCATCACTCATAAATGCCGCAGTGCCACTCACTCAAGTCCGCTGCCTCGCTTCTCTGCAGCCTCACGGTTTTAGCACGTGCCTGGCGTTGCTTTGCCAAGTGAGCCAGTTTTGGGACAGGTTTGTCACCAGAACGGGATTTGGGAAATCCTGCTGGCCAGGCTGGCTTTTGATTCACTGCAGCCTTACGTCAATTATCTGCTCTACCTCTTCTTTCCTGGGAGGTAAACTGGGGGTGACGGATCCCCTCGGAAGAGTAATCACTCCACTCTTGCATAATTGTCTCTGACAACCAAGCTTACTAATTACAAGGTGCTGTCATGATTGCCAATAAAAGCATTGAGTCACGCAGACAAGGATGTGAGCTGGAGGTTGAAATCCCTCACAACACCAGCTGCCAAAGGAGCGTCTTGTTTTGAGTCCCTTTGTTAACAAATGGGAAGCGTTTTAAAATCAAACGCTTGTGCCTGGTTGTGGCAATGGAGGTGTGCTCACCAGGCTACATGTTGGTCATAAGATGCAGGGCTCGCTGTTTCCTTATCCCGATAAGCCTGCCGTTTCTTCCTTGTTTTTTCCTAATACTAATTTTTTTCCTGCCTAAATCTATTCTGCTACCTCCTGAAATGTTTCTTGTGCCTCTTTAATTTCCAGATCACTGGCAATATTATTGAAGTGCCCTATGACTGCACGGCAGGATAAGGTCTGTATCTTAGGAGGGCGGTATCTCGCACTTAACGCGCTTTGCTGCAGGAGAAGGGCTACACCTCAGTGACTCACTCTGTCCTTCCTTGCTATCCACATGTGACGGACGCCTGATGGCTCCTCTCTTTGCAGGAAATGTTCTTCATGCTAAGTTTGGGCTGTAAATACTGAGCAAAGAGTTAAAAATCTCTTGGGAAGAGGGCAGTAAGCAGATGATCGTGTGGTGGGAGTGGGATGGTGCCTCCTGAGCTTGTCCGGGGAGAATGGGAGCTGTCTTTAAACGCTGGGAGCAGGGAATTTTCCATGTAAATCCATAATTGTGCGGTGGGTGCTTGAAGGGATTACAACCAACTCATTTTACTTGGAGCAAAACAGAGACTGGGGCATTCAAAACATCGAGGAAAGCTGTAGGAGACCAGGAAGTCTGCCACAGCGTGGGATTATACCGGTGCATACGCTGTGCTGCGCCTGGTGCCTCTGGAGCAACGAGGGGTGCACACACCAGCCCTTAGCCGCTGGCTGGGGCCGCGCAGCCTGTTTCCTTTATACCCTGAGCACGCTTTAAATCCTAAAATTCACCAGGAAAGAATTAAATGGTGCGTTGGATCCGTGTGGGCTTCTTTAAAAGGGGCTGACTTGAGTTTGCTGGTCTCTCCAGCGACTCGTTAGGGCTCAGGCTTACACGTGTCCTGCTCAAGACTGCTGGTAAGTAGTTGTGTGTGCGTTTTAGTGGGGTCGTTTCCCTCTCATCTCCCCCCAGTTCAACAGGAGAGGTTTACCTTCTTCCCCAGGTGCCAAGA
This sequence comes from Opisthocomus hoazin, assembly GCF_030867145.1. Taxonomy (NCBI): domain Eukaryota; kingdom Metazoa; phylum Chordata; class Aves; order Opisthocomiformes; family Opisthocomidae; genus Opisthocomus; species Opisthocomus hoazin. The sequence goes on along the minus strand of NC_134429.1, from coordinate 15,563,524 downwards.
CAAGCTCCGATCCTTGTTGGGATCTCGCTCAACACAACATTTCTGCTTCTCTGGGCGCTGGTACGGTGCTGAGAAAAGAAGAGTTTTATGGTTTGGCTCAGTTTTAACCCAAGCACCAACAAGCTGCGCTCTCTTCCATTCCCTGGGAGTTTTTCCCAGTTTCCAGCGACCACAGGGAAAGAGCAGGCTTGGCCTGGCGTGTTTTCTCCATCCAAGTCCTCGCTCAGCTCGTGCCTTCCCTGCCAGCAGGCTCTTTACAGAGGAAGGGGTGGGAACGGGGCAGGGAACGAGCTCCGGAGAGCTGCTGGCTTTTCCTTTTTTAATTGCTTTTGCTTTCGGTTCCATTTTCAGTTATCGGGGCTGAATGGTGGAAGGGCGATCAGCCAGCCCCAAGGACTGCCCCAGCCTCAGGACCTTTCACCTGAATCTCAGGAGGAGTACTTATTATTCATTTAATCTTTTATTTCTTTACACCCCCTCCTCCACTAAGCCTTTGCCACAACTCCTAGCTCTGTCCTGTGATGGCGAGTGCGGCTTATATTGGGGGTTTTTAGGAGCAACACTTTTCTGGCCCATTTTTGGCCCCAAAGTGCTGCATGACCAAGCAGAGATGGAAGCCCTGGGTGCTGGGGTGCCATGTGGACCCCCTATTTCTCCTTCACGCCACTATTTCTCTTTCCTTTGAGGCTCGCCCCTGCCAGCACCCCGAGGTGCCATCTCCCCCCATGTCCCCTCGCTCTCCCCTGTGCCATCTCCCCTCACGTCCCCCTTATGTCCCCTCACTTTCCCCAGCGCCATCTCTCCCCATCTCCCCCTCATGTCCCCCTGCTCTCCCCAGGGCCACCTCCCCTCACGTCCCCTCACTGTCCCCCCTGCCATCTCCCCTCACGCCCCCCTGCGCTCCCCGCGCCATCTCCCCTCCCCGAGCCCCGCCCCGCGAGGGACGCGGCCCCTCCCCGGCCCCTGACGGACGCTGCGCCGTTCCCCGCCCCGCCGCCTCCGCGCGGCCCCGCGGGCGCCATTGGGGGCGGGGCCGGGCCGGGGGCGGGCAGCGCCGCTCCCCTCCCCCCCCCCCCCTCCCCGCCTGACCCCTCAGTCCCGGCGCAGCGCGGCGCCCGTCACGCGCGCGGCCCCGCTCCGCTCCCTCCTCCCCGCCGGGCCCCGTTCGCCTCCGCGCCCGCCGCGGGGGGGGCCCCGGCGCGGCCATGGCGCGCTGAGCGGCGGGGGGCCGGGCCGGGGCCGGGCCGGGGCAGCCGGCAGGACGGAGCGGGCCCGGCGGGCGGGCAGGCGCTCGGCCTCGGCCGGGCGGGCGCGGCGGCGGGCGGCGGCGGGCGGTGCCATGGAGCCGGCGGAGGTGAAGGACCGCATCCTGGAGAACATCTCCCTCTCCGTCAAGAAGGTGGGTGGCGAGGGCCTGGGGGCGGCCCTGGGGACCCCCCTGTGCTGGGGCTGTGGGCCTGGGGACGGCCCTGGGGGCACCGCCCCGTCGAAGGAGCTGTGGGGCTGAGGACCCCCTGTGCCGGGGCTATGGGCCCGGGGACAGCCCTGGGGCCCCCCTTGTGCTTGGGGCTGTGGGCCCGGGGTCAGCGCTGGGGTCCCCTCTGTGTTGGGGGCTGTGGGCCCTGGGACAGCCCTGGGGACCCCCCTGTGTTGGGGGTTGTGGTCCTGGGGACCCCATATATTGGGGGTCTGGGGTCAGCCTGGGGACAGCCCTGGGGACCCCCTGTGTGCCGGGGGCTGTGTGCTCGGGATCAGCCCTGGGGACCCTCGATCTACCGGGGGCTGTGGGCCCAGGGGCAGCTCTGGGGTCCCCCCTGTGCTGGGGTGTCCCTGGGGACCGCCTCTGGTTGGGGAACACTGCTGGGGACCCCCCAGAGACACACCACCAGCAGAGACATGGGGCTGCAGGACGGTCCCTAGGGACCCCCACGGGCTGGGGACACCCCAGGAACATTGGGGGACTCTTTGGGACAGGAGTGTGGGGCAAGGACCCTCTGCTGTCCCCTGCACCAGCGGCAGGGGACACCTTTAGGGATTGCTCTGTGTGGGTTTGGGAACCCCCTGGCCCACCCCACCAAAGGGGCACAGCTGGGGTTACCCCCAGGAACCTCCGTCTCTGCTGTCTGGGATATATTGGGGTCCCCCCTGGGATTCCCCCTGTTCAAAGGGTTTCTTTCTCCTGTGGGCAGGACTGTGGGGGGATTCTGGTGGGTTCCGTTTTCCTGGGGCTGTTCACTGGGGCGACTGGGATGAGTCCACCGTGAAACCCTCTTTCCGGAGTTCTGGCCTACGCCACGGGTTGGCTGTGCCCTGGTCTGAGCCCTCAAAATGAGGGGTCTCGAGACCTGTCCCATAATACTTCATCTCTCTCCTCGTCCTGCTCCTTGCCCCTTGGCGTCTGCTGCTGGTGAGAGCGTTTCTTAAAGCCCATCCCTTTGGTGGGGATCTGCACGCCGGCACACAGGGGACCAGGATGCTGGAGCCTGTTTGTGGTGGTCACAGGGGTGAGTTGTGGGGACGTGCTGGAAGGTTTGGGTTGGGCCACATGTTCTGGCTGATCCACGTGTGAGCTCCAGCCATCTTCGAGGGAAAACACAGGCTGTGTTTGGGAAGGTGAACAGAGTCTTTTTTGTTTTCATCCTAAGTTTTGGGGGAAAGGAGGCTTTCATGACTCGCTGACGCTTCTCCAGTTGTTGGGTTTCCGCTGGCTTATGGAGTAGCAGTTTTCCTGTGATCTGCAGTGTGTCTTGACACAGATTCATCCCTGAAAACTTGTCTTACAAAGACCATCACAAGGGAATTCCCGGCACTATTAAGGAATGGATGATCTGACATCGCCTCTGGGATGTAGAATGGATGTGCAAACCTCTCCCAACCTTTCTCTTTTCTTCCGTGGGTGACTCTGTCCTCCGGTCTCTCACCTTTCTGTCCTCTAAAAAGGAAGGATAATCTTTTATTTACCTGGAAATTGCTGGATGTTCAGCCTGCTCCGAGCTCTGTTACAATGCTCTGCAGCGCTACTGCCTCAGTTTCCCTATGCGTATAAGGATATTCTACTTCCCACACAGGATTCGTCAGACAGAATTTATATGCATTCAGAAAATCCTGGGGATCCCTGTTGGAAATGCTATAAAGTCAACATGGTGGCTAATTTCATGATTGTTGTACTCGAACAGGACTCCTCATCTACAGCTCTGCCTTGACCTACCTCAAGCTCTGCCACGATCCAGTGGTGAAGAGGGGCTTGGGGATTTTTCAGTCCTGCCCCATCGCTTTTTTGTTCAGTTCAGAGTGACAAAGCTCAGGGAGACGTGGGAAGCTACATGAGTCTTCAGGCTGACAGACCTATTTATACCACCCCAGCGAAACCAAACTCAGCCGCATGGCGAAAGTCCGGCGCTGGCACACCCCTGCTTTTTACCCCCGGGATGCAGTTCTCCTTCCTCAGGGATGTCGCTCCCCTTCCGCTATGGAGCCGCTAATTTTTCCCAACGCTTCCCTGTCTGACTTCAGACCTCGAGTCCCTGATATTTCTCTTTTTCTCTGCTAGTGGGAAGAGTAAGATAGTAGGTTAGGGGAGCAGGTCCGCCCTTCCCGCGCCCTGCTGTGCGCTGGGAAATCCTGCTCTCCTTCATCCTCCTCTCTCTACCTCTGGGTCCGTCTTGAGTAACTCCTCATCGCTGGGATTGTGTTATGGGGCGTGGAGGAGTTTTCCAGGTATCTCAGGTACCTCTGGTTTCAAAAGCTTCCCAGCTGCGTAGGTTGCTCGCTCCTTACTTTTGCCATCGTTGCAGGTTGGAGTTGTGGAGCAGAGGGTTTGGATGTGTTCACGGTGATGTGCCTCTCCATAGCGCTCCTCGGCCAGGCGGTAATAGGTTTTCTTCTCTCAGCTTCAGACGTGAGGAGTTTGTGGACTCTCAACAGTCTGTAGACTACGAGTCAGGCGTTACTTTAGAAGACAGCCAGGACTAAACCTCACCTTGAGACTGGGTAAACTGGGACAAACCACCACTGAAGGCTGAGGTACTTGGTTAAAATGTCAGGCTTTGAGTAGCAGCAGCATAAAAAATGCCTGATTTTCACCGAGTGGCAGAGGGAAAACCATCCTGACACTTGTCAGCTTCCCTCTGCCTCAAATGGGGAAGGCAACGAGCAGCAGGACAGCCCTGGGCGGGGTTTGTGCCACAGAGATCTGTGGCTGGGACTGAAGTTTCTCCAGGGTGCTTCTGAATTTCAGGAGCTGGGGAGTCAGAGCACAAGCAGTGCATAAATTCTGTACCAATCGACAGCAAAAAAGGTGCTTCAGTTCCAAGCGAATTGCTCGAGCCTCAGGGAACAGGACTGTTTTTATCTTATTTTCCTAGCAGTATAGGAGGGACGGAGCACAGCTGGAAAAGGCAGGGATGCAGACCTGCTTGGAGAGGGTCGTTACAAAGCTGTGGGTTTCTCTGCATGAGGTCTGGACCGTTCACATACTTCACCCATATCTCAGAGATCAGCAGTAGCTCTGCCGTGGACTGAAGAAGTGTGAGATCAGGCCGCGACTGCGGAGAGAGAGGCAGAACATCTAATTTAGACACCCAGTAAATTGTCCCCTGCAGCTGGAGAGATGTCGGGAGGCTGCTGCTCTTGGCTTCAGGAGAGGTTGGAAGGAGCTCAGCAGTGGCGAGTTGGGTCCCTGCTTCAGTTCCAGCACACATCCAAGGGAATTGTGAGCATGGTGTTAATTTCCCATCTGCACCTTGTCCTCTCTGTCCTCAGTGGGAGATACAAATTAAGTCAGAGGAGCAATGCTTTTGGCTCTCATTACGTGGACAGTGTGATGTCGTGGAGCTCGTTGCTTCTGTCTGGTGACCAGTTCTTTTCCCTTTTCCAATCCAGTGCTCCCTCACCCTGTTTTCTGCAAAGAGAGCTGTGCTTCTGCACAAATTACTGTGGAAATTGATGCCTAACCTTTTTTTTTTTTATCCTAAAGAATTAGGGGTTTATTGAGGCAGAACGCTGGAGATGGGCATGTTACGGCTCAGTGTGCATTCACCGCTTTTTGTGCATCCTCTCCCAGTGGGGTGCAGGCCCTTGTTCACTCAAGTGCTTATTTTCTTCTAGGAGATGCTACTGTGTGTGGCAGCAGTGAGATGAGAGCTGCTTCCTGGTGCCTCCCAGTGAGAAGCGTGCTAGAAATGCCAACAGCTGCATATCCATCCTTGGCCAACCATCTCATGGTAGCTAGGAGTTACCACAGGTGACCTGGTCCGTGCTGAAGCTGGTAGTGTAGATGTTTTGTATTCTCTTGTTGGATTTCCATGCCCTCCTGGACATGGCAGTGGGTTAAGGAGAGATTTATTGCTGTTCCTGCTCGTGGCTAGGTGGTGAAAATGCAAAGTCCTTAAACAACGCTAGTTGTTGGCAGTTCCAGGAGCTAAACCTAAAATCAGAAAAGAGATCAGAATCCAAGATTCTGGGGCTCTCTTCTGTTTTTCATGCTTTCACACTGGCTTTGAAGGACACATATTCCCATGGACTCTAGAGCAGCTGATCCTTGGTGCGTGTCAGTCAGGTGGAGCAGTGGTTTTTGCCGATGTTGCAGCAGTTTTTGCCAAAAGCTCTGGCTCTGCTCCGTTTATGCATGACTTTGGGAAGGTTTCCACTTCCCGCCGCAGTGAATTAATGCTGTGCCTTTTCTGCCTGTCTCCAGATCAGATTTTTAGCCCTGTGCCATTGAAAAGCCTCTGCAGCCTCCCAGGCTCCCTGAGCTCTGCCTTGCAACATCTCTGCTCCTCCTGCACGGCGAGGGAGGGTAGATTTGGGGATGGCTTAGTGCCCCCACGTCCTGGAGAGGAGCAGGTAGCGCTGGAGTGGAGCATCCCTCCTCAAATCATGCAGGGAGTGTGCTCATCTCCAGCTGGGTGGATTTGTTTAGCCCAGCCGCCGTGACACAGAGGTAGCAATTCTGGAGATGTGAAAATAGCCAGATAGCGACTCGCCTTCAGCTTCCCATTGAGGGGCATCTCGCTGGCTCTGAGACCACAGGGATTTTTATCTCTGCCAGGGTGTTTCCTCTCACTCATGTTTGCTCCAGGCCACATCCGCTGCTGCTGCTGGGAGCATGCAGCAGGGATCGACGTCGGTACACGCGCACCGCTCCCGGCGTGCCCCTGCGCCATGTGTACCAGGTTTGCCAACTGCAAGGCAGCAGAAGCCCGAGGCAATCTCACAGAGCTTGTGAGTCAGCCACGAAGGCACAAAGGTCACTCAGGTGCTGGAAGATGTCTGCGAACGTTTGCAGCTCCGCCACTGTATTTTGGTGGTCCTCTAAGAGCTTTGCCGCTGTTTGATGAGCAAACAAAGCCGTTTGCTGTGGTTCTGCTGAGAGCAAAACTGTGTATTTCTTGGGTTACTCGAGTAATTCAAGGTTTTTCTCTTTGGAAATCCTTAAAGCCACATCCTGACACAGGCCTGATGGTGATGCGAGGTTTGTTGTCTGCAGTTGCAAGGGGATTGGGTTCTAAATTGATATTGTCTCTTTATACCCAGATTTCTCAAAACCAGTTCTGGATCTGCTGGTGGACAAGGCTATGACAGCCTTTTGGGGTGAAAAAAACCCCATTTGTTCTCCTGCCTCTAACACAAAGCGTTTTGCCGGGAAAGCAGTTGGTTTAGGAGGATGAACTGCAGCACTGGGTTTTGTGCGAGGAGCTGAAGCAATGCCTCTGCGCCTCTCTGCCTCCGATTGCACAATTTCAGCGCCTGTTGAGCGATTTCAGCTTTCTCCACTGCTGATCTCTTGCTCCAAGAGGAGAAACTGAAATAACTGCGGGCCAGAGGACTTGGCTGACAGGCAGAGATTCAAAGCCAGCGTGTGAGTAAGCAGCGACTCTCTGGGAGAGCATTGCCACTACCAAGACTTGCAGGGCACAAGCACCCTGCGCTCGCTTGTTTTGGTGTGTTTACCAGCCGGGCTTGTGTTTTCCTTCCCATCAAATCTGTTTTTTCTGTTGTGCCGAGCGTGTGACCTTTCTGTCTGCCTTCAGTGAGCGCAGGGATCCTGTTCCACAGCAGCCAGCTCCGTGCCCGTCCCCTGCTCCGTGCGCTCTCGTTGCTGTGGCAGAGCAGCGGGATGCTCCTGCGACTTGCAAGTTGTCACCACGGGAAAAAATCCTGTCCTTGGCTGAGCCACGCACAGGTCCAGCCTGCTGCAAGGTTTGCTGCTCAGAAGTAATGAAGGAAAATCCTGGAAAAGCCTCAGGGTTGTGGGAGCTGACGAGCATACGTGTCCCAGGAGGTGACAGCCTTGCTGGTACTGGATTGCAAATGCTTCAAACTCTGTGTTTCCAGCCATGGAGCATCTTTGCTGTGGGTTTCAGCTTCACCTGTTTCAGGCTTGTGTCTCTGCATTTCACGAGCAGGCTCTGTTTCTCTCCAGGCTGCTCCAGCGTCACGTGCGGTGCCTTCAACGTGCCAATGTGTTGAATCAGGAGAGCCACAAGACCAGGCGAGGCGTACCGAGTCCAGGATGGGAAGCTGGACGCTGAGGCTGGTGCTGGTTTGGAAGCTGCTTGTAAGAAGTGTTGAGTCAGGTCATGTGTGCAACCTCCAAAACGTCCCGCTAGAGCTGAAGTTTCAGGGCTTTGTGTTACACAAGTGTACAAGAGAGAATAACAGCCCTGCCATGAAATTCAGCCTGCTTTTATGGGAGACCAGGAGTTTTCCAGGCAGAGGACGTCAGCCTGCTCTTTATCCATTTGCCATTGAGTGTCTGTACTCCCCTGAGCAGGTATGAGAGTGCTGGGTGTGTGTCTGTCCTGTCCCTTCCCATGGCCTCTTCCCTGGGACTGAGCTGTCATCGCCTGTCTGGGACAAGGTCAGTCTCCTGCCACCTTTTTTTGGTGCTTCCTGGAGCTCCAGTCTTGCTCCTGAGGGTGCTGAGCTCCGGGTGCAGCCCCAGACTGAGTGCTAAGACCCAGAACTGGCTTCTTAATCAGCTTTTTTTTTAGTCACGTTATTAGACTACCTCGCAAGCTGTGTTCACAGGAAATCGTGTGGGTTTGCTCTTGCTGCAGAGGGTTATTCTGGCTGTGCAGTCTGATGTGCCACCATCCCCGTCCAGGTGTGCAGCGTGGTGGAAAAGCAAGTGCTAGCAGCAGGCTTGGGAAGGGTTTTGAGTCTAGCAAAGGGTTTTGCATCACCAGCTGCCTGCCTGGATGGTTCGCAAAATACTGCCCTCAAAGAAGACCACCTTCTTGATAGCTTGGAGAAGGTGTCATTCCACAGAATCACAAAATGTTAGGGATTGGAAGGGAGCTCTGTGGGTCACCCAGCCCAACCCCCTGCCCAAGCAGGGTCACCCAGAGCAGGCTGCACAGCACCGCGGCCAGGCGGGGCTGGAACATCTCCAGAGAAGGAGACTCCACAGCCTCCCTGGGCAGCCTGGGCCAGGGCTCCGTCATCCTCAGAGGGAAGAAGTTCTTCCTCGGGTTCAGCTGGAGCTTCCTCGGCTTCAGTTTGTGCCCATTGCCCCTTGTCCTGTCGCTGGGCACCACTGAACAGAGTCTGGCCCCGTCCTCCTGACCCCCACCCTGCAGATATTTGTAGGCATTTCTAAGGTCCCCTCTCAGCCTTCTGTTCTCCAGGCTGAACAAGCCCAGCTCCCTCAGCCTCTCCTCGCAGGAGAGATGCTCCAGCCCCCTCACCATTCAGCTGCTGGGCAAGACGGTGAGAGGACAGGAGTTGAGGCAGAAGAAGGGCTTCTGCAGTGTCTGTTACGTTTTGGCTGTCCACTTGCTGCTACATGGTACCGCTTTTGTTTTGCATTCCTGCAGCTGCGGAAAACCCCTCGCCAGGCCGTGTGCTGTGGGTTTCGGAGCGCCTCTCGCCTTTGCCATGCAGCGAGCGCCGTGGTCAGGGAGCCAGAGGAATGCAAAGGGTGCCCGACTGGGCTGTTTGCTTTTCTTTCGCCGTCTTTGTCCTGCCAGGGAAATACCGAGCAGAGCAAGGGCAATGAACTGGGTGTTGGAAAGCTGCTGGTGAAACATCTGCGGGCCAGCTTTACGGAGGGGAGGTGGAGGCTCGGCTGGGTTGTGGCCAGCCGTGATCGGGCCAGGAGACCGTATTTCAATATTTCAGTAAGGTTGTAGAACTACTGGAGAGATTTCAAAGGAGAGCCACAAGAATGATTAGATTTGGAGAATGGACTTTACAGTGTGGCTGCCCGATTGTTTTTTTTCGCTTTTCTTGCAACACAGGAGCTTTGCAAATAGGCCTGGAGAGCTTCACGCTCGTTGAGAACGCGGGCAGTTAGTAGGCTGTAAAATTGTGCAAGGAATATCCTTTCTCATGCCTGCCAGAATGGGGTGTGGTGTATCACTGCGGGGGGGGGGGGGGGGGAATCAACTCGTGATTGATAAACAGCAATTAAATCCACCTTCTCTTCAGAGGGGACGAGGTGTGATCGTTAGCAGTGCAGAGCCCGTGTTCCGCTCCGTGCAAACCAGCTCTCCGTTCCCTTTGGACAAACGCCTTTCTGCTCGAGCGTGGTGAATTCGCCCGCCTGGCGTGTTTGGGCTCGGGAGGAGCTTTCGTGACCAGCTCACCAAAGTGGGTTTTGTCCCACCCTGTTGCAACACTGGTGCTGGGACCCCGTGGGGGCCGCAGAGTGGTCTCGGTGGATGGCGGGGATGCCTTCTGCATGCCGACGGCACTTATTTTGGCCGCAGGAATGTCTATAAATAGCCCGGGGTCAGGGCTCGAGGTGTTCGCCGTGCCCCGTGCGAGTCCTCTGTCTGAGCCAGCCTTCAGCCCTTCCCTCTGGTTTTGGAGCGCGGAGGAGATGAGGGGAAGAGCGTCTCTCTGGAAATCCCAGAGGTGACCAGTGGCGCTTGCGGCTTATGCTTTTTCACCTTCTTGCTTGCCCCCTTCCTGAATTTCCCAGCTCGTTGCCCAGGTGTGTCAGGGAGCTGCTTTGTGGATGCTTCATCAAGTTTGGTCACCACCTCCCAAACAGGTCCGTCTGCCACGCCGTGGTTAGGGAGAGGTTGCTTTCAAATGGTTCATTTGTGGTTTGTAGCGATTTACAAGAGAGAAGTAAACACTCCGTATAGATGCCGTGTTTTCGGGGCAGTGCCACCTCGCTGCTGCCTGCGCTGCACGATCGGGGTTGGATGTTGGGACCGTCCGTGGTCTGCGCCTCTGCCCCGAGATGCTCAGGGTCTTCATTCCTACAGATTTTCAGCCAGGTGGATCTTGGAGCAGGCCAGCGGGCCTTTGGGAAATGACGCAACTGGATCTTGTTCCCCAACGGGGAAAGCTATTTCACCGTGCCTTTCCTCCGTGCGTGTCTTCACCCTTCTTCCCAAGCCAAAAACGCCTCCCCAGCAGCTGCTGCAAGTCTCAGCCTTTTCCCGCCCTCGCCGTAGGGACGACTCCACCCAGGAGATCCCGAAGCTTGTTCCGTCTTGTTTCCTCCCTGGACGTGTGGTAGCTCGGCGGGGATTTGCCTGGCCCATCTCTGTTTGGGGCTGCCTGTGCTCCGGCAAGCCGTGCGTGTCCTTTGCTCAGGGCTGTTAGCCGTTGGCTGTGTTTATTTTGGAGGGATGCTGGAAAGGCACCGTCCCTTGGCGCAGCACCGTCCGGGGAGCGTGGTGGCACCTCTCCGTGCCTGCGAGTAGGAGCGAGCCCTTGGTGCGCTTCCCTGCGACCCGCAGCTCCTAAAACACCGTGACTCGGAGTGCCCAAACCTGAAACTGCTGAGCGCGCGTTTCCCGCTCACAGGGTCCCACGTGCGCAGGGCCGGCCTGAGCCCGTGACTCTGAGCAAAGCACAGTCACACCAGCTCGTCCTCTGGCTCCTGACGTTGCAGAGGGACAGACGCGAGCCTTTTGGGGAAGGCTGGCACTGGACATCGCTGTGGGGCTGCGTTTTCCAGCAGCCTCCCTGGGAAGGGGCTGCAGTGCAGGGGTAACTGGTTTGTGCGGGGTGGGAGGCTGCGTGCTCCTTGCAGAGCGGCTAAAAGTAACACCGAGCCGTAACACGACACAGAGCGAGCCTTTCAAAACCTAGATCCCTTTGTGGGGGAAGATCTGGCTTTTCTAATGAAGAGAAATCTGTTTTTCAGAAATTCCCTGGTTCTTCTCGGTGTTCGGAGATGTTTGGATGAGACAACCACTGGTTGCTAATGGTTTGCATCCTCTGGTGATGGGAGCAGGTCGGTCTGTAGCAGCAGGGAGGGTTGGGAGCTGTGAACTGGCTGCAGGAAGGACTTGTAACAAAGATCTGAGTTATTTTGGTGGAAGGAAGGCAAGAAAAAAAGAGGAAATGCTGCTATTTGCTCATCTCTTTCACTGCCCAGGCTCGGAGTCTGTCTGTCACGGGGAATTCCTCCAGTCGGTGGCACAGAGCGGCTCCACGTTCCCCACAGGATGACCTCCCCGAGCTGTGGGTGCCTCTTGGGTTTAGTGCGAAGCTAACGTAGGGCCTGGTTATTTTTTCTTTCCCCTAGCTGTCTCCCGCAGCTGCATTTCCTCAAGCCAGCGCAGAGCCTGCAGAGACACCCAGGACAGCAACACTCCCCCGAGGGTACCCCAGCTCTGGGCAGAGGCAGCAGCCCGGTTGGGACAAGCCGGGAATTTCTGCCGTCAGATCCTGGCCACGTCCTGGATGGCTGGGGCTTCGCTTCCTGCCTCAGTTGCTCCAAATTGGGGTATTTCAGTGAGCTCCAGACAGCTCTTGGAGAGCATCCTCCGTGGTTCCATCTGTCTGTTGCCTGAGGGATACAGCTCTAAATTATGACTTTGTTTCTTTCTCTAAAGTCCTTGCTGCAGCTTAAAACACTGGCTGCCCGTGGAGCCTGAAATGCTTCTCCAGTAGCGGGCTTTTAGGGCATCCTCCACCCTACTTGGGTCTGGGCTGCCTGTTAATAGCATAAAGCTTCTGGCCCAGCTTCCTCCCGAAAATGGGTAAGAGCTGCTGAGCTGAAACACTTCGGGTCTCACCTGGGCGTCGTGGACAAGCCTGCGCATCGCCGCAGCACCCGCCGGTGGCTCTGGGAACAGAACCTTACTGCAGGTTTCCTTCCCCGGGGGATTTACCTGCTCGACTAGGCGGGACGGGGCAGGCTGCACTGTACTGCGCTGCGCCATCGGACGAGGGAATTTGGCCGCGGTTCTTCGGGCTCAGCAGTTCTTTCCTTTGGAAGGGCTGGGACCTGCTCTGTGCAGGAACACGCCTGGCTCTCCTGTCTTACCTAAGAGCTCCAGAGAGAGTCGCGATCTTCGAGCCAGGAGGGTGTTTGAGCTAGATAATATTCATATTTTTAAGAGGGTTGTTGGGAACAGTTCCCCAGGGGCTGTGAGGTGTTCTCTGTGCCGTTGATAACGTTTACATCGAGATCGGATGATTTCCTAAAGGAGCTTCTTGGGCTCAGGTAATAATTCAGGAGGAGAAACGAGTTTATGGGGACAGGTCAGACTTGACAAGCACAATACTGTCAGGTTTTTCTGTTTTAAATCTGCTGTCGAGCTGGTGAGGCTTGGCAAAGGCCTATTGGGTCACCAAAATAATGCACGTACGGGTGATGCGTTGTCGTGGTCAGCCGAACCGTGCTTGCTCGTCGCCAGCCAGAGCAGATAAACGTGGCATGTACAGCTGAGATGGCGTCCTGGGGGAGTGATCTCCCTGCCTGAACGCCAAGCGTGTGCGAGACGGGGACCGAAATAGGTCTGTAAGCTCCAGGGGCAGGAGGAGGCCGGTGGGTCGGCTGGGAAGGGATACAGGGTTTGGGTGGAAGGGGATTCCTAGGATTTCCCTCGGGTTTTGCGGAAGCAGAAAAGCGATTTACGCCGTGTCGAGCCTCCGAGGGCTGTTGTCAGCAGAGCACGAGGCCAGCGCTGACTTCAGAGCTAACTTCGCAGCTGCGAGCGGGTTAACCGAGGAGGAGTCAGGCTGCCCTGATTTTTGAGAAGGCAGCAAGTATGTGACATGATGCATCGTAGCAACGTAGCCTCCCCCCAGCAGAGGCAAATGACTTGGGATTGATGGAAATGGCTTTGTCACATATGCATGTGCCTCAGTCTGTATCTGCTGCCCGCTCCGAGGCCCCGCTGCTGTGCGGCCAAGGCAATTCGTACCAGCCTGTGTTCGAAAGCCCGGGGCAGCTCTCAGCTGCCTGGCATCAATACCCAGCATCGTGGCGGTCTCTCGAGCTGCCTGCAACAAGGAAACCTCTGTCTCTTCCCCGGATGCTGAAACTGCACGGAGATTTCACGCAGATTTAGCGCAGAGCACATACGCTGCACGAATGAGACTCCTGGACTCGGGGCATCTTTCATGCCTGGAAGCAACAGCTCTCCCCAGTCCAAGTTTCCCATGGCAAAACCCCAAGACTGAGGAGGGGACTCGTCCATGGCAGAGCCAGAAACGGAGCCCAGAGCCCTGACTAATTCCTGTTCTGAGCCGCTTTGCGATGGCTGCGCCGCTGCAGAGGAACCACCAAAACCCTGCTGCAGTGTGAGCTGCGAAGGAGGAGGCTGTGCCGGCCAGCCCTGCTCAGCAAACAGGGAAGTGGGTTGTGCGGCCGCGCTGCTGGCAGGTCTCTGAAACGTGGACGAGTCTTTGTGGGTGAAGTTCTCCTTATGAGTTACTGCCTTTAGGGTACTCTTAAAACCAGTTGATACACCCCATAAGCAACGTGGATCGGGGTTTAGCAAGCTGAGAGATTAAAAAAAGCTTTTTAATGCTGGCTGTGAGTGTGTTGGCATCCCCATCTGCCTCCTCGGTGGGCTGTAGGAGGGCGTTTCAGCCATCCTGTCTCTTCTTTTTGCAGCTGCAGAGCTACTTTGCTGCCTGTGAAGATGAGACGCCGGCCATCAGAAACCACGACAAGGTCCTGCAGCGGCTCTGCGAACATCTGGACCATGCTCTGCTCTACGGGTAAGTGTGGAGCCTGCCCCTGGGCTGCTGGGGTGCTTTTCACCATGCTTTGCCTAGCGTGTGGCCCCAGCACGGGGAAGCCATCTAGGCAGTAATTGGGATGGAGATAACAAAGCCCTTGCTTCACCTTCCTCTGGGCTGCTTTTTCCAGCCTGCAAGATCTGTCCTCGGGTTACTGGGTGCTGGTGGTTCACTTCACCCGCCGGGAAGCCATCAAACAGATAGAAGTGCTTCAGCACGTGGCCACCAACCTGGGACGCAGTGAGTATTCGCAGATGCTGCCCGGGCTCTGAGGGCAGACCTTGGTTTGGGGACAGCTGGCAGGTCGTGCTGGCCGTGTGCTCGAGGGCTGGGGCCACAGGCAGAACGAGGGAGCCAGCGGGCAGCTCCCCGCTGAGGCCGGGTCACTTTGTGCAGGCCAAGGAGGTGGGAGTCCTGCCGTAACCTCATGACGGCTCGAGAAACGATTGCACCGTGCCTCAGGACCAGGTGTTGGGTCAAAGACATAGCCCTGCTTCTGCTGCCGCGAAACCAAAGCGATCTGCGGGGCTGTGCTCTCGGGAGGGGTTTCTGGCAGGTGGGAGGCATCACCTCTCGCCCTGAAATGTCTTGCTGCTGCTGCTGTCATTTGCCCGATGCTGCTTCTCCCCTGCTGCAAGTTGTCTGTAGCGGATGTTTGGGACCATCGAGGCCTCCTCTGATGCAGGACGGTGCTCAGAGACCTCCTCTCTGCCTGATATTTCCAACTTCCTTCATCTGCCAAGCGCCGTACCGGTGAGAGCAGAGCTAAGCGCAGACTCCACCATCACCTCTCGCTGTACCAGAATTTGTGTAATATCCCAAATTGTCCCTGCACTGATCTAGAGCGATTCTCCCTCTGTCTCTCCTGTCTCCTGATGCCTGCTGGAAATGCTAGCAGGGCTCCCATCTTGCTGGAGAGACACAGCTGTGTGTCTGCTGCTCAGCCGGCTACCATGCAGTCTCTTACTCTTATTCCCACTCCAAATCACGAATCTGCCCCTTCATCTCCCACTGACATTTTTCCCCACAGATTTCCCCAATGGTCAGTTGTTCCCCTCAAACGACACGAATGCGAATGAACAGTCTGATGGGTTTTAACGGATCTGTGATTATTTCTAGGCTTGCTTCGCTTCTCGGGCGTTTCCCCACAGATAAATCTCTCTGCTGCTTTGTTTTCAGGCCGGGCATGGCTGTACCTAGCCCTTAACGAAAACTCCTTGGAGAGCTATTTGAGGCTGTTCCAGGAGAACCTAAGCCTGCTGCACAAGTACTACGTCAAGTGAGTATCCCAGCCCCTTCTCGTCTGGGCACTGCTTGGCATCCCTTCATGTCGGAAGCCAGCCCTAATTTGCCAGTTGATCAGGGTCTGGTCTTTCCTTCTGGGTTTTGCAGAGATTTTGCATGATTAATTTAAAGGTCCCATATGTGGGCACACTGTCCAACATAAGAGAGCTTGCATGCATCTCTCATAGTTAACTGCTTTTACTCCCAGTCCCAGAGGTACCCTTTATATTCTGCCATGTTTTCCAAGAAGCTGCTGAGCTCTTGTCCAGAGACCCAGCTCCAGTGGATGCCTGGAAATCTGGCTGCAGCTCGGTTCGGGGACAGCACATAGTGCGTGCCCGACTGCTCTGAGCCACACGTGTCTGCCCTTAAGCTCTGCCATTGCTCTCCGGAGGCAAAGAGTAAGTTCACAGTTCTGGGGCCATTCACACGGCATCTCGGAGACACACCACCAAGGAAACAGAAGGGCGCTTGTAGTCATTTCTTCTCTTTCCCCCATTTCTAAAGCTCTTCTGTTTTATCCATGCTGCAGGAACGCCCTGGTTTGCAGCCATGATCATCTGACCTTGTTCTTAACGCTGGTGTCCGGGCTGGAGTTCATCCGCTTTGACTTGGATCTGGTGAGTGTTTTATCCCTGTCTCTTGGCTCTGGGAGAGCAGGTACGCAGAGCGAGGCAAGTCCTGCGTGTTGCAGGTCCCACCGCTTGGTCCAGGGTCTACCTTCTTGTTGGCCTTCAGCTGAAAGCGTGACACTGCCACTGTTAGGAAAGGCTCTAGGCTGGGATCTTTGGAGATCCAGCAACGGGATTTATTCCTGTTGCTCAGTTATTCCTCCGCACGGTTCGGAAGAGGGACGAGGCAGGTGTGGGGCAGCCAGCTGCGGGGCAGATTGATGGGGATAAAGGAGTTGAGCTCTGCAAGCACGGTACGAAACGCTGGCGTCCCTGCAGGTAAACACAAAGCCGCTGGCTAACCCTCGGTGTCGCTTCAGAGCTGTCGGGTTTGCTCTGAAAGGTGGCAGAAATGGAAGTCAGAGGATTTTCAAGGACAGCCCCATCGTTTCAACTGTACTAAGAGCTGTGTGCGGTGACTTGGAGCCTGACTCACCTCACGCTCTCTTCTCTGCAGGACGCTCCTTACCTGGATCTGGCCCCGTACATGCCAGATTACTACAAACCTCAATACCTGCTAGACTTTGAGGACCGCCTGCCCAGCTCCGTGCACGGCTCGGACAGCCTGTCCCTCAACTCCTTCAACTCGGTCACCTCCACCAACCTGGAATGGGACGACAGCGCCATCGCTCCATCCAGTGAAGGTCAGTGGTTGTTGGGAGACGGGTCGGGGCTGTGTGCTCCCACACCTCCCTCGGCTGAGCTGCTGCGCCGCACGAGACGCCAAACAAGGTAGCAAGTGATGGGCTGGAAGAGACCAAAGCGAGAGACCCAGCAGTTGGGCTGCGAGTCCCTCCTGGCTTGCCTTGGAGGCGCTGGGATTTTGGCCGTGGACAGCCCCTTTGCCTCGGACCGGGAGAGAAGGGCTTTCCCTGCTAATCTCCTCCAGGTTTCCATCCTGGGGAGTGCGTTTTAACACAAACTGGAGACGTCTCCCCATGGAGTGAAAATCATGTCTGTATCTGACCGTGGCTTCCAGTTCAGAGCAGATACGCAGGGCTGCAGAGGACCTTTTTAACCACTTGTTTTGCAGTCCAGAGAACAAAATACTCTGGAGGTGGTGGGGAATAGTTTCCAGAGTCTTTTCTCCACACATGCAGCCTGAGGGAAAGGCAGCCAGTGGTCTCAAAGGCGCTGTTTTTTCCTCTTTATGCATCTTAACTTGAACAGACCGACAAGTTGTCGTCCTCACCCCCTTATCCCACCCGGAGAGGGCTGAGTGATGTTGCTGATGAACTGAGAAGACATGTGCCTTGTGCCTGCCCCTGAGCCCGCTTCAGGCTGGAGCAGGGAGCTCTTCTGCTGCATGAGGCACGTTCGCACGAAGGAGCAGCTCTGCTGCTGCTGTCCCTAATCCAAAATACGTTGGCCTTGTTCCTTTTTTGATGGCAGTTTGAAGAAAGTGAGATCAGGGGATTCTGGAGTAGATGGGGTGATGCGTGCCGTTAATTGGATGCAGTGAATTCAGGACGCAGTCCGCATACGGATGGGTTCCACAGAAACTGCAGACGTTAAAGGTGCTGAGAAGGAGCAGCCTGGGATGGGCGTTAGCGTCGTGCCAGCAAAGCACTGCTTGAAGCACAGCACTGTTTTGGGCTCACCCACAGCATCTGTGCTCGTGCTGTAAGCGTGAAAGGGTTTGCTTTCGGGGATCTGCTTATGCCAAAGCCCCAGCATCCCAGGTGAGTTGGAGATGGCGTGAGGAGCCTAGCAATAAGTCACAGGAGGAAGCTTCTCTGTCCCCAGAGGTTTGGCACAAGGAGCTGTTTCAGTGCTTGCTGCACTCCCTGGGCTTGCATTCCTCTTCGTCCCTCAGCAGAACATGTCTTGATGCCAGCACATCTCCTGCCTGTCCCCACTGACTGGGCAAGGGGCGTCACCTGGGTTTGGCTGTGGTCTCCAGCCCGTCTGGCGGATGGAAGCTTAATTCTTAAGCAAAGAGGGGCTTGGAGTAGAGATCCAGGAGATTTTGGAGCTGGATTTTGGGTTTTGGTGTCTGGGCAGCAGTTGTGGTCTGTGCCTCAGTTTCCCCACGTGTAGAAGGGTTTGGTGCTAATGTAGAAATGCCGTCCCCTGTTGTGGGACCGAGACGGTGAAGGTGGAGCCCAGGAGGAGTCTTGTCGCTGCTCCTCTGACGTGGAGGAGTTTAATTTAACTTGGATAATATTTCACTGCTCGTCGTTTCAACAGGAGCATCTCACTACCCTGGCAGTGTAGGTGGAGCTGGGGGTTTTAGGATCAGAGGACAAGTTTTTCCTTTTAATCAGACCCCCAGCTTTGCAAATGTTAATGAGTCAAACATCACAGTATCTATGGGAGGTAAGTTTGAAGTGGGGAAACTGAGGCACGGAGTGATTAAGTTGCTTCCCAGAGGGGCTCCTGATTAGGTAGACGAGCCCTGGGTGACGCCGGCTGTGCTTCTGTTTCAGCGGCTTGGGGCCTGCGTCCTTCGCCGGTCCCGTTGTAGCTCCCGTAACGCAGACATCCAGCAGGAACAGCCGCTAGTGCGGCTGGTTGCCATTGCCTTCCATGTTCCCAAACTGTTTTCTCATGCGTTTCAGATGCTGGTGGAAGATTGTTTTGTTTCTCTCCTTTCCCATCTCCCTCCCCAAATCCCCTTCACACTCTCCCCTGTGCCCCCTCCCTCCCCACTACTTGTATTTCTAATCCTGAGTTTTATCCCTCATTTTTGTAGATTATGATTTTGGAGATGTCTTTCCAGCAATGCAGACCATGCCCAGCAGAGACTGGGAAGGTGGGACGTACTCATCTGTTACAACATTTTGGTTTTCTCTCTGCATTGCTGCCACCTGAAGCTTGCTGCATGCTCCCCAGTTCATTTCTTTAACAAGCACCCGCCGCATCTTGATGGAATTCGGTAAAGGCAGAAAGGAGCGGAAGAGCTCTCCCCCCGCCCCAGGGTGGGAGGTTGTGTGTCTCATCCGTGAGACCCCGTGCAAAGCTTTCCCCAGCTCCTGGCGTACGCAGGCACGTTCACCTGGCCGTATATCCCGACGCGGAGGGATGTTTTCCTGCCTCTGACGATGCCTCCGTGCCTTCTAGATGCGTCTGTGCCAGCGTTCGGCGTAGCAGACGCGAGGCTGGAGTTTCGAGTGCGGTTTTGTGGCTGCTCGATACGTTACGGCCCGTGAGGATAAAGGAGCCTTTCTAGCAGGTTGCAAAAGAAAAGCTGCAAAATCGCCCCCGCCGCGAAGCTGGCAGGCGGGCAGGGATCGGCGGCCGTCCAAACTGAGCGTGACCGCGCCGTAGATTTTCCTCTTTGGGGTAAAGCATGCAGGGTGCTGACAGAAAAACCGATCCACCTTCATTGATTTCCTGAAAGCCCTGGAAAACAACTGAATTAATTCTGCTTTCTTTAATTTGGGGCCTTTTGCGGGTTTAGAAGGTTTTGTCTTCCTTGGACTCTGCTCCTCTGTATCAAAACATCTTTCTTGAAGCCACAACGTCCAGCACATGGCTGTGCTCAGTGTGGGTCACAGAGCTTCTGTTTTATTTATTCATTTTACCACTTTTAAAACCAACTTGTCAGCTCTGTCTGGCCTTCATGGTCCAGAACATGTGTCTGTTTTAGGGGAACTTGTTCTCCTTCCTCCACGTGCAGTCCCTGTGCACGTCATGGGAGCGGGAGACCTCTCTGCTTTACCCCCGGAGGAAATACACCCAGGCTCTGCCCTTTGCAGCGAAAAGCGGGATGGAGCCTTGGGTCCGACCCGCCTGGGGTGGTACCGCCTGAATATTTGGGGAAATTCTGCCTGAATTCCACGTGGATGGCGCTTGTGCTCTAACACGCTCCCTCTCATCTCCTTTCTTACCCACGCGCAGAGGTGCTCACGGAGGTGGTTTAGCATGTCCCTGCAGCTTGAGTGAACACCCGGAGAGGGCAAACCACATTTCCAAACCCAACACCCAGCGAGCAGCCTAACTGGCGGCGTTGGGCGCAGGCTGGGAGAAGCCAGGGGGAACGCTGGGGGCAAATCCCTCCGGTTTTTGGAGGCGTGCACGACTGCCCCGCGCAGGTCCCCGTTGCAGAGGGGTGCTGGCGTGATCCACCGATGCTCCGGGCTGGGTTACTCTGTGCTGAGCAAACCTCGGCCGTAGGAAAGTTTTTCATCCCAGCCCCCCGCCAGGTTAGCTTACCAATGCATTCCTTGTTTTTTGTACACAGAGCAAGGGGTTTAGAAAGTTGGGGCAGCTGCTTGTTTTCAGCAAATGCATTTTGGGGTAGAATTCTGTGTTTTGGACAAAGATTGTTTTGTCTCAACAGAAGTAGCAAGGTTTGGGCAAAAGAAGTGACGTTCATTTTGGTGATACAGGCTAGAAGCCCGGGGCTGAAATAGCTTTTAAACGTTTTATTTTCCTTTTAATATAGAGACTAAAAATCACCCGATTGACTTCCCTCGGTCGAGCTCACACCCCCCACGCTGCAGGGCAGGCGTTTCGGCAGGAACAAAGCAGCGTTTTGAAATCAGCCGTCGCAAAACTGCCTTCATTAGATTTTTAAAAGAGGTTTCATTTTCCTACTCAAACCCTACACCCCCGAATCAGTCTGCTGGGGCTGTGGTTTCCTGCAGAAGGGATCTCCCTGCCTGGCAAGAGGTTTCTGGCTGGCTTTGGAAATGAAGGGTGCTGGCGAAGAGAAGAGCATGGGGAACCTTCCTTTAACCGTGACTTTGTGGATGGATAACTCCGAGCATGACTCCTGTAGCCCTTCTCCACTGCTCCTTGTCCCTCTGAAGACTAACACGGGCCGAGCCGGTTGTGCTGCGACCTGTCTGTGCAGCCTGCTGTCCTCGGGCCCCGGAGAACGCTGTGTCCCCACCGCCACAGCCATTCCGTGCAAGCGGAGAAAAGCAGCCGGCTCCGTAAGGATCGCAGCTCTACAGGCTGGCTCTGTTCCTGCCCTTCTAGCCGAGCGAGCATCTTCCTAAGACCCTGTCGCAGGGGAAAAGCAGCGATGGGAGGCAGCAGCCTCGTTAGCTCGCTGCCGTCTTGCTAAGGAGCACCCAAGACCCCTCAAGTTCCTTCCTAAGGATGCTACCTCTATTTCTTAATCCAGCTGCCGGCTCCTGGGTGACCAAGCTGTTACTTCCAGGCATTGTCTAAATTGCAGCGGGTGCAAAATGCAGAGCGATGCTGGGTTGCACGCTGGCCTCTGTCCCTCCTCGCAAAGAGCTGCAGCAATCTCTGAAGCTGAGCTGGTCTGGCAGCGCTCTGCCGGTGCCCGGGATGGGGTCACTGCGAGCCGTACGGTGACCATGCAGTGCCCCGAGCCCCCAGCGCGCAGCTTTGCTTCATTTAACTTCATCCAGGTGCCCGAGCTGATGTTTATCCCGTTCTTCCCTCCTTGTCTTTGCAGACGGAGACCTCACAGACACGCTCAGCTGCCCGCGCTCCACCGCCTCGGAGGCCAACGGCAGCAAGGCCTCCGTGAAGAGCCCGACGCAGCGCTACAATCCCTTCAACGAGGAGAAAGCCGACACGCCGTCCTCCACCGAGACCACGCCGGTGCACACCGCTTCTCAGGAGAAGGCAGAAGCCACCCCTGAAGGAACGGACCAGTCCGAGAGCTGCACAGAGCTGGAGGTCATCAGGTGGGGACAGAGCTGCCTGGTCTGGAAACATGCCCCTGCGTGTCATCTGTCACCAGAGGCTGATGGCGTGCCACCCCTTCTACCAAAAGAGACAGCATCTGTGGTGTAGCCTTACGCAATCGTGAGAAGGTGGTTTTATACCTCCAGACACCGACTGATGCTCTGTAGGTGTCCACAGAGCTGGTCCCTCGGGTCTGTAGAGCTACAGGCTGGCTCGACATAAACACCGACAGTCTGGTTCGGAGAGCTCGGAGGAAGCCGTGGGCTTCTGTTGGAAGCTTTCTCCAGCTGGTGGCAGGTTTGCAGCAGCTCCGCATCTCGGCTCTTCTCTCCCTTCCTTCCTCTTGTTTGTCAGTGAGCTGTGGCCAAACCTGCTGAGGGAGATGCCTCCACAGACCTGCTGGCCTGTGTTTGACTCTTGCAGAGGAGATCCCCAGGGGTCCCTCGGAGCTCTTAACCCAGACAGAGAGCTCAAGGCTCTGTCTGCTCACACCTGGGGACCAGGGCACCCCAAAACCAGCCCAGCAGGCTGGGCTTTGCTCTCGTGCCCTGTTTTTCCTGGGAGGAGCAGCGGAGCTGGGTTCCATCGCACCCAGCTCTCCAGCAGACGCGAAGGAAGGGGAGCACCGCGCTTGCCTCCCAAACACGAGTGACCTGGCAGCGGTTTGGGTGCCATGGGAGGCCTGAACCCTTCGCAGCCGGCATCCCGGTGTGCCGTTCGGCTGGAGCGGGCTCCGGCCTCCATCTCCCTCTTCTGGCAGGCAGGGACACGGCATTCCCACATCCTCATGAAACCTTCTCCCTTCCCAGCATCTTGCTCTCAGACAGGGATTTCTCCCACGTCGCCTTAGCTCCGCATCCTTTTGTGATCCCCTTTGCAGCTCAAGGAAGCCCAAGATGCTGCGCCCAGCAGCTGATGCCTCTTTTCTTTTTTGGTTAGGTAGGACACTGTCCATAACCTGCTTTTCTTGTGTTGGCTGGTATGGAGATGGGGGCTTTATGTGGCCACGCATGGAGCGACGTTCTTAATGGAAGGATTTCTCTGCAGTAGGAAAAACTGCAGAGCAAGGTTTTTGGGAAAGGGTGGGACCCGTGTCTATCCTGCAGGCATCTAAGCAGGCAAAGACAAGCGACATCTCAACGGGTCTCTCGCCATGCAGGTTAGCCAAGAAGAAGAAAACAGGCAAGAAGAAGAAAGCGAAGCCTGAGGAACCGGTGAGCACCCCTGCGCCCGCGGTGCCCAAGACCCAGCAGGCCAGTGGAGACAGCGGCGTGAACGGGCTGAGCGACAGAGAAGACCCGCAGAGAGAGGATGATCCGGCTGGCGAGCCGGGCGCGGGCGGGCAGGAGGAGGGCCGTGAGCGCTCTGCCCTCGGCCAGCTGGCTTTGCGCATCCCCGAGATGAAGGACACGTCCATGGAGAGCATGGGGCAACCGCTCAGCAAGGTGATGGACAGGCTCAACGGGCAGCTGGACCCTGGCGGCTGGAACGCCCCCCCCGAGCCCCCTGGGCGGTCCTTTCGGACTGGCACGCCAGGGGAGACCCCGGATGGATCGTCCTCTGGCGACTTTAGTGAGGGAATTTCAGCCCCCATGGACTTCTACCGGTTTACCGTCGAGAGTCCAAACGCTGCTGCACCAGGTGGTGGCCACCATGACGCTCCAGGGCCTGGCCAACCGCCACATGTTCCTGGTGGCCCTGAGGCTCCTGAAGAAGAAGAAAGCAGAGAGGGAGAAGCAGCTGGGGCAGTAGAGGAGTCTGGAGGGGCGAGTGATGAACCCCAAAGTGGCCAGACAGAAACCGCCAACCCCCAGGCTCTCCGCGAGCCGAAGAAGGAGCAGCCCAGCCCTTCCCTGAGCAGCGCCGAGGACTCCGGCGTGGAGGAAGGGCAGGGCAGCCCTTCGGAGCTGACCCATCCCTCCGAGTTCAGGTGAGGCTGGGTTTGCTCAGCAGGGAGAGCATCTTCCAAACAGCCTTGAGCTCAGGCTGGCACTTTTCCCTCTGTCCTTGGTTTGGGAGGGGGCAAAGACCATCCTTTTCCAGGATGAAGATGAGGCACAAGGGGTCAGGAGGAGAAGGTCTTGGGGGGCCAACAGGTGCCCAAATCACAAAATCACAGAATCACAGAATGGTGGGGGTTGGCAGGGCCCTCTGTGGGTCACCCAGCCCAACCCCCTGCCCAAGCAGGGTCACCCAGAGCAGGCTGCACAGCACCGCATCCAGGTGGGGCTTGGATATCTCCAGAGAAGGAGACTCCACAGCCTCCCTGGGCAGCCTGGGCCAGGGCTCCGTCACCCTCAGAGGGAAGAAGTTCTTCCTCGGGTTCAGCTGGAGCTTCCTCTGCTTCAGTTTGTGCCCGTTGCCCCTTGTCCTGTCGCTGGGCACCACTGGAAAGAGTCTGGCCCCGTCCTCCTGACCCCCACCCTGCAGATATTTAGAGGCATTTCTAAGGTCCCCTCTCAGCCTTCTCTTCTCCAGGCTGAACCAGCCCAGCTCCCTCAGCCTCTCCTCCCAGGAGAGATGCTCCAGTCCCCTCCTCTTCCTCATAGCCCTCCGCTGGACTCTCTCCAGTAGCTCCTCATCTTTCTTGAACTGGGGAGCCCAGCACTGGGCACAGCACTGCAGATGGGGCCTCACCAGGGCAGAGTAGAGGGGGAGGAGAACCTCCCTTGACCTGCTGGCCACACTCCTCCTAATGCATCCCAGAATCCCATTGGCCTTCTTGGCACCCAGGGCACACTGCTGGCTCATGGTCAACCTGTTGTCCACCAGGACACCTAGGTCATGGACAGGCTCAATAAGGAAGGGGATTGCCCCTCCTGGACTCCCCCAGCCCCACATCTACATCCATCCTCCACTGTCTTTCTTCACAGGGTGGATAACAACCATCTCCTCCTGCTGATGATCCATGTCTTTCGGGAGAACGAGGAACAGTTGTTCAGGGTAAGGTGGTCACCACTGAGCTTCCTCAAAGGACCGGCTGCAGTGCCTGCGTCGGGCTGCGGGCTGAGAGTTCTTTTCTTTCTGCACAGATGATCCGAATGAGCACCGGGCACATGGAGGGGAACCTGCAGCTGATCTACGTCCTGCTGACGGATTGCTACGTGTACCTGATCCGGAAAGGTATCCCATCCCGACAGCCTTGGTGCGCAGCTGCAGGGAGGGAGGCTTGCTTGATCCATGGCTCGTCCATAAATTAGAGCACTGTAGCTTGCTGGCAGCTCCTGCCAGTTCCCCCGTGTCCCCCGGTGCGGTGGCAGTCTCAGCAGGGAGCTCAGGTTGACATGTGCCCCAGAAGCCCTGGGACACATGCTCCGGGGCTCTGTGCTGCCTGGGACACGGCACGGTTTGCAGGTCTGTCGCCACTGCTGCGCGGTGGCCTGGATCTGGGCAGCGCTGGGGTCCTTTGGCCCCCTTCACGTGGCTCTTTGTGTCTGTGCCAGGGGCAGCAGAGAAGCCGTACATGGTGGAGGAGGCCGTTTCCTATAACGAGCTGGACTACATTTCGGTGAGTGCAGCCTGGGTCGGGGGAGCCAGTCTGGGGGTTGGTCCTCACCCCTCCGGCCGCAGGGTGTTAGGAGCACCATGGTGGGGTGGTTTTGTGGGGCTCTCTGTCCCCAGGGAGCGTTTTGACCAGTGAATCCTTGAGACTGGGAGAGTTAGAAGCGATCTCCCTCAAATGCCACCTCTGCGGGTGCCCAGCTTGCTCGTATCTGTGCGTGGGCAGCAGAGCGACCGCTGACCTTCTCCCCCGGGTGACCTTCACCACCCCTCGGCGCCCACCTGGCTCCTCTGACTGGTCGTATGTGGCGCAGGTGGGGCTGGATCAGCAGACGGTGACTCTGGTGTGCACCAATCGGAGGAAGCAGTTCCTGCTCGACACCGCGGACATGGCTCTCACTGAGTAAGCTGGGACCGGGCAGCGAACCGTGGGGCTTTCCTCCCGGGGTGCGGGACCGCTGGCCGGCACCTTGGACTCCCGGCGTGACTTGGGGAGTGCGAGAGGCTCCAGAGACAGCCCTTGGTGACAAAGCCTGGCGACCAGAGGGGGTTTGGGCTTTGGTGTGATGCCACCAGCTAAACCCTGCAGGCGCTGGACGATGCAGACTGCGTGTCCCTTGTGTCGCTTGGGGTCAGCAGGGACGAGGACTGGAGTTTCCAGGCACGTCCCCAGGTCTCTCTGCGTGTTGTCAGCTCAGGGAGGTGACCTCGTTAGGGCCTGGATGGTCGTACTGGGATCCTGTGTTGGGATGAGTGTCCATCTCCCAGTCTCACCCGTGTCCTTACTGGAGTTCAGGATTTGCAATCCCTGTTGCCTTTTGGTCTCTGGGTTGATTTCGAGACCCTTTGGTCTGGAAAACCAGGCGCCCACGTTGAAGGGAAGCCCCTTCGGCGTCAGAGCACATGAGGGAGATGAGGGGCTGTCTGCCCTGGCCTCATCAGCGATCTCTGTCTCCCTCTCAGGTTCTTCCTGGTCTCCTTGAAGTCAGCCATGATCAAAGGGTGCCGGGAGCCCCCATACCCCAGTATCCTCACGGACGCCACCATGGAGAAGCTGGCACTGGCAAAGTTTGTGGCCCAGGAGTCCAAGTGCGAGGTGGGTTTGGATATTGTGGCCGTCACTATGAGCCGGGGAGGCTCATGGGAGACTCCCTCCCGTTGACTTCTCCGCCTGATGCTTGCAGGCCTGCAACGTGGTTGTGCGTTTCTATGGCCTCGTTCACTGGGAAGACCCCATGGACGAGGCACTGGGACCTGCCAACAACAGCTCCACCTCCGCCGAAAACGCAGTCACCAAGGACGGCATCCTGCACTACAAGGCGGGGACCTCCTACCTGGGCAAAGAGCAGTGGAAGACCTGCTTCGTGGTGCTCAGGTGGGCGCCGGGGCTGTGGGTTGGGACTGGGGTCGGCCAGGGCTCGTCGGAGAAGGTGCTGGGACCAGTGTGCTGCCCAGGAGCTGCTTGGGAGATGGAGAGGACCCATCTTGTCACCTGGCAGGCTAAAGCCACCAGTTGTGGCTGCCCAGCAGCAGGAATGGGGCTGTGTGGGTGGAGGGCAGGGCGGGAGCAGCCGGGGGCCGAAGGCAGAGGGTGTTTGCGCAGTTGCTGGAGCCGAGCTGACTGCAGTTACCACCTCTCTCATCTTCCCAAACGGCAGCAACGGGATCTTGTACCAGTACCCGGACCGCACGGACGTCACGCCTCTGCTCTCCATCAACATGGGGTAAGCGGCCAGCAGGGTCTGGGCATCTGGGGACCAGGAGCTCCTCGGGACGTTCAGGGATTGTTTCGGGGCCAATCGTGGTCCAGTCCGTACCGATGCCCGTCTGCTTTGGCTCCGGTGCGTGTAGCTGGAGACGGGCTCGTTTCCTCCTGGATTTTGCATGCCAAGCCCCCTGTTTGACAGGGAATTGGCCTCTGAAGGGCTGACGTGCCCCTCCGAGAGCCACGCCGGGAGATGTGCCGCGCTCAACTCTGGCTCTACTATGTTGTGTGGAGATGGAGGCCGTCCTTGGGTGTCACGGATGGGAACCGAGCGCGTGGGGGGGAAAGGGGAGCCGTGCAGCGCAGGGAGGGCGGGTGGAAGCTGTGGTCAGGCCCGTCCCGTCCTGCTGATCTCCATCCTCCTCCTCCTCTCTCCCAGCGGCGAGCAGTGCGGGGGATGCCGGCGCTCCAACACCACCGACCGGCCCCACTCCTTCCAGGTGATCCTGACGGACCGGCCCTCCCTGGAGCTGAGCGCTGAGAACGAGGAGGACATGGCGGACTGGATGCAGTACTTCTGCCAGGCCGTCTCCAAGGGGGTGAGCCGGGGACGGGCCCCCGGGCGTGGGCGCGTCGACCCGCTCCTTACCCCAGCTGGCACAGAGCTGCCGACGGCGCCTGGCAGCGGCGGAGCAGGCAGTTTTCTCCAGAGCCAGAAGGGCTTCCCCACGGGGCACCCCGTGGAGACGGGGCTCCCTCACACTGGATTTTGACCCCCCCCTTTCCCCACCCCGTGCAGGTGATCCCCCAGGGTGTTGCCCCTACGCCTTGTGTCCCCTGCTGCCTCGTGCTGACAGACGAGAAGGCTTTCACCTGCCACGAGGACTGCCAGACGAGCTTCTTCCGCTCGCTGGGCACCGCGGAGCTCACGGACGTCACCGCTGTCTCCACGGAGGCCGGCAAGGAGTACTGTATCGTGGTGAGCACGGTGCTTCGGCGCCGGACGGCCCAGGGCTGGGCGAGGACCGCGGGGGTAACGCCCGGCCTCTCTCTTGGTGTTTAGGAGTTTGCTCAGGACCGCAAGCAGTTCCTGCCCCCCTGGGTCCTCTATTTTAGTTGCACTACAGAACTGGAGAGGTTCCTCTCGGCGCTGAACGCCGCGTGGAGGAACATCTACCAGGTGAGCGGGCGAGGCTGCATCGCGCCCTTCCTCCGTGCAAGGAAGGGTGATGGGGGCCGGCGCCCTCCGAGGAAGACGTGGGTGAGTTTTTCCCTGCGGGGTGAACCCAGGTGTCCCACGAAGGGCAGGAGAGCTGCGGAGCTGCTCCGTGTCCGTGTAACCATGGGATGTGGGATTCACAGCCTGGGTCCCTTGGCAAGGGGAACCCTGAGCATCCAGAGCTGGTGAGGGGAGTGGGGAGAGACCTGGGTCCGCCCCGTCACCCTCTCTCACCTGTATTTGTGACAGAGGCGACTTTCCTGTATCGTTTTGGGGTGGTTTTAGGACAAGGGGGAGAAGCGGCTGCCGTTCCTTCCCCTCCTGACTGCCCTGCCCGTGTCTCTCAGGTCGACCTCCTGCACAAGGCCATTCTGGATGCCGCCATCAAGAAAAAATGCGAAGATGCTCAGAGCCTCATCGACAGCGCCTGGCAGCGCAGCGACAGCCTCTGCCGCGGGCGAGCGGAGCGGGACCCCTGGTGCTGACCCCGGCGGGGGGGAAGGCTGCCTGACGGGGGGCCCAGTTTTCGAGAGCGGGGCCGGGATCCGGCTGCCCCACGGACCCTCCTGCCATCCAGGACCGTGCCTGCGGGCCTGGACCCCGCACCTCGTCCCCAGTGAGCCGGGGACGTCCAGCGCGCTTTGGGGAGCAACCGGACGCTTCGCCATGCTGGAGGCGCGGCTGAGCTCGCCCGCTTGTACCACCCACGCTGTCCTCCTCGTCCAGCTGCCACGGGGCAAAATAATTTGCCTTTCACGGATGAACACCCCACGGGTAGCGAGGGAGCGGGGTGGGCTGGGGCCGAGCGTTCCCCCGTCATGGCGGGGAGCGGGACTGAGGACTTGTTCATTTTAGAACAGGGTCGGGCCGTGGAGGTGGCGAGACGGGGAGCACTATGTCGCTACCGTGCATGTTTTCTCCTTGCTGATACAATCACCGGGTACGGCACCGCTTCGCCGTCTCCTGGCATCTCCCAGCGCCGGGAGAGCTCGCCCGGGGCCTCCGGACGTCACAAAAACCACTCCCCAGCCCGGCGGCGAGATTCGAGGCTAAGGAAGAAGGAGTGGGGCCAAAAATTTGGCCTGAAATATCCCAGCGGGGTTTTGTGAGATCGCGGAAGCCCGGTTGCGGTTCAGACGCCGGCCCCAGGTGCCAGGGGAGGTGGCGTGCGATGTTCTCCAGGTGGCCGAAGGGCGGTTGTCACATGGCTGCCACCAGCCCCGTCCCTGTCTTCTCGGCTCGCAGCACCCCAGGCCAGCGAGGACGTGTCACCGCTTGCCCTCCGCAGTGCACCCTTCAGGGCCCAACCCCAGCTTTTAAATAATAATAATAATAATCATCATCATCATCCGGAGACCTTCTCATGTAATATACGTTCACGGGGCCTTTTTCTGGGAGGAAACGTACGTGACTGAATGTACATGTATATACATCTGCTTCCTCTCCCCCTCCCCGAATAAATATTCATTGGTAACTCAGCTTTGGCCCCAGGGCAGCCCCCCGGGCCGGGGGCCGCTGTTCCCCCCCCCCCCGAGCAGAGGACGGGCGCCCCGGCTCCTCGCTGAACCCCAGCGGCGTGAACCCTGCGGCGGGGCAGGGCCGCGGCTTCAACCACGAATTTCCCGGCGCGACGCCCCGGCACACTTCGTCCCTGGGTCGGGGAGGTGTTCCCAGTCTAGACAAGGAGCAAACAGCCCCCGGCGGCACCCACCTTCCCCATTAACCCCCCCCTCACCTTCTGGGATCGGAGGGGGGGGGTTGGGGGAGTATTGGGGATGGGGCAGCTGTGGGGGGGGAAGGAATTTGGGGTTTACCCCCCACCCCCAGTAATGACCGAAGTGGCCTGGCCACAGCTACGCTGCGGTGTAAACCTGGGTCCCAGGGGGTCACCGCACAGCCCTAAAGATAGGAATCTTGAGGGGGAGGAGGGGTGAGGAGCAGCGACCCCCGCTGCAGCTTTTTCGCCTGGGAAGCTCCAATTTCAAAGTGTTTTGGGGTGAAATCATCCATGAGTAACCCCGAGAGGGGCTGGCGTGGGCAGGAGGGGGTCGGACTCATGCGTAAGCCCCCCCAAACCGCAGCCACAAGTGCAGCAACTTGGCCAGTCCTCATCCCCCCCGACCGCGGGGTTCCTCCGGCTGGCTGGGGGGGGTGGATGGCTGCGTGTCTCCCCCCCCGAAACCGCCCTCCTGCAGGTTTTATTATTTCCATTTTCTCCCACCTTTTCCTTTATTGCAGAAAGGGCCCTTTTTTTCCCCGACACCGCCAAGTCACGTGAGACGAGGACGCGCAGCCGGGGTTTGGCTGCCGGGCGAGCGTCGCTGCCGGAGGGGGGGGACACAAACACAGGCACCCCCAGGCCTGACCTTTGCCCCATATCCCTTCCCCAAACTGGGGGGCCGGTTCGGACTTGGGGGGGGGGGGTTGGTTCACAGGAGGCAGCACTCGCTGCCCCCCTTTTTTCTCCCTGCAGCGGGGAGGGGGGGGAAGGTGGAGCCTTGGGGCTGCATGGCGGCGGGTGCCGGGACCCTCGCACCCTTCCCCGGACCCCCCTCCCTGCATGAGTTCCCATATCCCCCCCAAAGCAGAGCCGGCGTGAGGCGGGGGTCCCAGGCCGGGGGGGTCCCGCCGGCCGTCGACCTGGTGCTGGGCGCGACGGCCGGTTGCTTGGCCTGCGTCCTCACCAACCCGCTGGAGGTGGTCAAGACGCGGTTGCAGCTGCAGGGCGAGCTGCAGCCCCCCGGTACCTACCCCCGGCCCTACCGGGGGGTGCTGCGGGCGGCGGGGGCCGTCTGTCGGGCCGACGGGCTGCGGGGGCTGCAGAAGGGTCTGGCCGCCGGCCTCCTCTACCAGGGGTCGATGAACGGCGTCCGGTTTTATTGCTACTCCCGCGCCGAGGACGCCGGCTGGACCGCGTACGCCGGCGGTACCGTGGCTGCCGGGGCCGTGGCCGGGGCGGTGGGAGCCTTCGTGGGCAGCCCCGCGTACCTGGTGAGTCCCGCTCGGCCCCGGAGCCCCCCGCGCTGGGGGGGTGAGGGGGGGTGGGGGGCATTTTGGGGACCCCTCCCTACCCCAAGAGCTTTGGCCAGCCCTGAGCTGCGTCCTATAAATGCCGGCTGGGAGCATCCCTTCTCCCCCTGCTTTGCTTTGCTTCACCCCCAAAGATGTGGGGCTGCTTTGTGCACGGTCCCACTTCTTCCCCCCCCCCTCAAATTTTCCCCTCCCAGAAAGCCAAGTGGAGAACCCCTCATAGGGAAATTGGGGTGATTATCCCCCTTTTTGAGGTCTCCCCTGC
The DNA here is from genome assembly GCF_030867145.1 of Opisthocomus hoazin. Classification (NCBI taxonomy): domain Eukaryota; kingdom Metazoa; phylum Chordata; class Aves; order Opisthocomiformes; family Opisthocomidae; genus Opisthocomus; species Opisthocomus hoazin. Next base: position 15,532,292 of record NC_134429.1, on the reverse strand, counting down.
TTTTTGGGGGTGCGGAGCTCAAAGTGGGGGGCTGTAGCAGATGTTTGTGGGGGTCCTTTGCCCCAGGGCTTGGGGGGGGAGAAAAAAGTGGGGTTCAAAGTCTGGAGGTGCTGCTTGATGACACATCTGGGCACCCCACAGCTGCCAGAGGGGCTCAAAACCCCCCAAAAGCCGTTAAGATGGGGGGGGAACTGCAGCCCGTCCTGGTGTGTCCCGGGGGGGGGGTTTGGGGGGGTTTGTCACCCAGCGTTGTCCCCCCTCGCCAGGTGAAGACCCACCTCCAAGCGCAGACGCTGGCGGCCGTGGCCGTGGGCCACCAGCACAACCACGAGGTGAGGGGGGACGGGGCGGGGGGGGGGACACAAATCGGCGGCCCCTCAGCCATGCACGCGCCGGGGACCACGCCGGTTTGCTCACCGGGTTTCTAAAGCTGCCATTTGGCCGCTCGGCCCCGTACCGACGCTATAAATAACGGCACGAGGACGGGGGGGGGGGGACACGGGGACGCAGAGCTGTGACACCGGACCCGGACACCCCTCGGGATCGGTGTCACCCGGCCAGAGCCACCGCGGCTTCGTGCCACCGACGCGCAGCGGGGTTTTGCGGGAAATTATGCCGGGGTGGGAAATTTTGCTGGGGAGGGAAATTTTTCCAGGGAGGGACGCACTGTTTTGGGTTTCCCCCCCCCCCCCCGAATCTCCTCTCTCCCTCTTTTCAGAGCATCTCCGGGGCGTTTGAGAGCATCTACAAGCAGCACGGGGTGGCGGGGCTGTGGCGGGGGGTGACGGGCGCTGTGCCGCGCGTGGCGGTGGGCTCGGCCGCGCAGCTCGCCACCTTCGCCTCCGCCAAGGACTGGGTCTGCGAGCGCCAGGTGAGGGGCAGCCGCCGGCACCCCCCTGGAGTGTTTTTTTTTTTTGGGGGGGTGGGGGAAGAGCTGACGGTGGGCGCTCCCCGCAGTGGTTCAGGGAGGGCAGCTGGGCGGCGGTGCTGGCGGGGGGCATGGTGAGCGGCGTGGCCGTGGCGGTGACGATGACGCCCTTCGACGTGGTCAGCACCCGTCTCTACAACCAGCCGGTGGACGCCGACGGCGCGGTAAGGGGGGGACGCAGGCGGCTTTTCCCTGGGCTCGCATCTGGCAGGGGTGCGCAGCCGGCTCCTCTCTCCCCACCCAGGGCAAGCTCTACCGGGGGTTTGTGGACTGCATCCTGCAAATCTCCAGCAAAGAGGGGCCGCTGGGCTTCTACAAGGGCCTCGGCGCCGTCTACCTCCGCCTGGGTCCCCACACCGTCCTCAGCCTCTTCTTCTGGGACGAGCTCAGGAAGACGGTGCAGCACCAGCAGCCCCCGGGGCCCTAGGACGGGCTCCCGGCCCCGCTGCGGCCATCAATAAAGGGGTTTTTTTTCTATTTTCAGCGTCGTTTCGGGGTGGTGCAGATGGGGGGTTGGTGCCTTGCAAAGCACTGGAACCCCGCGAAGCATCGGGCTGGGGAGGACAACAGCAATGCCGGGGTGGGGTGGGGGTTAAAGCTGCTGGTAGACCCCAAGCCCCACCATGTGCATCCCATCACCGCGTCCCTCCCGCAGCCCTAATTTTCCCCTCCCCGGGGCAGCTGGAGCCCCGGCCAGAGGAGCTGAGCTCCAGCTGCCCCTCGCTTGCCCCGGCAATGATTTACCAACCCCCCGCCCCCACCCCATGGACCTTGGAGCCTGGCTGTGCTGTGGCTCCTCTCCACCAAAAATGTTCTCTCTGGGTTCCTGGCTGCCGGCGTTGCCGGGGCTGGCGTGGGGCTGGGCGCTGCTGGATGCGCTCCTGCGAGGTGAGGGTCCCCGGGGCGGCGTGGGGACGGCTCGGGGACAGCCCCGGGGGACGCTGGTGACCCGCTGCTGCCTTTTCCCCGCAGGGTTGGTGGGTGCCTGCGCCGTCTCGGTGCTCTGCAGCCTCCTGAAGGTTTATCTCTACGTCCAGTGCCTGAAGTAAGCGCCGGCTCTTCTGTTCCCTGGGGGGATTTGTTTTTTGGGGAGCCCCTTTTGGGATCCGCTGTGGGAGGGGGCGGCTCTCAGCACCCATGGGTGCTGCGGTGGCCTGAGCAGGGCAGGGGCTGCACCCTCCTCGCCCTGCTGCGAAGCACCAGGGAGGGCTCTGAGGCTGTCACCCCATTTTGGGGTGGCGAGGGAGGTAGGGGACGTCCCGCCCGGCTCAGCGTCCCCCTCCGCTGTCCCCAGCGACCCGGAGAGGCAGGCGGAGAAGGAGGCGATGCGGGCGCAGCGGCGGGCGCTGGAGCCGCTGCACGTGGCGGTGCTGGCGGGCGTGCTGGCGCTGGTGGGCTCCCGCGTGGCCGCGCTGGTGGTGCTGGAGTTCTCCCTGCGCGCCGTCTCCACCGTCCTCTCCCTCGGCAAGGTGAGACGGGACGGGGGAAACCGAGGCACGAGGGAGCCGCGAAACCCCCAGTCCCTTGCAGATTGGCGCGGGGCTCGCTTTGCAGCCGTGCGTGCCTCGCAGGTTGGCAACAGCTCTGGGGGCCGCAGGGGCTGCGGCACAGAGGAGGCCACGCGTCCCCTTGCTGCTTCGCATCGCCCGTGGGGAGGGCAGGGGGATGGTGGCCGTCCCCTCGCTGCGTTGAAGCGGCTGTGAGGAGGATGGGGGTGGCTGCAGGGAAAAAAACACACGTGGCTTTGCAAGCATGCAGCCCCTCGCCGCGTGCAGCACCCGTGGGGAGGATGAGGGCTGTGGCATGCCCGAAATCATGCATCGCCCCGCTGCTTGCGGCACCCGTGGGGCATCCAGGAGCCACGGCGCGGAGGGGGCTGTGAAGCTTCTTGCTGCTTTGCAGCCGCCGCAGGGTGGATGAGGGTGGCTGGCACGGAGAAGACCTCGCGTCGCTTTGCGTGCATGCGTCCGCTTCGCAACTCTGCGTTCCCTTGCTGCTTGCAGCACCCGGGGGGGGGGTACAGGGAGGCTGTGGCATGGAGGAAGCCACGCAGGGCTCCGCAGCCGTGCATCCCCTCGCCGCTTTGTGAGCCCCGCAGGGGCTGACGGTGCCGTCCGGCTCTCGCAGGGCGCCCACAGCAGCCAGCTCTACCTGCTGTGCCAGTACTCGCTGGGCTGCGGGGTGTCCTGCGGCCTCAGCTTCTTGCTGGAAGGGGCTCCCCACAGCACCTGCAACCTGGCGCTGGCGGTGGGGCTGGCGGGGCTGCTGGCCGCCTACGCCCAGCGCCTGGCTCGTCACGTCTGCACCCTCTACGAGCTGCACAGCCGGGCGCGTTACTGCGGCGTCTGCATCCTCCTCCTCGCCGCCGGCCATGGAATCCCTCGCCTGCTCCGGAACGCTTTGGCCATCACCTTCGCCGTGGCTGATCTGGCCGCCGTGGCACTCATCAACCGGGATTTCCTCTCCACGGCGGAGGCCGTCCGCTTCTGGACGCCGCTCACCATCTGCTACACGCTGCTGGTCATCTACATGCAAGGTGAGAAGGGGACCCACGCCCCAGTTATGGGGGTTTTTTGGGGTGGGGGGGGTATGTCCCAGTATGGGGCATCCTGGGGCTGTGTAGGGGGTATATGGTGTGTCCTGGGGGTACATGGGGCATGCTGGGGCTGTATAGGGGGTATATGGGGCATGCTGGGGCTGTATAGGGGGTATATGGTGTGTCCTGGGGGTACATGGGGCATGCTGGGGCTGTATAAGGGGGTATATGGGGCATGCTGGGGCTGTATAAGGGGGTATATGGGGCGTCCTGGGGCTGTATAAGGGGTTATATGGGACATCCTGGGGCTGTATAGGGGGTATATGGGGCATCCTGGGGTATATGGGGCATGCTGGTGTTGTATAGGGGGTATATGGGGTGTCCTGGGGGTATATGGGGTATTCCAGGGCCGTATAGGTGGTATACGGAGTATCCTGGGGTTGTATAGGGCGTATATGGGGCATCCTGGGGTATATGGGACAGTATGGGGCATGCTGGTGTTGTATAGGGGGTATATGGTGTGTCCTGGTGGTATATGGGACATCCTGGGGCTGTATAGGGGGTATATGGGGTGTCCTGGGGGTATATGGGGTGTCCTGGGGGTACATGGGACATCCTGGGGCTGTATAGGGGGTATATGGGGCGTCCTGGGGGTATATGGGGTGTCCTGGTGGTATATGGGACATCCTGGGGCTGTATAGGGGGTATATGGGACGTCCTGGGGGTACATGGGACGTCCTGGGGGTATATGGGACATCCTGGGGCTGTATAGGGGGTATATGGGGCGTCCTGGGGGTATATGGGGTGTCCTGGTGGTATATGGGACATCCTGGGGCTGTATAGGGGGTATATGGGGTGTCCTGGGGGTATATGGGACGTCCTGGGGGTATATGGGACATCCTGGGGCTGTATAGGGGGTATATGGGGTGTCCTGGGGGTATATGGGGTATCCTGGGGGTATATGGGACATCCTGGGGCTGTATAGGGGGTATATGGGGCGTCCTGGGGGTACATGCAAAGCCACCCTGCGGCGTCCCCCAGTCGTGGGGCTGAGGAGGGGACAGGACCCCCTCCCCCACGGCGGCCATCCCGACACCGCGTCCTCGCAGAGGAGCCGCGGCAGAGCGCCGGCGGCCGGCCGGTTTACCAGACGGTGCTGGTACGGATGGGCGGCCTCTTCATCCTCCTCCTCACCGTCGGGCGTTGGACAGACGTCCTCCACGTCCTCGTCTCGCTGCTGGGAGAGCTGTGGTGCCTGCTCCGCGCCGGCGCCATGTTGGCGGCATGTCAACGGCAGGTGAGATGGGGTCACCTCCCCGCCGCGACGCCGGGGTGAGGGGCTGGCGGCAGCCCCGAGGTCACGGTGAGGGGCCTTTCTGCTTCTCTCCTTCCATGTCCCGTAGGATTTCACCCAGCAGTCTCGGCTGGACGGGCAGTTGGGATCGGAGGACGCTTCCTGATAAGCAACGGGGTGTAACCGGGCATCAGAAACTCAGGGTGGCTTCGCCCACCTCCCCAAATCCTCTCCGTCGCGGATCCCCCATGGGGACGAAGGAAAAAGGGCTCCCGGAAGGTGCTCGACCCCATCCCACGGGGTGGAGGAGGGTGAGGGACCACTCACCCGGCCCCTGGTTTTTGGGGGGACCCTGTGACACTGCGGCGATGCCGGGGTTTGGCTCCGTGGTCCCGCTGGGGATGCGGGATGCTGATGGATGTCCCCATCCTCGGCGGCTGCAGGGCCGTGCTGTCGCAGTGCGAGGGCCTCCGGGGGCTCCTAAGTCTCAGAAAATAAAGTTTTTTCCAGCAGAATCGGTGGGCAGAGCCAGCTGGGGTCCCGGCGTGGCGGAGAGGGGCTCGGGAACAGCCACAGTGCAGCTTTTTGGAGGAGGTGGGCGGTGTGGTTCCTCCCTGGGAAGGGAAACTGAGGCAGGGAGGGGGTGACCCTCTGGCTGAGAGGTGTCTCTGTGCCTCAGTTTCCCCACGTGGCTGCAGCCGGCCGTGCTGTGCCACGGGGCACCAGGCCCTGCGCAGCTGGGGTGCAGGATTTGGAGAGGGAGGGAGGGAGGCCCCACCAGCGGCTGCTTCCCTGGGCAAGACCCCCCTGGCCCTGAGGAGGGGAGCGGGAGAGGGGCTGGGGCAGTGTGGGCACACAGGGGGTCACCTGGGGCTGTGGAGGGGCATATGGGACATCCTGGAGATATATCGGGCTGTATGGGGGGCCGGAGGGGAACCTGGGGCTGTGTAGGGGTATGTGGAGCATCCTGGGGGTGTATGCGGCTGTGTGGGGGCACAGGGGTCATCCTGGGTCTGTATAGGGGGTCCGGAGGGGAACCTGGGGCTGTATAGGGATATATGGGGCATCCTGGGGGTATAAGGGGCTGTGGGGGGGCACAGGGGGTCACCTGGGGCTGTATAGGTGTCTGTGGGGCATCCTGAGGGTATATGGGGCTGTATGGGGGGCCAGGGGGTCACCTGGGGCTGTATAGGCGTATATGGGGCTGTATGGAGGCACAGGGGTCATCCTAGGGTTGTATAGCAGTATATGGGGCATACTGGGGGTATATGGGGCTGTATGGGGGGCTAGAGGGGAACCTGGGGCTGTATAGGGGTATATGGGGCATCCTGGGGTTATATGGGGCTGTATGGGGGCACAGGGGGTCACCCGGGGCTCTATAGGTATATATAGGGCTGTATGGAGGCACAGGCGTCATCCTGGGGCTGTATAGGGTTGTATGGGGCATCCTGGTTGTATATGGGGCTGTATGGGGGGGCCAGAGGGGAACCTGGGACTGTGTGGGGGCACAGGGGTCATCCTGGGGGTATATGGGGCTGTGTGGGGGCACAGGGGTCATCCTGGGGCTGTATAGGCTTGTATGGGGGGCTGGAGGGGAACCTGGGGCTGTGTAGGGGTATATGGGGCATCCTGGAGGTATATTGGGGCGGGGGGCAGAGGTGAACCTGGGGCTGTATAGGGATATATGGGGCATTCTGGGGGTATAAGGGGCTGTATGGGGGTACAGGGGGTCACCTGGGGCTGTATAGGCATATATGGGGCTGTATGGGGCACAAGGGTCATGCTGGGGCTGTATAGGGGTATATGGGGCATACTGGGGGTATATGGGGCTGTATGGGGGGCCAGGGGGGAACCTGGGGCTGTGTAGGGGTATATGGGGCATCCTGGGGGTGTATGGGGCTGTGTGGGGTACAGGGGGTCACCTGGGGCTGTATAGGCATATATGGGGCTGTATGGGGCACAGGGGTCATCCTGGGGTTGTATACAGGTATATGGGGCATCCTGGGGGTACATGGGACTGTGTGGGGGCACAGGGGTCATCCTGGGGGTGTACAGAGCTGTGTGGACTATGCTGGGGGTGTGGGGGGCTGTGTGGGGGGCTACCTGGGGCTGTGTAGGGGCACATAGGCACCACGGGGGTGTATGGGGGGCTACGTGGGGCACCCTGGGAGTGTTGGGGTCATCCAGGGCTGTACGGGGCACCCCGAGGGTGCCTGGGGCAATCGGGTGGGGGGGTGTCCATGGGGGTGGGGGGCATGGGTCGTCCCTGAGGACACAGAGGCACCCTTGGGCCCCACGGAGCACCCCCGGGGTGCGTGGGGCACCCCAAGGACATCTCGTCACCCCCAAGCCGGGGCCGTGGGGCAGGCTGGGGGGAGGAGGAAAGGAGGAGGAGGAGGAGGAGGAGGAAGGGGCGGTGATGCCGGGCGGCTCTGCCCCCCCCCGCTGCCCCCGCCGTGCCGGGCAGGGAGCGCCCGCGGAGCGCACAGAGGGACCCGCACCGGCTCCCCAGGTAGGGGACAGGGGACACCCCCGGGGAGGGGACACCCCCAGGTAGGGGACACCCCGGGTATGGGGTTGGAGACGCCCCCCAAGGTGGGCTAGGGGACCCCCCCCAGGTAATGGGGTGAGCTGTCCTGGGACGGGACAAGGGGACGGGGGGGACCCCCCCCGGGTAGGGGGCTGGGGACACCCCCAGGCAGGGGGGGACACGGTGGGGCCACCGCCACGTAGGGGACAGGGCACCCCCAGGTAGGGGACAGGGGGCTGCGGGGCTACCGGGTGGGAGACGGGGGATTGGGGGGGGAGGGGGCTGCAAGGCCACCCCCCAGGGAAAGGGACAAGGGGACAGGGGGGCCACTCAGGGAAGGGACGAGGGGACCCCAAGGGCTGTGTCCCCCCCGCCCCGTCCCTTCTCCCGTGGGCGTCCTCACCGCACTCTCCAAGAGGTCCCCAGGGCTGGGGACAGGGTTGGGGGACAGTTGCAGGAGGGCCACGTCCCATCCCAAATTTGGGGGGTGCGGGAGGGTGCCCCATAAGTGGCCCCATCCCCGTCGGTCCCACCTGGGCTCCCACCCCGGGAGATTGTGGGGCGATGCTTGCAGGAAACCGGGGGGGCCCTTCCCAGCGTGGCCCTGGCCACCCCGAAACAGGATGGAGCTATGGGGGAGGGGGGGGACACCCCATAAAAAAAAGGAGGGGGATGAACCCCGTTAATGCACCCCTCGAGCCTCGACCACCCCGACGGCCCCGGCTGGGGAGGGGGAAACTGGGGGTGCCGCCGTGGGGCCACGGGGATCCCGTCAGCCCCGGCACAAAGAGGAATGCGACGGCGAGCACATGGTTCCCATTAGCCCAGCAGATTTTTTTTTTTTTTTCTTTTCTTCTCTTTCGGGTTGTTTTTTTATGATTATTACTTTTTTTTTTTTTTTTTTTTCCTCTTTCCCCCCCTATTTTTCTGCAGGTCGGCCAGGGAGGCGGAAAAGCAGCGGCTCCTGCGGGTGAGGATTTGAGCGGCTGGGCGAAGGCTGGCAACGCCGGAGCCCGTTTGGGGTTTTGCCGGCGGGGAGGGAGGGAAGGAGGCAGCGAGCGAAGCCGCTCGGTGTTTCTGCCTTTTTTTTTAATCCCTTCCCCTGCTTGAGTCAGAGGCTGAAGTCACCGGTGAGCCCATCCCGAAGCTTTTCCCCTGCCACGCGGGGACCGGCTGCCCCCCGAAAGGATGCGCTGACGCCTGCGAGCGGGATTTTCGGGGAGCAGAGCCGCCCTGCGCCAGGGCATGAGACCGGGCAACTCGTCACACGGGTATTTTTCAAGCCGCCGATTCCTCTCGGGGATGAATCCTCCTTCACCGTCGCGGCACCCCTGGCTAAAGCCTCGGGGTTCCCGCCCCCCAAACCATCCCGTTTGGGAAGGGGAAGCTTCGCCCCGGCTGCTTTTCCCGTTGGGAAGCTGAATAAACAGCCCTTTTCCTTCCCGAGCGGGGTTTATCGGGGTCGGGCGCATCCTGCCTGCGCTGCTCGGGGGCCGTTTCGGTGACGGGGACGCGGCGATTCGCGGCGGTGTGCCTCAGTTTCCCCAGCTGGAAAAATAAAGGGGGGGATGCCCTGAGCTGGGAGCGATTATTGGGGAAATGGGGGTAAGCGGGGAGGGGATGGGGAGCCAGGGGACCTGGAAACACCCAAAAAAGGGGTTTGCCAAAGCAGATCCTACTGCAACCCCATTTTTAAGAGAAAAGGTGGGGTTTTCTTGCTGCCTGCAGGGAGTTTAATCCCAGGTGGGGACAATAAGGAGGTTAAAATGTTTACAAAAGGGTGGGGTTTGGCTCCAGAGGCATGAAAATGGGTGATTTTGGATGCTGCTTTGCTGGGACCCTTTACCTTCTGTCCTCCCAGGCATGACAGCGTTTATTGCCGTGACGTGGGACAGGAACGCTTGTTCCTTCTGCCGTTCCGGGAGGGCGAGGAGGGAGGCGGGTTGAGGCCGAAGGGCGGCGCGGCTGCAGGAGCTGCTGGTGTGCCCGCGGGGTTTTGCTCCTTTTTATCTTCTTATCCCTAAAATGGAACCCAGGTCCGGCCCTTCTGCAGCTGCGACGATGCTGCCGGGGAAAGCGGAGAAGAGGATCTCTTCGTCCGTCTTCATCACCCTGGTGCCACCGCGGAGGGAGACAGCCACCAAGGAGACGACCCAAGGGGAGACGCGGCCGGATGGTGCCGAGGTCCCGGGCACCCATCGCCCCCGAACCCCACCGCTGCGGCCCCTGACATTGCCCAATGGAGGTGAGGGGTGTCCGCGGGGGGCTGCGAGGATGATGATGGTGCTGAGGATGCTGCGGAGATGTTTTGCTAAAGGACGCGCGTGCAGGCAGGAGGGGATGTGGGTGTTTTGGAGGGGTTATTCCCCAAATCCCTGCACCCATCCTGGGATGGATCCGGCTGCCGGGGAAGGGCTGTGTTTGCTCTCTGTCACCGGGCGCTTATCGGTGCTGTTTGTCCCCTCCGGCCGGGACGGCGTTTGCTTTTGGGGCAGGTCGGCGAGCGCTGCTGCAAAGCTGTCAGGGGATTATTGCAATGGGGTGTTATTGGACATTATTGCCCCCCCAAACCCACCATGTCTGGCTTTCGCCGCAGAAAGCCGCCCAGTGGCCCCCGTGCTTTCATCCCCGCCAGTCCTCGTCCTCTCCGAAGCGCCCCAGCCCTTGTCTGTGGAGGCACTGGGTCCAGCACTGCAGCAACTGGACCTGGCAGCACCCACCACGCTTGAGGTGAGGATGATGGGGTGCAGCCGGCCCAGTGCCTCAGTTTCCCCACCTGCAAGAGCGCGAATGTAACGTGCTTTGGCCTTCCCCCGCTCACCAGGCCCCTTCCGCCTCCCCTGCCCAGCTGAGGCCGCCCAAATTTTGCCAGGAGCAAGCGGGCAAGCCACAGTGGCAGGATGCGAACGGGTACCCGGAGAGGGACGGCTCCAGAGGTAAGGGGGGACCAGCCGCGCAGTGTGGGTTCATCCCCGGTTGGGGAAACTGAGGCACGCAGCACCGCAGCCCTCTCCCTTCTTCCCGCAGACATCTGTGCCTTCTGCCACAAAGCGGTGGGGCCGCGGGAGGCGACGGTGGAGGCGATGCGGAAGCAGTACCACGCTGCCTGCTTCACCTGCCGGACGTGCCACCGGCTCCTGGCCGGGCAGCGCTACTACCAAAAAGACGGACGCCCCACGTGCGACGCCTGCTACCAGGTACCCGTCCTCCCTCGGGACGGCCAGCGCCCGCGGCGGGTGGTGGGAGATGCAGTCCCTCGGGGTGGGAGCTGGCATGTTCCCCCCCAAACCCCAGGCCACGCTGGAGAAATGCGCCAAGTGCCGGGGGCTGATTGCGGAGCGCATCGTGCGTGCCCTGGGTAAAGGCTACCACCCCGGCTGCTTCTCCTGCGCCGGCTGCGGCCGGGCCATCGGCGCCGAGAGCTTCGCCGTGGACGAGAGGGGCGAGGTGTACTGCGTGGCCGACTTCTACAGGTTGGGGAGCACAGAAACAGGGGAGCATCCCCCTCATTGGGAGGGGGTTAGCTCATCCCCAACACCCCCACGGGGCTCACGCCACCCTGCTTTGCTCCCGTCAGGAAATACGCCACAGTTTGCAGCGCCTGCGAGCGCCCCATCGTCCCCCGCGATGACAAGGACACCTACAAGATTGAGTGCCTGGGACGCAGTTTCCACGAGAGCTGCTACCGCTGCGAGGTACGGCCCCGACCGGCCCCCAGAAGCCGAGGGGTTTGGCACTGAGCCTTTCCAGCGCACGCCCGTGGGACTCAAAGCAGCCGGGGTTATTTTTTAGCCAGCAGTTCATCTTGCAAGCGACAGGGAGGGGGAAGACTTCTTCTCCCCCTCTGCTCTGCCCTGGAGAGGCCCCAGTTGGAGTGCTGTGTCCAGTTCTGGGCTCCCCAGTTCAAGAAAGATGAGGAGCTACTGGAGAGAGTCCAGCGCAGGGCTACGAGGATGAGGAAGGGACTGGAGCATCTCTCCTACGAGGAGAGGCTGAGGGAGCTGGGCTTGTTCAGCCTGGAGAAGAGAAGGCTGCCAGGGGACCTTAGAAATGCCTCTAAATATCTGCAGGGTGGGGGTCAGGACGACGGGGCCAGACTCTTTCCAGTGGTGCCCAGCGACAGGACAAGGGGCAAGGGGCACAAACTGAAGCAGAGGAAGCTCCAGCTGAACCCGAGGAAGAACTTCTTCCCTCTGAGGGTGACGGAGCCCTGGCCCAGGCTGCCCAGGGAGGCTGTGGAGTCTCCTTCTCTTGGAGATGTTCCAGCCCCGCCTGGCCGCGGTGCTGTGCAGCCTGCTCTGGGTGACCCTGCTTGGGCAGGGGGTTGGGCTGCGTGACCCACAGAGGGCCCTGCCAACCCCGACCAGTCTGTGATTCTGAAAAGGACGATGTGTTCAGCCAGGACAGCTTCAGCTTCCCATACTTTTGATGTAGTTTGTTGCTTTTCCCGAGCACTGGTGGGTTTTGCAGGCAAGATGGGGATGCAATGTGGCACGGTGACCCCTAAAACATGGCCTCCCTTTCCCCTCTTGCCTCCAGAGCTGCGGGACGCCTCTGTCGCCAGAGCCGAACGAGAACGGGTGCTACCCCCTGGACAACCACCTCCTCTGCAAGTCCTGCCACGTCCGCTGGCGAAATGAGTCGTCCTGCTAAAACCCCGGGGCTCGACCTCCGTCTTCCAGCGCCGGACACCGAAAAGGGGGTGCACCCACCAGGATGCACCCCGCAGCTGGTCCCAGCTGCCCGCCGCACCCCCAAATAGCGGCAGGACTGGTGGTTTTGTCACCGAAAGGTACCCGGGACCCCGAGCCACTGGGCTGGCCAGACAGAGAAGCGCAGATGTAGTGTCCCGGCACGGCTCCGCGCTTGTTACGAACACAAAAAGCCCTGGCAGAGCAGCGGTGGCGGAGGAGCTGAGGTTTCCTTCACTTATTTCTTTTTTTAAACTCCTTTTCCGAGGCCGCTTTGGTTTCCTTGGGTGTTTTTTCTTTCTTCTCAAGCTTCCTTAGGGTTTCACTTAAACATTTCTCTCTGCGGTGACGCAGAGAGCAGGCACTGATTTAGTTACTCGCAGTTAAATAAAACCCCGAGTTTAAAAACCCTCGTTTCTTTCATCTGCCCTGCATTCCAAACCCATAAAATGCAAGTTTAAAAGTATGAAAAAAGCGCCACTTCTTAGATTTTATAGGCGTGGCAAGAGTCGGGTTGCTCAGGGTGATAACGCGGCTCATATTGGGGTGCAGCGATTTGGCAGATGGCTGTTGTCGCCCGGGGGAGAGCGGAGGGTCACTTTTGGGGCCAGATTCAGGGTTTTGCACCATGGTGTTGATGAAAGGGTGTTTGGTGTTTTTTTTTTTTGCTGGCAGCCTGCGCTGTCTGGGCTCTGTCTCAGCCCGGTGCCGGAGCCGGCAGAGGGCAGCCGGAGCACAAATTCCTCCATCAGACAGAAAAACTCCAGCTCAACGCTGTCTCCTATATCCCACAACGCTGGGATGCTGGGAAAGACCAACAGCCCCGTTTTTGCCTGTTATCCAAGATAATACTGCTCCACCGTCGGAAGCTTTTTGACCTTCTCTTGGTCCAAGCTCCAAACCAGCAGAAATTAGACCATTTCTCTGCGTACCCAACATCTGTGCAACCGATGTCACCGGCGCTTAGCGGTTTTGTTTGCGAGGGCGTTGCAAACCAGCCGGAGAAAGAGAGGTTTTCTTTTTAACCAAAAGCGCTTAAAAAGCCACAAATGGAGAGCAGAAAATAGCACGAGCATCTGAGATGATGCTTAATGGTTTCCTGATGAAAAAAGGGAGCTGCTAAAAAAAACCAGCAGCCAAACCAGCAGCCATAAGTTTCTGGGTCACGTATAATGTCTCTTCAGCGTGCTGTGTTTATGAATGAAAGGGTTAACGTATGGTTATTTATGAATGAAAGGGTTAACATATGGTTAATGTATGCACCGGAGTCCGCTGGGCTGGTTGATTAATCACACCGACCCCGCAACTATTTCCTGCAACTCTTCCCGTCTACAAAGCCTATTACTCAACGTTCGTTAATGTGCGTCTACAGCCCATCAATCAGGTCATAACTTGCTATAAACTTATTTATAAATAGGATGTTAATGTGAAGTTGCGGTCTGTCCCAGTCACGTAAGTGGGTGGCTTTGGGTCCAGCTGGGCACCAACCAGGCACCAAAATGATGTTAAAAATTTATAAAGACGTGGGCAGACTTGGTGGTGGCCAAAGGGAGTGGGGAAGCCCCAGAGAGCAAAGGTTTGCCTGTTTTTTGGCAATACGGCTATTTTTGCAAGCAAGGTTTTCGGGGAGGATGGAAACGCTGATGCTGAGCAGCGTTTCGGATGCGTTATTGCATTGCACGCTGGCTTAAACCCTGTGCGCAGCACCCTTGGGTGCTCAGCAAGCTACGGTACCCCTCCGCAGAGCTAATGGTGGTGGGTAGCGGTCTGGTATTTCCCCCACAGAGCAAGCCAGGCTGGGCTCTTAGCACCGGGACCGTGGCGATTTTTGGCCGGAGGCAGGCGGGGGAAAGATTTTTATCGACACGAAGGACAAGGCACAGCTGGAGAGTTTGGCGGTGCGGCGAAGGGACGCGGAGGCGGTCAGAGTTGGCATTTTCCAGGAGCAGAAGGTGACAAGGGACAGGGACGGACAGACATGGAGGTAAGATGCTACAAGACTGATTTAAGCCATTTTCTTCTTGGATAAGGGGAGAAACATTATGAGCCAAGGCATGAGGAACATCGCTATGCCTGAAAAGCACGGCCCCGCGTTTTCCCCCAGGAGGATCTCGAGGAATTTCCAGCGCCGGCCGAGCTGCGTAGAGATTTCACAGGGGCAAGGCTGCAGGAACTGGGTCCCGTCCTGCTGCCGAGCAAGCCCACGTTGGCTGCGACGGCTCAGCCCATCCTTGGGCTCCTCGCCCCAGGTCTGCTAGCAAAAATAAACCAGATGCAAATCGTGCATGGAGCAATATGAAGTTCCCACTCAGCCCTGGGAGCCCCCCGAATCCTTGCAGAGCCCCCTGAGACCACCTGGGCGTAAAACCCGCTTGAGGTCTCCCTCGTCTTATTCCAGCGGCAGTGCAAAAGGGCAAAAGAGGATTGCACGCCTCTGAATCGCACCGGCCGGGCCCTGCCCTTCCTTCGGCTGCTGCAATAAGCCCGTCTTTTCTTGCAATCCCTCTTGGCAGGCCAAGGAGAGCGGGGAGGAACCTGGCTGCCCTCCAAGGAGAAGCAAATGCAAATATTTCTTCACTTCAGGCTGGGTGCGGCTCAGGGATAAAATTTCCCCAGGCTTTCCCAGTGAAGGCATCTGATAATGTACCACACTGCAAGCCCAATTTGCTCCCAGGAAGACAACGGTGTAGTCCATAAAAAACCCAAAGATTATCTTTCTTGCAACTCAGAGGTCTGCCTGATTTTTAAAAAGAGCTTTTAAATTAAAGCAGGAGCTGACAGGCACAGCCGTAGTGTTTTTAAATCGGTGGTCAAAGTGTTGCTTTGTAACAAATAAGGCATTTTTGCAGGTTTTGTTTGCAAGCCGAAGATTATGGCTCGGCGTGAGGAAAGCGAGCCCTGTAAAGGGAAAGGGGCTGGGAAGTGCCGTTCCTCGGCATCCCCCCAGTCAGCCGTGAGAAATGGGAAAAGCAGAGAGGGAGAGATGAGCCAGATTCCTCGCGTGCCTTTGCTCTGCCATCACCGCCTCCAAGGTGCGGGGAAGGAGGGAATCGCTGCAGGAGGGGAAACTGAGGCCAGGGCAGTCGCCGGGGCTTTGCTGGCTGGAAAAGGCACTGGGAGGAGGGTCGGGTGCTTGGTGCTCACCATGGTTTGGGGTTTATTTTCAAATGGGATGGAGAAAGCTGGAGGAAAAATGGAGTTTTCCTTTGGTCGACCTGGGTTAATCGCAACCATATCCCAGCCGGCTTGCTTGCTGCATCATCCTTCCCCGCAGAGCGTTCAGACCTGTTTTCTGCACCGTCCCATCTTTGCCACAGCCTGAAAAACTTCACATTTCTTAAATGAAAACCGGTCTGATCCTGCTGGCTGAGGGAGACGGGGGGCGAACCAGCAGGGATTACTCCAGGAGCAGCCCAAGCCCTGAGTTTCTCCAGCTTCGTTATGCAGCGCAGGCAGGACATATAGAAAAACTTATGCAATATTCTCCTTTTTTCCCATTTTTCCCTGCAGGACTGAAACACCCAGCGCCACAGTTTATTTTTACAGCATGCCATGTTTTCAGTACCGTGAGGCGAAATCCATGCAGCCGGTTACGCAAGCGCATTACCAGGCTGCAAGTGATACACTGAGTTATTTAAAAAAGAAAACAAAATGGGGGGAGGGGGCGAACCAACCCACCCTATTTCTGAAAATAGATGCACGGCACACGTCTGCGAGCAGGGCTTTGGCATTTTCTATCCCCGCTTTCCTTCACCGTCTCAGCAGCGATGACCACATCCTGCAAATTAACGATTTTCGCACAGGCCTGGCTTCAAGCAGCTTACATTACATCTTTATTTTGCTGAAGTGTCCATTAGAGCCCAGAGGTGAGGGGTTTTGTTAAAAAAAACCCCAAAACCAAGAGATATTTTTCGCAGAGGTGATCCCGTTTATCATAGTGGCTTATTGACCTCGGTGATTTATCACTGGGAAAAAAGCTGGAAGGAGAGGAGAAGGAGGGGGGAATTGCTCCTGAAAATAAATATATCCCTTACTTCTCCACGCGGCTAAACTTTCCCTCACCGCCCAGCCGGAGGAACACACTTTAATCTCCTTTATCGGATTGCTTCGTCCGCGGCTGAACCTTGCTGCGGCGATCGCCCTCCACCCGGCACTTTAAGGGCACCGCGTTTCGTGGAGGAAAAAAAAACCAAACAAAAAAAAGAGAAATAAGCAAGCGAAGGCAGGGCATTTGGCTGAGAGAAGGGGGAGGAGGCGGGGGCTGCCCCTCACCTCACGGCGCGGCCCCGCCCTTCCCGGCGCGGCCCCGCCCTTCCCGGCGCGGCCCCGCCCTTCCCGGCGCGGCCCCGCCCTTCCCGGCCCGGCCCCGCCCCCCCCGGCCCCGCCCCTCCCGGCCCGGCCCCGCCCCTCCCGGCCCGGCCCCGCCGCCGGCTCCACAGCGCCGCCTCGCCCGCCCTGCGCGCGGCCCCCCCGCCGCTCGCTTCACAAAATGGCCGCCCGGCGGGGCCGCGGCCAGCGGCGCCCAGGCGACAAAATGGCGCCGGGCGGGCAGCGGGGGGAAGGACGGGTGGTGCGCGGGGGCCTGGGGCGGTGAGCGGGGGCTTCAGGCGTGCCAGGAGCGCGGTGGAGGGGCTCCTGCTGAAAGCGCTGCGGGTGAAACCTGACCTTCCCCCCCCCCCCCCCCCCCCCCTTCACAGAAGAGTGCGAAAATGCCCAGAAATGCGCATTTCCACTCGGCCGCGGGAGTGGTGGAGGCCTCGGCCTCTCCCCCGCCGCCATCGTCCCCGCATTCCCCTCACGGTGCGGCTCGCCGGCACCGACCGCTGAAATGTTTTGGGTTTTTTTCCTCACAGCGCGAAGATTTTTGGCCCAGAATCGCTCCCCCCCCCCCCCCCCCCATCATCACCACACGCACCCCAAGCTGGGCAGTTTTACGCCTTATTCTTCCATCGGTTTTATTCTTCGCAGGGGTTGAAGCCTCCCGCTCTCCTCACGGCGTGGAAAATAACCAAAAAAGAAAAAAAAAAAAGGAAAAAGGATTGATTTCTCTTCAGAGCCGGAGTGGTGTGGAGAAGAAGCCGTCGCCGCTCGCCTTGCTCCCTACGACAACCTGCCTGCCATTCGGTTCATTAAAAATTGGTGTGATAGACGTGGTAATGCTGTAATATAAAAAAAAAAATACCCTGTAACATCCAAACGCTCGTTGTTGGAGGCTGCAGCCAAGGTACCACGTATGCTTTTTTTGTTTTTTAATGTTTTTTTAATGTTGCCTTACCTTTTTTCTGCACGACAGTGCTGCTACAGGCTACGTTATAACGTTGCTCCTTCTTTGTTAAAAACCACATGCCTAAAATACTGCTGCTTTTTTTTTCCTGGAATTTCAGATTTAGGCCCACATAGATGCTCTTTTATTTCTACTTATATAGAAATACTTAAAATTATTTACTGCGTATTTCTATGTATATCTGGCCTTTCTCCAGGGACTGATTACAGAATATAAAATAAACCCACACACCTAAAACACTATGATTTCGTTATATATAATCACTGTAATTTTGGCCCGTATATGTTTGATTATATATATTACCTTTGTTTTCCTCCATTGGCTTTCTACTACAATATATCCTAAAAGCAGAAGAAAAAAAACCGCCTTCATAAAAAAAAAAAAAAGGAAGAAAACCAACAAAAATCAACCCATCTCTTTTTTACAGTCCATGGTGGAAGTTTGTGCCTGAATGTTTTATTTGTTCCACAGAGATGTAGATTTCCTTGGGAGAACGGGGGAGGATTTTTTTAAAGAGGAAAAAAAACACCCAGAAAAGCAATAAGAGAACCAAAAAGATAAAAAAAAAAAAAACACAACCAAAACAAACCAAAAAAAAAACCCCAAAACCAAACCCCAGTAACTGAAGCTGCAAATGCAATCAAATAGTCCGGATCAGACAATTCATTGCACCAAAACCAGAGGACAGTTAGTTCAACTGAGCTGGCAGGGCTCTGCCGATCCGGGAGGAGGGATCAGCTCCTTTATCCCCCCATCTAGCGCTCCAAACACCACCATTTTTTTTTCCCTTTTTTTTTTTTTTTTTTTTTGGTGCTTTGTGTTGGGGCGTTTTATTTAAAGCCAAGCAGGCTGCAAAACCCCGCCGAGCCGGGGCTGCCAAAACCGCTCGTGGGCTTAATTTTTATATATATATATCTATTTTTTTTTCCCCTGCATGCACCCCATCCTTGTGCAATCCTCTCCCTTTTGTTATGTGCTTTGTTGCTTGCCCTCTCTCTCTCTCTCTCTCTTTTTTTTTTTTCCCCTGCTCTGCGGCTGTAAAGGTTTCTCTCCTCTCCCCAGCTTGGTTGCTTATTCCAGAAGCTTCTACGGGGGAGGGAAGCACCCACTGCGGAGCCTTTGCCGCAGCGCCGGGCAGGCGTGGTCCCCGGGAGGAGGAGGAGGAGGATGCAGAGGATGCACCGCCTCTCCCTGCTTTCCCTCCCCGGCTGGCAGCCGTGTTCCAAGCCTCTCCCCCTCTGCTAGATTTCCCTATCCTTGAAAAGGGTGCTGGGAGGCGTTTGCTAGGGGTTTTTTTGGTTGGGTTTTTTTATTTTCTCCCCCCCCCCCCTTCCCCTCTGCTAAATAAATTAAAAGCAGAGATGTCTCCTGATGGAGATGGATGAGGCCAGGCTCACAGCAATGGGGTTGCTCGCTCGCTCGCACGCATTGCCGCAGCCTGGATCTGGCGTAGCGAGGGTACCGATGGCAGGAGTGACCTTTCCCAGGCGGTGGGAGGGAGCGTGCTCCCGCTTGGAATTCATTTTCAATAGCAGGGTTATTATTTTTTATTTTCTTTCCCCCCTCCTCTTAAAGAACAGCTTGATCTTTCAGTAATTTTTTTTTTTCTTGGTAGCCTGTGGGTTGAAGCTTCCTCATGATCGGGGTTTTTTTTTGTGTGCCTGTGTGTTTTGAATTGCGTTTTAAAGTTGCCCAGCTGGAGACAAGTCTTGATTAAGAGCTGGAACAATAGCTCCATTTTATTAATAATGGGAAGGATTTACAATCCTACAGCACCTTCCTTGGAAGGCTTTCAAAATCATTTGCAAACACTCACAAATTTAAGATTTCACAGCCCTTGTCTGTGAGGTGGGTAAGTATTTTAATGGTGCCACCACCAAAAATCACTGCAGTGGCAAACCTCCATTTCTGAGGGCTTAAAAAGCTGACAGATTTGGTGGGGTTTAGGGCTGCAAAGCTGGGGGGGAGGAGGCTGGTAAGTGAGGCTGGCTAAAAGCTGTAACCTAGATCTGTTCAGTGTTCTCTGTAGATGCAGAGTGCTTTCCTGCATCCTGGGAGCTGGGCTGTTGTTTCTCCGCCTGCTCCGTGCAGACGACCGTGCAGCTTGCCAGAGCGAAGCTGTGGACTTGCCTGCTTGTCAGTAAACATCTGCTTATAGATTTTTTTTTTTATTTTTTTATTTTTTTTAATTCATTACCTTTTTGTAGTCCCCAAGTGACCTCCTTTAGTGCTGGCTCCGCTGTGGTTTGACCGCAGCTTTGCATTAAAGCAGGCTGCTAGCACTAATGTGTCTCCCTGCGAGCCGGAATGACCTTGCTCGGGGGACTGGGCCCACTGAGCTAATGCAGATGCTCGGCTTCGATTACAGAACCTTGCACGCTGCGTTTTTTCCAGCTCATCCCTTCCCTGACCCACATAGCACAGGGGGATGTTGCAATATTAAGGGTGAAAGCTGTCTTAATGCCTTGGTTTTTTCCTTTTATTTTTTCTTCCTTCCCAGGGAAACGCAGGATTGTTTGTGTAACCCCTCTCCACAGCAGATACCTTCTTTGTAAGTATTGTAAACACGCAGCGTTCTGAGAGCGGTCTGGGCAGTCGGATCTGGCCTTGCCGAGGAGCGTAAGGCACAGTGCTCTGGCTGTGTGAGTGTGTGTTGTACACGGGCCACAGAAACCCACAAAGTTTCTGTGGTTTAACTTCTGTCTGGATAGCACGAGTAGGTCCCAGGGCTTCCCCTTCCCACCGCTTGCTATTTCACAAAAGCAAAGGCTGGTGCTTCTGGAAAAAGCTCTGCCTTATGGCCTTCAAAAAAAAAATAAACCTGCTGTGGGTTAGTCATCCTTATTTTTAAAAGAAGCCGTGTTTGCCAGGCCTATCTATGTAACGCATGTGCGTGTGAGATATTAACTCTTAGCTTTATTTGCGAAGGCTGGTAACGTGCTCTGGTTGCTGCGCTCCGGAGCAGTGCCACCGAGGCTCCGTCGAGCTGCTGCTGGCAGGTGGAAAAACTGACAGTCCAGCTTCTCACACCCTTCCCTCCATTTTCCCTTTTCAGTGCTGGTGTCTCTGCATCGGCAGGTGTGGAACCGCAGAGACCGTCACAGCCGTAAGCAAGGACAGATGAACTGTCTTCTGGGGTCACTTCCAACGCCAGAGAAGAAACCCTGGTGATTTATATTTTTGTCTTGCCTGTGGTAGCTTTTACTCTAAGCTCCACTGACTGCATCTTGTGAGAAGACCGAGACACCCTTTTGGATGCTACAAATGGTACCATTTTTAAACCTTCATTTTTTTTCCCCCTTCCCTGTGGTCACACAGACAAACAAGCCATGCAATTAAAATGATATAGCGAAGGACAGCTCCCTCCCCCTTTCCCCTTTCAAAAAACCTTCCAGAGTTGTGTGCTCTTGAACTGCTGCATAGGCAGAAAACATACAATGCAGTTGTCAGCATTGTGCTGGTGTGTGGCACGTGGGGAAAAAAAAAAAAAAACACACAAAAGGGGTGGGGAGAACGGGTGCCTCCAGGGAGTAAAACTGTGGGGCCCCTTTCCCTACAAGCAAACAACCCTACGTGCAATAGTGTATTGCTCCTCATTTTGCTTCGGCAAAAGCGATGGGCTAACGTCAGAGGGAGCGTTGCAACATCCTCGGTTGTGTTGGTGAAGATCAGGGTCCCCGTGAGCTATTATTTTTTTTTTTTCTGCAAACTTGCTCCCGTGAGATGCTGCTGGTTTATTACTCGATTCCTCAAAGTCGTGCTCGCTCACCGGGAAGAAGGAAAACGCTTCCTTATTGGGCGCAGTTTCTTTTGTTGTGTTGCAAATGGTAGTAAAAAGCACCTGGTGCTGGTCTCGCCTAGGTCACACATGACTTCAAGGCGCAGAGTCCTGGCAACCATTAGTGCGCAAGGAGTGTTAGGTATAGCCGCCTTCTCGTTAGCCTCCCTTAATGAGAATATTGGCATCAGTGTTGCGTGAATGCCTCTGGCTGACCGGCGGAGAGGCCCTGCCCTGCTAAGCAGGAGCAACACCTTCTGAGAAATGCAGTGATTTCGCTGCCAGTGAGGCAGGCTGCTTGCTGTTGTGTAGCACAGCTATGACTTTATGCTTTTCTGCCAAAAATTCAGCAGAGGGTAAGCATGAGGTGTCTGGGCCAGATTTCCTACCATGCTCCCTGCAGTGGAGACCTAGGGGAAGCCGGTGTGTGGTGTACGTGAAAACTGTCCGTAGCTCCTGCACCTAAAACCTCGTCTATGCTTGAATTAAAGCAGCGTGGACAGGGATATTAATTTTATTCTCTCGTTGGGGATGTGTTGGTTTGGAGAAACGCCTAGTGCTCATCGGAGGCCTTTGCTGGCGTGGAGGAACGGCGGACCAAGAAGCTGGCTGTCTGGGATGTTTCCACGCTTTTCAGGTTGGCACACCCTGTGGGACTCGGAATTACTTTTCTTTGGCAGTTTAGGACAAATGAGTGAGAATTACCTTGGGAGGCCTGAACTTTTACCACACTCTGCTTTGGACTGAAGAGTTACTAGAACTACATCCGTGAGGTTTCCAAGCTAAACAAAACCTGACTTTCCAGTGCCAAAAAGCAACCGAGTGATAGAAACCTCTGCTCTTCCTCCGTGAGGGGGGAAACTGCAGCCTTTCAAGCTTTCCTATTATCCTGAAGAGTTAAAAAGCCGCATTGTGAGATCTGCAGAGGTAAAATGAAGGCCAAAACTCGCCCAGAAACTGTTCTGCACTGTGTTGCTGGAGAGGTTTTCAAGCGCAGCAGGTCTTGATGCCCAAGTATTTTTCTTTGGTGCCTGTCTCTGAAGTGGAAGAGCGATAACCACACAATGCGCGTTCAGCCTCCTCCGTTTAAAACACCATCAAGTTACTTCGGTATCAAAAGGACATTTGGTGAAACACAAGCTCTGATGGTGGCTGGTTCGGTATTTATTTTGTGCTGGGTGTGACTATCAATCTGATGGGGAATGTGGGGAAGAGCAACCTTTAGCTCACAGGTTTGGACTGTGGGCTTTGAGTTAAACCCTTGTCCTGCAACATCTCCAGCGTAATTTCTGTGATTCTTTCCCTGGGCATTGCATGTGGGGTCCTTACGTAGAGGTCATACAGCAGCTGGGTGTTAAAAATGGGAAAGTGCAGGATACGGTGATCTGCCCAGTCCTAGGGGATTGATATCCTTTGCAGTTGTCATGTTTGGGTTTCAAATCACGTGGGGCTGGCTTTTTTTTGGTTTTGTTTTCTTTGCTTTTCCCCTAAAAAGTAATATCTTGCAGCCTTGAAGACTGAAGTCCTCTCTGTCTAGGTGAAATGCCCTGTGTTTGGGAAGAAGCCTTGTGAGGTGAGCAGGTACATGGTCGCGCAGAAGGTGGGGGGCAAGGGGAAGCGGGGCAGAAGCCAGCACTGCGACATTTCTAATTTTTCCCAACAACAGGCAGAAAAATAGGTATTAATTCTAATACTCTTGGTCACTGTATAGTAGATGTAAACTCTTTTGCAGTCCTGTGACGGCCCATGGTGCTTTGGTTGCGTGGCTCAGCAATCACACTGTACTCTGTTGCTGAAGAAACGTCTGGTTTTGTATAGCAAACTATTTTTTTTTCAAAACAGAAGTGTGCTTTTATATATATACACAAATGGGATCAGTGTAAACCGAATTCCAGAGGCTCCTGAGCTGTGTTGACTGTGCTGCAGAAGGTAACTGGTGCTAACCCACCGGCTCCAGTGGCGGTATTTTGTGGCAGGTCTCGTCATACTCTGTGGATAAGAACACTCCCGTGAACTCTAGCGGGGAAGAGCATTAGAAAATAAATTGGTGAATGCTGGGTGCCAGAACCGTCAAGGGAGTTTTCTGGACAGGGTCATCTTGAGAAGATTTGGAGCACTGACCCTCAAAGGGGAAAGAACCGAAATCAATAGCTCTATTAATACAAATCCTATACTTTGTGTTGCTTAAGATCCAGAACCAGGCTGAGTGTTCAAAACGTTATCAGCGTGTAAGCCAGTGTCCTCTGTCTTAGCAACAAATTGCCCAAATATCAAACAGCACCAATTCCTTCTTGGAGAAAACTATTGCATAAAATGTAATGGGTATGCAATAAAATTAGGCTGGTAATTCAGGCTGGCTTAACAATGAGATAAAAGGCTAACTGGCAATTTGATATTCAGCTGCCATACTGTCATTTTAATAAATACAGTCAATGAGCAGGAAAGGCATGTAAATACATTTTATAATGACAAGATGGTGGCTGGAGCTGGCCAGCTCAAACAAAGAAACGCTCTGAATGTTTCTGGTGCTGTCGGAGAGCTCTTGTCTGGGTAACCTGCTGTTTTCCTGCAAAAGCAAAGGAAGCTGGATGCGTGCTGGACACCGGTGGGGATAACCATTGCGTGCTGCTAATGTGACCGCTCTAATCCACGCAAGTCCCTGGTTGATGTAGCTGGCCGATGTCCCCAGCTACGGGGCGAGGCGTAACGCCTCCTCCCTTCCCCATCTCCAGCTGCGCTGCTGCGAGCACGAAACGCAGAGCTATTTTGCTAGGCCAGAACCAAGTATAGGAAGTTACAGTCTTCGCCAGTACGGCTCTGCTTGCTGTCCTTGTTCGGTATCTAATCTTTGCTTTTTTTGAATGTTTGGCAAGCTGTCCTGGTGACACGTGGCAGTGAGCTCCACCGCTTGGGTAAGACGCTGCGGTAAAAACGTACGAACTGGCCTTTTTGAGCGTTGCCTGCTCGCTTCTATTGACGTTTCCTCCTCGAAGCGAGGCTGTCTCTGGCTGTTTGTGTGGACCCCAAGGATGTTTTCCGATTCTCCTGCCCTTTTTTTTTTTTTTCTTCCTAACTAGAGAGCTGCTAACTTTATTAGCTCCTTATATGGCAGCACCGTTTTCTCACGCCTTTAATGGCTCGCTTTTGATCTGTCCTGTTCTTGCTTTGCTTTTCTTGACGTGAACATGGTGTTCGAGCTGAGATGGGTCTATAACCTGCTCCCTCATTAATATGTGACCTGGCATTTTAATCCACTCCAAGTGCTGATAAGAAGCGTCCAAATGTTTTAACTGTGGGGTTGGCCGAGATGCCCGGAGATAGCTGGGTTCTTGGCTACACTCACCGCATGGGCACGACTAATTCAAACTGCACCTCGCGGTGCACCAGACCCTGCCCTTATGTGTCCTGAAGGCTGAGGGCCGTGGGGCGATGGAGAGCAGCTGAACTCCCCTGTTCCTCGGCTGTTGGTCCCTCTGGGAAGGGCAGCACGTGGGGATGTGTGTCCCTGTCTCACCCCTGGATGCTCACTGTGTTGTCACCAGTGGCAGGACAGGGGCTGCCACAAACGTCTGTCCCTTTTGCGGGGGCAAGAAGGGCGTCGAGGCCCTCATCGAGGCGCCTTTGGCCTGCTGAGAGGGCAGTTATGCTCTCTGGTCTCTAGCCTGGGTCTGTGTCCTTTAAAATCTTCGACCGAGTTGGAGGGATCCGGTTACAGCAGCATCGCCCGAGTGCGGTCGCGTGTTGCAACTGGGAACAGTTTCCCCCCAAAGCGTATTCAAAATACCGGGATGGTTCAGAGCTTTGTTCTGCGTCACCAGCCGGGCTCTGTGCTCCTCTTCCAGCTGGCTTTCGTGTACATGGAGCCCTTCAAGCGCTCATTTCAACTGTCTCTTCTGTCAACAGAGTCGCCGGCTTTGTTTGCAATCTGCAGATGTCCCTCCCGGCCAGCCTGCCCGTGAAATGGCTGCATGACAGCAGTGACCCTGCGTGAGGTTTCTGTGCAGGACCCGGGCGCCGGCGTGGTTTTCTCCTGTCCCTTGGAGGTGCAGCCCTGAGGGAGAACAGTTGGAAACGCTGTCTCGGCCAACACGCTCGATCGGAGGCGGGAGAATTCGGCGTCGAAAAGCCATTTGATGCGTGATTTGGGTTTCTTCCTCTCCAAAATGGGTGCCTGTAGAGCCCGGTCAAGGTATCGCCACGTAGCGACGGCTCCTTGGGCTTCTGACCAGTAAAAGCAGAGAGCTAAGCCCATCTCCACGGAGGGGAGACGTGCTGGGAAGCGCGTGTTGGCAGTGCGTCTTCTCGTGCGCACGTGGCTCCATCGCGCGTTTTAAATAATAGCTGGTTTGCGTGCAAAGAGTTGCTGCGTTTATTTTTTTTTATTAATCAGTAGATCTCAGTTTGGTGGAGCAGCGCAACCCCTGTCATCGCTGGGAAACTGAGGCATGGGGCCCTGAAGGGATGGGCTCGCAGCCACCCGGCTGCGGCACAGCTGGGGATAAGGCTCAGGCCCGCCGAGTCGGCGTGCGTCAGAGCTCTGATTACATCAAGCGATTTGCATATTTGTTAAGCCACCTATCGCTTGATGACTTTGACCAGTTGTCAAGGTGGACTTGGGTGGCAAAGGCAGCAAGCGCCACTCGCCCCAGCAAATAAGAACGTGGTTTTAGTCGATAGAAAAGCGACATCGGGAGGCTTTGGCCGAGGAAAATACTGAAATATTGGGCTGCGCTCTGGTGAAAGCAGCTAACTGACTTAAAAAAAAAAATACTCATGGCCCTGGGTGCATGTTCAGTTTTATCCTGACCTCAAGCTGCTCGGAATCGTGCGGTGGTAATCCATTGGGCATTTTCCTTTTTGGGCATTTTCCTTTTTGGGCATAGAACTAGGTGTTTTAGTCCGTGCAGAGGTGCATTTTGGTGGAAAACCAGACCCTCCGGGTTGAAAAACGTGTAGCTCCACGTCGCAGAGCCGCCCGTCGAGGGACGGGGTGCGACGTGCGAGTCAGTTAACTTCTGCAAGCGGTGTAATATTTGCGACGAGCATTTTCTTCACTCCGTCTTAATTAAAGAGCTCTGCAACACCCCGGTGGGCGAGAAGGCGGGTGGCGTCGAGCCGAACCCCCCTGACGGCGGGAGTTTCGTTCGTGCCGTTCTCGGGGCGACATGGCCTCCCCGTTTCAGTGGAGGGAAGGATTTGGGGCAGCCGGGAGGATTCGGTGACGTCCGTCCCCGCTCCGGGTTGCCCATAGCTCTGAGCTTTGCAGCTGTGGCGGATAAACGGAGCTATGGGCTCCGCGGCAGGACCCTGACCTTCCTGTGCAGCCCCCCCTTTATTTTTTGCATTGTAACCCCTTTTTCAGAGCACCCTGTTTTTTTTGCAGCGCAGCCCCCCTTTATTTTTTGTAGTGCAGCACCTTGATTTTTCACGTAGCACCTTATTTTTTGCAGTGCAGCTCCCCTTATTTTTTGCAATGTCCCCCCTTTTTTTTCACAGCAGCCCAGTTTTTTGCAATGCAGCCCCCCCTTATTTTTTCATAGCACCCCGTTTTTCTTGCAAGGCAGCCCCCCTTTATTTCTTGCAGTGTAGCACCTTGATTTTTCGCATGGCACCTCGGTTTTCTGGCAGTGCACCCTCTTATTTTTTGCAACGTCACCTTCATTTTTTGACTAGCACTCCGGTTTTTGCAGTGCAGCCCCCCCCCTTTATTTGTTGCAATGTAACCCCTTTATTTTTTTGTAGCACCCCATTTTTTTGCAGTGCGGCCCCCCATTATTTTCTCATAGCACCCCATTTTCTTGGCAATGCATCCCCCCTCTTCATTTTTTGCAGCGTAACTCCTTTTTCGCATAGCAGCTCGTTTTTTTCACAGTGCAGCCCCTTTCTTTTTTGCAATGCACCCCCCTTTTTTTCAATAGCACCCCTTTCTATTCCGCGAAGTAACCCCTTGATTTTTTGCAGTGCACCCCCTTGGTTTTTTTGCAACATAACCTCCATTTTTTGCCTAGCGCTTCGCTTTTTGCAGTGCACCCCCCCCTTTATTTTTTGCAGCGTAACCCCTTTATTTTTTGCATAGCACCCTGGGTTTTTGCAGTGCAGCTCCTTATAGTTTCCCCCCGGTCACCCTGATATTTTTTCCTGGGTCACCCCGTTGTTTTCTCCGGGTCACCCGGGTATTTTTTCCCCCCGGTCACCCCGATATTTTTCCCCCGGGTCACCCCATTATTTTCCCCCGGTCACCCCGATATTTTCCCCGGGTAACCCCGATATTTTTTCCTGGGTCACCCCGATATTTTTCCCCGGGTCACCCCCTTGTTCCCTCCGGGTCACCCCGATATTTTCCGGCCGCCCCCGGCTCTGGCCGCGCGGCTCCCCCCGCGTAGGCGCACTCCGCCCCCCCCCCCCCCCCCCCCCCCCCCCCATGAGAGCGGGGCGTTGCGCGCCCGGCGCTCCGCCTCCCCCGCCGGGGCCGCGGCGCGCGCCCCGGGGCGCAGTGCGCCTGCGCGGGGGCCCCCGTGTGGCGCTGCGAGTGGCGCGGGGAAGGCAAAAAAAAAAAAAAGGGGGGGGGGGGGAAGAGCGGAGCCGCCAGAGGAGCGGGAGCGCGGGGGGGGGGGTGGGGGGGACGCCGCGCTGCCGCTGACGGAGGAGGAGGAGGAGGAAGCGGGAGCGAGCGAGCGAGGGCCGCGGCGGGGGGAGACCGGGAGGAAGGAACCCAGCGGCGGAGGGGGAGCCCGCCGTCCGCCAGCCGGCCCGCCAGGCAGGGGGCCCCCCCGGAGGGGATGGTGTCGTCCGCCGCCGCGGGGGGAGGCAGCCGGCGGCGCTGAGGGCGGCAGGGCCCCGCGGCGGAAGAGGCGGAGGGCGGCGAGGAGGAGGCGGCGGCGGCGGCGGCGGCGGGCGGCGAGCGGTGGCCGACAGCGCTGCGCGGGGGGAGGCGGCCGGGAGCCGGAGCAGGGGCGGCGGGCTCGCCCCGCGCCGCGCAGCATGGTGCGGGAAACCAGGCACCTCTGGGTGGGCAACTTGCCGGAGAACGTGCGTGAGGAGAAGATCATCGAGCACTTCAAGCGGTGAGTGGCGAGGGGAAAGGGGGGGGGGGCTCCGCGGGTCCTTCCCGCGCCTTCGGGTCGCGCTCCGCACCCTGCCCCCGCGGAGGCCGGGGCTCCCCGCTGCCCTCCGCCTGAGGAAAATACCGACAAAAAACCTCGTGAAAATGGGAAATAAAAGCTGGGGAGGAACGCGGGGGGACGGCGGCTCCCGCGGCCTGCGGAGAGGAGGAGGAGGAAAACAGACCGGCTGTAAATACCCCCCGCGCCATGGCGAGGAGCCTGCGGAGCGGGCCGGCGGCCTGGACCGACCCTGCCGGGAGCCCCGCCGCAACGGAGAGAAACCGTGGAGTAACGACGGCTAAAAATAAACCGCAGAACCCGGAGGAGCGGCGCGGCCGAGCTCGGCTTTCCGCGCGGGGCGGCTGCGCGCCGAGGGGGGTCGGAGGCAGCTGAAGTCTGGCCATCTTGCTTCTTCATCGCCTTTTTGTTTTTTAAATTGTGCAACGTTTGGAGGTTGTTTTTTTATTTTTCCCCTCCCTTTTTACTGTGTTTTGCTCTGTCTGGAGCCGTCCCGGCCCGGAGGATTCCCCCCCCCTTTCACGGGGGGAAGCGAAGCGCTGCTAAAACGTGACTGAAAAACCCACGGAGCAAACCCCGGCTCCCTCCACGCGGGAAGCGCTGCGGGCTCCTGAGCGCATTCTTTGGGGGTTGGTTGTTTGGTTGTTTTTTTCCTCCCTTTTTCTCCTTGCATAGATTAATCCCGCTCATAAGGAAGTAGTAGCTGTTTGCATGGTTGTATTTTTTTTTTTCCCCCCTCCTCCCTTCGTCTCTTGGTGCGGGGAGGAGGAGGAGGCTTCTCCCCCGCCGCCTCAGCAACACCTTTTTCCTCGGGAAACGCTCTCGCACAAACTTCATGCCCGGCACCCCACGCTGGAAGGGTTTTTTTTTATTTTTCTTTTTGAGGGAAAAAGAAGATTCCCAGCCCAGGGTGGCTGCTCAGCTCACGGTTGTTTTAAACCACCCCCCAGCCCCTCCGCCCTCCAAAAAAAGACACAAAAGGGGTGAATTTTGAAGCTTCCTTTAATCTTCCTGCGTTGGAAAAATGTCGGAGCGTCCTTAATAATGAGTCACGATGGGAAAAATAGATGCGGTGACACGGGGGGGGGAAGGTCCCCGCCGCTGCGGAGGAGCCGGGGGGGGCTCGCAGCCCCTTCCCCGCTGGCAGAGCGGCCCCGGCCGGTGCTGCCGACCGGGCTCTAAAATGGCGGGGGGGGGGGGGCCGGGGTCACCCGCACCCGCGGGGTTCCCCCCTGTCCTCCCGGCCCGAGCTGCGGCAGCAGCAGCACCCGCGTCTCGGCATCGCCAGCGCTCGCAACCTGCTCTGGTTTAATTCAGCTTGGCTTTTTATTTTCTGCCCCGAGTCGGCGTGCGGGATGGTGGTTCTGCCTTCGAGGTGGTTTGTCTTGTCCGTCAGTCCAGGTGACGTGACCCAGTGTTGTACAAAGGCAGGGTTTTTGGGGACACAAAACCCGCTCAGGGGTCGGTTGTTTAATTCCAGGCATGGCTAGCTGAAGGAATAGGCACTCAGAAGTGGAAATTTGACATTCCTGGGTCTGATTTTGTCCAGCCCTCCTCCTTTTGTAAGATGTATTAAAGCAGGGAAAAAGTTGCTATGGTACTGTTGCTTAGAGATGGATGGGAAAAAATGGCAGGCGCTGAATTGTTAATTACCTTTTTTTGTTGTTTGTTTTTTTTTAACCTTTATGAGTTTCAGTCGGAGGTTTGAGGAAAAGATCTGCAGCCAGGCAACCCCCCCCCCCCCCCCCCCCGTTTCTGCAATTTCTCTCTGTTTTTCCAAACTGATTTTTAACCGAGGTTTGTGTGTTTGAGCAAGGCTGATCTCACGCGGGTAAACACAGTTAAAATACGCTTCAGAACGTTTGGCCGTGGGTGCAGGTGCTTAATGCATGGGGGAAATGACACGCAGCCTGCGTGGCCCTTTTGGGGATGTAAACATCGAAATATTTGTGGCTGTAAGAGGGGGATATGTCGAGCCGGGTTTGGGGCTCGATGCGTAGGTGCCGTAGGTGGACAATGGAGCAAGGCTTCCTTTGTATGCTGGTGCTCGCCTGGGGGAAGGGACGCGTTACACTAGGATTGCGTGGCGTGGTGGTGGGGATATCCATAGGGAAGGCGGCTGGCCGAGCGTGGAGGTGGGATGGGGAAGGCTCCCTCCTTGGAAAGGACGTTTTAGTTCGGAGAGAAAGTCAGCTCGGATGGAGCTGGGCTTGGCGAAACCCAGTTCCCACCCATCCCCCAGCCTGAGAACAGGGTGAAGAGCATGCGGAGAGGCTGAGCCACAGCAGCGGGAGGAAGAATTTGGGGAAATACCGCGCAAAATCTCAGCTCCGAGGGCTGGGGAATAAGTGTTACCCCTAAAGCCTCTGTGCGACCCGCGGGAGTGTTTGTTTCTCCCCTTTGCTTAGGAAATACTGTTATTTCCATATTAAAGCCTCTATGCAAGCAGTCTTGCTGTTGCACAGTCTCTGCTAGGGGCAAGTTTGAGAAACACAACCATTTTGTTTCTAAAGAAGCAAAAATTCCAGGAAGACTCCTAAAACTTGCAACCCAGCAGACGTGTTCAATGTGGGGGGTTTGCTGCCTCCCCTCTCCGCCTGCAGTTAACCCACTAACTGTGGGAACCTTGCTTGGGTTTGCAGTCTCACAAGCAATTCTTTTAAGGAAGGAATGAAGATGAAAGAGGCATTTTGCAGAAACTGTATTTTTTTTGCAGAACACTCGTGATATGTTTTGTTTAATGTGAACTGAAATAATGCTCTCTGCTCGTGAATTCTCCTCTCAAATGAGAGAATATTGAGGCTGCTCTCACGAAATGCTGGCTTACGTGAGCAGTGTTATTTTTTTCCTTAAAAGCCCTGTTTTGAGTCGGTTGTCTGGATATTACAGGGGATTGCAAAAGAATGATTTTTATGTGTGTTTTAACAAGTTGAAGTTGTTACAGGCTTTCTGTACTAAACAGATACTCCCTTTTTAAGAACTTCTTTATGATGTGCTGTATTTTCTTTCAAATGAGTTGTTAAGGCATTCCCGAGTACAAAAGCAATTGGTGCCGGGGTTGGAGATCCGCTGTTAGGTTGGAATCAGCAGCAAATCTGTTTTAGGATGTGGGAGATGAGAGCTCAGCGCTCGGGGAAGCAGTGGTAGCAGTCGTTTGGGTTCACCTAATTAATGCTGTCTTGACTAGCAGGAAAATAAGTCATTCACCATCATTGAAACAGATGCTCGGCAGCTTGCAGAGCAAGGCGACTAAATATAGTAACAGTTGTCCCCAGCACAAGTGCTGGCCTTCCATATTTTTCCCGCCCTTCCATTTTCTTCCAGTTATGTGAAAGAACATGGCTTTGTCCCTTTAGTGGTGTTTTAAAGGGAAAGAGGAGTAAAAGCCTCTTAATTATGAACCATGTGACTTTGGTATGCCTTCTCCTGTTCCGTGGGAGAATTAAGACATTCAGAGTGGCAACCAAGTCCAGGAGAAGCCCTGGACTTCAGGAAAGAAATGTGCTCCTTTGCAATTGTTAGGAACAAATTGCAGACCAGAGCACTCTCGGAGAAGACAAATCACTGCTAAGGTTTTTTCTGGGGAAAATGGACTTTGTCTGGCTTCACCTTGTTCAGTTTTGAGGAGATGCATAGGGTATCTTCTGGAGAAGTGGTTTGGGTTTGAAACATGACTGCTCTGAGGAGTGGCTCTGAAAAAATACACGCATAGCAGCGAGTTGGTGTTTGTTTTCAATAACTTCTAGAAAACATTTGGTCAGTTTACATGATAATGTTTTGTCTTGATGGCTAGGAGTGTAAATTC
The DNA here is from genome assembly GCF_030867145.1 of Opisthocomus hoazin. Classification (NCBI taxonomy): domain Eukaryota; kingdom Metazoa; phylum Chordata; class Aves; order Opisthocomiformes; family Opisthocomidae; genus Opisthocomus; species Opisthocomus hoazin. The sequence continues at coordinate 15,500,325 of NC_134429.1, read as the reverse complement.
AGCCTGGGAGAGTGAAATCTCTGTTCTTTCTGCTCCGGACATCACCCCGATGGGCTAAGGTGGAGTAGTGGGATGTTGGTCAGCTCTTCTACGGACTGTGTGTGCAGCAGAGCGGTTGAGAGTGCTGCTGGTGTGCTGGCTTTGAGCCCTGAGAAGAAAAACCTCCGTGCCTGTTTAGGGTGACGGCTGCTAGGACAGCACCATTTTGGGTGCCTTTTTCCCACGTCTGGCACCAGCAGGTCTTGTAGTACCTTTCCGCGCGAACAGGCTCGATTTAGAAGTAGTAGTGATCCTGTTTTTCTAGTAAAACTCTCAAATATGTTCCCAGCCTTTTATTGCTTATAATCGAGTACTAGTTCTTGGATATCACATAGGATGCAAACACATGGATGGTTATACTGAAGCAGCTTTGCATGTAGAGGTCTTTATCCAGACGCATTTTTATTTTACGAGAATACAGAAGTAAGGCTGCAGAATGAACTATTCTTCTTTTCTTTCTCGATTCGTATCATTTTTAAGTGACCTTTTTTCATAGATTATTTCATAGACGATTTTCATAGACTAGCCTTTTTAGTTCGGAGTCTTTGAAGGGAGGGGGAAGGTAAAATTTATGCCTGTGATTTGCTGAAGCAAGATCTACAATACTGGGCAGTATCAGGACTTGTTTGTGCTGCATTCTAGAAATATCTCCAGTAAGGTCATCTTAGTTTTGCAGAATGTAAAACGCAAGAAGATGATGGGAGGGGATTAGGGTGAGGGGATTAAATTAGTTGCCCAGAATCAGAAGGGAAAGAAAGGTGTGGAAGACACAAGGTGAGTCCTGCCTCCTCGAGTCTCGGTCGGTTCCTAGCGAAAGTCAGCCTCGTAGTATGTGTAGGTTCATCAGTCAGGTGCCTAACTGGGGAGATGGTGGTGCTGGTTCTGGTGCTGGCTCACATCTTTGTTTTCTGCTAGACCTCCTTGAATAGTTCTGTTCCTAATACTGATTCACCGGGCGCCGTAGAGCAGCCCAGGCATGACCTCGCGGTGCACCGGGGTTGTTGCCGAGCAGTGTCTGTCTGCAGCCACCTGCTTCTTCCTCCGAGACCAGGTCACCCAGAGGATGGCTCTTTGACCGTATAAGATTCATGAATCCTCTGGCTGCTCCAGATTCTACTTTTTGCATGCACTTGAGGTGGCAGCTTGTTGACACCATGCTGGCTGAGGAAATGCCTATATAATTATTTCAAAGAAACTTAATGAAAAGCCGCAAAGAGCATAGATTTGGACTGAGGTTCTATTAAGCGCTTTTATATGCTGAGCTGTGTTAGAAAGACAAGTCGATGTCACTTGGCTACACAGTTCTGTCATCTGCTGAGCCTTTCTGGCATTGTTTCTTCTCTGAAGTTTCTTCAAAGGTCGGGGCTGTGTTTATTTGTGATTTGATGAGAGCAGCTTCTGTTGTCGCAGAGAGCCGCTCCAAAGCGGCGTTGGCTTTTGGTATTTCTTGCCCTTACTCTGAATTCCTTTGGCACAATGATAAAGTAATCCTAGCGCCCTTTCTTGGAAGAAAGCAGACTTGTGTGTTGAGAACTTACCAGTCCTGGTGAGGCTTATGCCAGTGTTGAATCCATTCATCAAGTTAGAACAGGGAACGAGAAAAGGCTTACATTTGTTTTGTGATAGCCTTTTGCCTAGTTTTTTTCCCTCCTTGCTTTTTGTAGGACAGAAAGTCATGCCAAGTTCTCTGGCAAATGACCTTATTGCTGTCTTAAGGTGTGTCCAAAATTAGGTCCTTGTCTTCGCTGAGGGTGAAGAGGCGTTAGCTGGCTTTTCATAAAAAAGGAAGTAAATATCCAAATGAGCAGAGGGCAGGTTGCGTATTTTGGCCGAGTTGGTGAGTCAGGATGAACCTGGGGCTCCTTGGGAGTTTTGTTTTCATGAGTTGATGTGTTGCAACTTCAGGCGGTCGTGCTGTTGCGGTGGTTTCACACTGTTGTCAGCTTGTGAAGAAGAGGAGAAGATGTGTTCTGCACATGAAGACCCACCTGAGGAAGAACGAGTATCAAACCAAAATCTTCTGAAGATGTTTGGGAAGGGGTAAAACTGAGGGTCACCCCTCTTGGCTGGTTTGGGACTACTGAAGGGTTCGGGAGAGTTGCTGGCAACAGGCTGTAAGTTGTTAAGCTGCTAGTGGGGTAGAGACGTTCTGGTTTTGGTAGCTACCAAAAGTAGGCACTTGTGACATATTTTGCTTGTGTTTTTTATTAAGTTCAGTGAACTTGCTGAGGTCTGAGAATGCCCTGAAACCAAAGAGTGCAAGGACAAGCATTCCTAAACAATGAACTGAGGAATAAACTAGAAAATATGATTACTCTCTGTAATAAGATTTTGAGTTTAGCTGCATCTTCGACATGCCGATTTAGAAATCTCGTGGGAGGAATATGAGCCTGAAGATGGAAATTTACAGTGTACAACCAGCCTCCTGGCTTACCTTTGCACAAGTCTTTGTAGTGTTCTGAACAGTTAATGAAAATCAGACAAAAGCTGCTTGTTTTGGTTGCCCGAGGTAAGAAGTCAGTAGTGTTTCCCACCTTGTACACACTGGGGTAGCACAGGAGGTTTTGCCTTTCTGTCTTCCCTGGTGAGTAATGGCAGTTCTGGTCTCCTCGAGTCTGAAAGAACCTCTCCAACGCTGTTCTGCAGTAATACATTAAGATGTGATGACGACTTCTGCACGATGAATAAAACACAGCAACTGCTTTGGTGTCTGCATTTCCATAGTTATTGTTTAACCTACTAACACTGTAATCGTCCCATGCAATCTGTAAAGTCCTGCAGTGTGAAGATAACATCCTTTAATAAAAGAATAAACGTTGTTACAGACTCTTCATAAGTGTACCAGGATATATTCCAGGGCCTGCTACAATCTGATCTGGTAACAGGACAGTCTGAATATGGAGGCAGTGTCTCTGCATTGGGTTGAAACAACATCCTTTTCAGGACGGATTGTTTTGAAGTGTGTCCTGTAGCATTGCAGGCTGGCGCTGTACTATAGTTTGTGTATTTGTGCTTTGTCCGAGGTCCAAATGTTCATGGTGACTTGGGTGAGAATGCAGCAGAATTTGGATGTGAAAGGAACATCAATTTTCGGCTCAGGCAGACTAATTGTGGGAGAAGAGCAGCAGGCTCTCTTAATGACCAGTTTCTGTTTAAAGACCCAGACATCTTTTAAGAACAAAAGGGATCTTTCTTGCTTCCGTTTTTTTTCCCTTTTTAATTAAGCTTAGCAACTTAAAATTGAAAGCACTGTTTTTTAAGCACACTTAGATCTGAATCATGAGCTTCCAAATCTGGTCGAAGTGCCCCGAGTGCGCTCTCTCGTCTCAACACTGAAAAGCCAGCTAAGTCCAAATGTCTCTGGAAGGAGTGTGAATAGATGACCTGCACCGCTGTCTGCTGGGTGCCAGTGGTTCTCTCTCCAGAAGGAGACAATACTAACAGGGGGTGTGTTCCTCTTGGATATCCCTCTATCCAAATAGAAGATCTTGCATATCTCTTGTTATCTCCTGATGAGGTAGGAGGTCAGAGCTGGGTTCAAACCAAGTTCTTGTCACAGAGGTGATCAGGTACCCCGTCAAAGCTGGGTCTGGAATGATCTTTTAGCTCAATAAAAGAGTACTGCCAAATTGTAAATTTTTTACAATTTTTTTTTAGCAAGTGGGGAATCGCCTTCAGTTTTTCTTCAGGTACAAAACGGAGCCAGTTGTGTTTTCTGTCGATGGGATTCATTAAGAGTAACTTAATGTCCCTGTCACAGATTTCCCCAACTGCGGTGTACGTGTCTTGGGCGAGATGCTCGCTGCTTCCGTGCGGCACAAAGCACCGAGCTGTGGTCCATCTGCTCTTGCTGCTGGTGTGAATACCTCCCGTCCTCATTAATAGTGACGGCTGCCAAAAAACGCACAGAGGCTTATTTAAATGTTCTCTCTTTAGGCTCTCTGTGGCAGCTGCGGGTGACCTGTAGTAGTTAATAGGATAAAATAAGAAAAAAAAAAATCGCCAAGTTGTATGTCTAAAGTTAGTTGTCTTTGGAGGAAAAAAGTCTTCCGGCCTCATTAGCATCCTAACTGTGAGAAGAATAAAAGCTCAGGATGGATAAGTATCTCCCTTGTATACGTAATCAACGTCTGATTTAATTTCAGGGGATCTATGCTTGTATGTGTGAGACACTGCTCTTGGAAAGCCAGCTAAATGCGCATCTAGACAGCTAACGATCTGCACAGTAACCTCATTGTAATCAGAGTCTAAAGAAACCTTTGGTCTTTTGCTAAACTCTAAACCAACTTGTTGGAAGTAATAGTAGCAGAGAAGCTTTGCTACATTTAAAAAATAGAAATTACTTCAGCGCTGATGTTGTAGATGATACGCTGGTTGTGGGTGCGGTGAGATACGCCGGTTTTTGGCAGCAGCTGAGCTCAGGAAGCATCTCTTCCTCCACATCCATTCAGAGATTACAGGCCCTCGGTTGTACTGGCAGTTCACGCTCTTACCTAGGTCATGTTGGACTGATTTTTGAAAAGAAGCGTTTAAAGGTGAAGTTGCTCACCGAAACAGTGTAAAATCGGGAAGCAGCTTTGCTGGCAGTTATGGTGATGAACCCAATTGTGTGGTGGGTGGGATGCTGTATCTGGCTGATCCTTAGACCGCAGGAGGAGCCTGGTTGGTCTGGTGGTACTCATACACCTTGAGGTACGGGTCTGATGAGCCCTTTGGTGTGGGGAGGCCTCCTCTAGGTCAGCTGAAGTACCCTCACCCGTCATTGCAGTTGCATTCAAGCTAGCGTGTTTTCGGCTCCGCTTTGGAAAACCTTGACCTTGAGTTACACGAAAAGAAAAGCCATTAAAATCTGTCTGACGGAGGAGCTCAGTTGTAGAAAGTTTAAAGCCCTGGCCTTTGGAGAAGCTGTCTAGAGCACAGGTAGTCGCTGCAGGCAGAACACCCGAGTGTGTGCCCGGCGCTTGTCAGCGGGGTATTGGTTTCCCTGGGCTGGCTCCTGGCTCGTGCCCAGCATTGCGCTGCCGGTTGGTTTAGTCACAGGAACAAGCACTTTCTCCAAGGTGGTGGTAGCGGTGAGTCACGAACCAGCGAAATAACATTTGCACATCTGTATTTGGGTGACTGGCTGGTGTGGCGGTACAGGAGCGGCTGGCCCGCTTAAATACAGCGCTTCGTGGAGGAGGCCGGACTGGCTGGGAATGACTTCTTTTTCAGGGCGGTGCGACGTTTCTTCCTCTGTTTTCTTCCCTGGTTTTAAGATCGTAACCTTTTAGGAGTAGGTGAGCTTTTGGTGTTGGTGGCTTGACTGTGAGACCTTGGATCCGTGGCTGCTTTCTGTCAGAAATGGATTTCAAGTTGTTGAACCTGTTGGCTGAGTCGAAGCCGATCACTTGTTCAAACTGAGCTGTGGTTCAAGGGGGAAGAGCAATCCAGTCGCTTGGGATGGCCTAAGAGACCGCAGACAGATAAACTCTTATTTTCTTCTGAAATGCCATTTTCTGGAAAACGTGCAAAACCTTGGAGGAGAGGTTGTAAAGTTTGTGTTTCACTGGAGAAGCATGAACCAGTGAGCACCAAGGCTTATAAAGCCGTAAGATAATACATATTTGAAGTACTCTGCAGCGTAGCAGGGAGACCATAATGTTATGACTCTGCATTTTCGTCCATCTGCTGCCGAATACATGCAAAGCAGGGCTTGGAGAAGCAAAACTGAGATGGGGAATTACCCTTTCATGTAAGAATGAAAACCTTGATTAATCAAGAGATTCCCGTACAGTTGCCATGCAGCGCATTCTTAAAGTCGAATCCAAACAAATCCTAAAATCAGTCACACAAAAGAACAGGCTTGAGCAATTCCTGTGCAGAAGCCATTTAATGTAGCCTATCACCACTGGTGTTTTTGAAGCAAATCTGCAGATTATGCTTTAAGCTGGAAGAAAAAATGCCCTGGAGATGGAATTCAGCAGCTCTGTGTCTAGCATGTAGTAACATGATACTGCGCATCTGTGTAGGTTGGAGGATAAAGAATCACAGCGCATCGTACTTGATACAACGCAGACGTACATGCAGAGTTCCTACAGATTTTTGTAACCTCTTCAGGCTTCTATGAATAGTTGTGTTTATTCTTACCTGCTTGGAGAGCAAGATGGATGTGATCTTGTCATGCATACGCATCCTCCTTAATCAGTTTTGAATCTGTTAGCCAGTTTCAGCTGTACTTCAGGGCGAAGGGGGTGCTCACAGTCTCAGAGATACAACGTTCCTTTGAGTTTCATGAAAACAAGCAGTTTTAATAGAGGAGAGAGACCTGATTAGTGGCCCCATGGAGAGAAAAGCTGCAGTGAGAGTGCAACCCTTATTAGACATTAAAGAATCCACATGGGAGAGAGGTGTTCCTGACCGTGGGAAAAGCTGCAGTGGGAACTGGCACTTATTGGACGCTGGAGAATTCGACCTCAAGACATGCATCCATAAAAAATGAGTCTTCATTATTTCTACTCACAAAGCCACTTTGATTTCTTTTTTTTAATAATGTGTATACCAATAAGCCCTGCTACGGCTGCTTGTGTGCTTTTCCTTAATTGTACAGAAGTGGCAACTACGAAGAGTTCCTTAATAACAGAGCTTCTGCCTCTTTTCTGGCTAGCCGAGGTGGCCGTGTGAACGAGAAATTTGTATTGTTCAGCTGGATTTACACAGCTTTGACTCAGTAATTTTGCGTTAAGCCCTTCATTAGAGTTCGGTCAAGATTTGCCTTCTGACTGCAGCCTGCGGACAGCCTGATGCAATGCTGGGTCCGCCTGACGTTGCAGGCAGTGGAACTGCTGACTTGGGCGCAGATATTAAATGCAGCCCAGCTAGATGCTGCTGAGGTCAAGCGGAGGCTGTTTTTTTATTCCTGCAGCTTCGTGTAATCCCGGTGTCCAAAGCACGGATTCATCTCCCCCTCTGTCGTCGCCGTCGGGTTGCTAGGACCCCGTTTGAGTGCTGTGCGTGTTGTGGGGGTGTTGCAGTGGAACTGCTCTATATCTCAAGGAATGGGTGGATCTATATTCACGTTTCACCTGATGCATACACACTAGAACAGCTTATGTGTGGCAAAATTTTTTGTTGTAGGAGTTGCAGAAAAATTCCCTGCTGCGTTCACTACTGGAAGAAGTAGTTGCCACCGACTGTAGCAACCATGAACAAACGGTATTAAATACTCTGTTTCTTCCCTCTCTGTTGGTACATAATAATTTCATCTGTATATTAATACCTCAGCAGTATCCAAACGCTGACTTTGCAATAAAGACATAAATAAAATGTCTTAATTGAGAATCACTCTTACTTTGTGTCTTAAAATGGGGCATTCATCTGAGCTGTAAAGCAGGAAGCAAGCGCTTATTTCAGTTTAGAGTTATCTGCCAGACTATCTGATACGTCGAGCATGTTGCTCTTAAAGAGCAGAGGTATCAGAAGTATCAGTGAATGTGCCTGTGCTAGCTTTTTAATTTCCTACTTTGTCATCTCTTAGGGAGGGATTATGAGCGTAGACAAAGCCCTCGCTGTTTTCAGTGCGTGGCAGGAACACGTGCTGTATCTCATTAACAAACCCCCCGTTTGTAGTCGGACTTGGGAGATTTCCCTTTGAGTGCTGTTGGGGGCTAAAGGGAGCTGCACAGTCTAAGCACGATCTGGGTTCGAGTAATTTGGCCAGTGGGGTAGAAGGGGAGAGTGAGGACCATCGTGTTGAGGCTTCACCCCGGTCGTGTAAGCGGTCTGACTGAGCTCCATAACCTGGTTGATGGTTTCTGCTCCTGAATTTTGAGGTTTCCCTGAAGATCTTTATTGCTAGGAGGAGAGCTGCAGAGAATGCCCTGAAGAACGTTGTTTTTCTCCCCCCAAAGGTCGCAGAGCCAATAAAGATCACTCTAAACAGGTTTTAAAGTGTCTCAGATTGCAATCTAGAAAATTACGGGAGCTCAGTAATTAGGGCATGTTTCTGAATCATTGCTGTCACAAGGTCTGTTCTCGGTATGGCTTGAAAACCAGCGCTCCTTGTGATACGAGGAGCTTTTATTTTGCCTGGCTTTGGGAAGGTAAAGGTTTTGAAAGCCTGATGTCATGTGGATTTATCACTCACTGATGAGCTTTCCTGCTCGTGATCATCCAGAACACTATCCTGGCAGCTCACGATGGCTTATCATTATAGAAACAGCAACTTTGTGCCGAGAAAGGTAGAATCAGAGAGGCATTTAATTTGTTTTATTTTTAGCCGTCTTTAACGTGATGTAGCAGCTGGAGATAAGGAGAGCCAATACTGTACACTGCATCTCTTCCGGAGGCTGCTGGAAGTGCTCCATACGTTGCTGGCAGCCTTTGTGCCGGTACCCTCACCCTAGTGGGTTTTGTCACTTAAAGTTTTTTTTTTCAGAAAACTGGGGGAAGGTCGGGTGTTTGGAGGAGTGTTACGAAATGGTGCTGTCAGGCTCTTCCAAGGGTGTGTGCACGTATGTATATTAGATAAATGTTCATAGTATTTTCACCACAATCTCGAACAGCCAGTTTTCAGTTTTCAAGATAGAACTGAAACGCGTATGCGTTGATGCAAGGAGTTTCTGGTGTCCTGAGTGTTGTGGTGTGCCAGCTCCCTGCACAGCCTGGTCTGGTACCCTTGGGAATGAAGGCTCCTGTCTTCAGCCGGCTTTGGGTCGAGCCCTCAGTAACGAGACGTCGCATGGAGTTGTTCATAGTAAATACTGATTCTGGTCTCCCCTAAGTGCAGCTGCTAACGAAGGCCAGTGCCCATGTGTATATTGCCATATTTGTCATTAAGCGTTTGAGATAGCGTTTGACAAATTCTCTGGGGTTGAGTGACAGACCTACAGAGACAAGCGATTGTGACTCATCAGGGGACAGCTCTCCAGGTGTGTTAAAGTGGATTTTAAGTGTAGTTTTCCAGGACTCTGGATTTCTGCTTGTTGTTTATATCAAGATACGTGTCATGGTTTCACCCCAGCTGGCAACTAAGCCCCACACAGCTGCTTGCTTACTCCCCCCCGGTGGGATGGAGGAGAGAATTGGAAGAGTAAAAGTGAGAAAACTCTTGGGCTGAGATAAAGACAGCTCAATAGGTAAAGCAAAACAAGGGATTGGTTTGCTGTTTCCCGTTGGCAAGCAGATGTTTGGCCGTCTCCAGGAAAGCAGGGCTCCACCGAGCGTAATGGTTACTTGGGAAGGCAAACGCCATCACTCCGAACGTCCCCGCCTGCCACCTTCTTCCCCCAGCTTTATGTGCTGAGCACGAGGTCCTGTGGTGTGGAACACCCCTTGGGTCAGTCGTGGTCAGCTGTCCCGGCTGCGTGTGTCCGCCCCCAGCCTCCTGTGCATTATTTTCACCCAGCCCTGTGCACGTGCTGCTTTACGGTCTGTTGGTGGTTTTGCTGTCTGTTAGAGGTCAGTTATTCTGTTTATAATAGGACCCAAACCCAATAATGCAGTCTGTGCAGTTTTTCATACCTTTAGTTTAGATTCCTTTATTCTGCAGCCTCTGTAAGCTCGCAAGTCCTCCTTCCATGCTAGGCACGTGATGATGTTTGACCAGAGGTTTTGCACTGGTACTCTGCGTTGCTTGAAGCAGAGTGTCGTTCCAAAGACCTGTGCAGCTCGGGTCTGAAGGTGGTGACGTACAGTCTCCTGTCACTCTTGATAGGAAATTCCCTTTCTAAAAAAAAATTTAGAAGTATGTAAATATTTTTTGAGGCAGGTAAAGTGTGTGGCTGTAATGAATATCAAGCATGGAACATGGTGGTATGTAATTTTATTAGGCCAAGCAAGTTATAACTATTATATGGTGTATTTTATTTATTATAGTGATGGCCTCATTATGATCAATTACAGTGCCTTACTCTTTGCAAATGCCTATGTAAAAACACAGGTCCCTTTGCGTTACTGACTTAGGAACTTCCACAGCGGTGAATACGAAACACTGCTTTTGGGGGTGGTATGGAAGGAAGACTCACCGTGAGGTTCGTGTTGTGAGCTGGTGATACTGGAAGCTGGCGCTTAGCTCACAGAAGGGTTTCCTCGGGGTAGCTGTCACCATGGCTTGGTGTCCCGCTGCTAGTAAGACTGCGGTGAGTTGAATTTGCTGCTCTTCTGGGCGTGTTATTTTGTGTATTACATGGATGGGAAGTACATGCATGTACTAGTGTGGTGGGCCAGGTTCTTGGACGGTGAAGCGGATGTCCATGGTAGCCAAAAACCCCAGAGCTGATGTGAATGGAGTTCACCAGACGTCGGCAGCCTGGCTAAAAACCCCTGCGGAGCTGGTGACAGCAGCCTCCTTCATGACAGCTTCAGCACTGGCACATCTTGCGTTTCCCTGTGTCTGGAGCAGATCTGCTTTGTGCGGGCGGAAACTCAGGACCAGAGTGGCCCCTAGCACGGGGTATTGGACTGACCTGGAGTTACGAATAAGGAGAAGAGACGCAGACATCTGGAGAAGTTTTATTTCAGGTCACATTATTTTGTTATGAAATAACAACAAAGCAAGAGGAGTGCGATTGGCCAAGAACAGCTTCAAGCTGTGCGAGCGTTTTACTGAATAATGCAGGCCGGGGCTTGCCTGGGTTATATAATAATGGAGGAGGAAGGGCTCTGAGCGTGGCACGGAAAAATCATCCCTGCTTTTCAGATGGCTGAAGATAATCTGGCTTTAGTCAAAGTGAATCCAAGTGAATCCAAAATATTCAGGTGTCCTGCTGTATCAGGACGTCTTGTCAAATCATGCTCTTAATGAGCGGTGCAGAAACAAGCACAAAAAACTCCTGTGTTGCTTTTGATCTTGCAGTGTGTCTCGTGTTTAGTAGTATCTGGAGCATAGCGTTGTGCCGGCTTCTAAATAAAAATATGGTGAAGTTGTTGTAGACCAGGATGTAGCTGACCTGCAGGATTCCGCAGTAATGAAAATGGTTGGCTGGAAAAGGTCTTGACAAGCTCGGTGGGAGGTCAACATGAGAAACGAGGTAGTGTGCTTTAAAGTGGGATTCAGTTTAAATTAAAACAGTGAATCTCCCTGATTTTGACCTCGCTTTTCTTATTGCATATAGAGGCTAATCAGTTTATAAAATACTGTGGCTATGTGGTAACACTTGCTTACTAAACATTTGTTGGCCAGTGATCTCATAGTCCCTCCTTTGTTTAAAACGCTTTTGCTTGGGAATAGCAGAGACTGTGCAGAAAAATGGATGTTTGGAGTAAGCACCCGAGGAGAAATGGTTAATTAGAACTGGGCAGGCGAGGGTGCAGGGTGCTGACGCCCGCGCAGGGAAGGCTGCAGGGCGAGGGGTGACTTTGGCTGTGTCTGGGTGACACGTCGCCCTGGGGAGGAGGAACCGGCCGGCCGTGCATTGGCGGAGGCTGCGTTTCCCAACCGGCCGCGCTGTCTGCTGGTACCAGAGGAAGAGCCGGGGAGGAGGAAGGGCTGGAGAGCGAGAGAAACATGCCGAGCAGCCATGCCAAGAGCCCAGAGACATTTCGGCTGCTTGATTATAGAGGTGCTTTGATCTATAGTGAATAAACCGATAATGCTTAAATTATGAATTCCTTTTCTTTGTCTGAAAGGCTGGATTAATGGGGCTTTGTTCGAGCAGTGATTATCGAGCAACTTTTTTCTTTTCTGAAAGGGCCGCTAGATTTCTGTTTACAGCTGGGTGCTGCGATCGTGCTGTGCTGGTGGAGGGGCTCGGTGACATAACAGCTCTTGCACCTCCTCGTCTCCTCTGCTGCTGGTTGAACTGTAAACCCCTCTGAAAATAACGGCCTCGGCCGCCTTCGTTACAGTATGGAGCTAATGATTAATCGGCCTGACTTGCAGACGGGAAGAGGCACTAAAAGCCTTGTTTTGGTTAGGGTCTGCGGATTCGGAGCTGAGCGAACGAGCCTCTTTGTTTTCTGTTCAGTCTGCCAGCGGTTGCAAAATGCAGCCTTCTTGGAAACGGCTGACGCACAGGTATAAAGATACGAGGAGGGGGTTGAGAGGAGCCGCTCTGAACGTTACCAAAGGTCGCGGCGATCCCCCCCTTGTCTTTTCTCCCCTCTTCCCAGCCCTCGGGATCTGGACAAAGGTTGCTCCTCGGAGTGGGTTTGCCTCCATCTTGCCTCAACGTGCGATCCGCGTAATGAAACGCGGCGTTGTCACCGCCTCGCCTCCCCCGGCCCTCCAGAGAGCAGCGTTTTTTCTTGTAATGTATTATTCTGCTGCAGTAAACCCGTCTGGTGATGCAGCACTGCAGATCTCCCCTCCTCTCCCCTCGATGCGGTCCTCCTCCCGGCAGCATCTGCCAAGACGGGAGCAGCTCGGAGAGACGCCAACGGGTGGGGCTGGGTCGGATCACCAGACAGATTAATCTTCACGGTGGGGGACCGAAGGATGTGTGTAATCAGAGGACCGTGTTGGGGCACGGAAAATGCAAACCTTCCTCTCCCAGCAGCTGTCCTTGAATACTCGGGGCTCTCTCCTTCGCGTTTTTCTTTCATCCCCCCCCCCCCCCCCTTCTGCTCCCTTTCTCCTCCCCCCATCTGCCTCCCTTGCTTTCAGCAAAGACGATTGTCACAGATTATCCTCGGGGCTTGTCAAGGGTATGGTGCAGGACACCGAGGCACAGTGTGTATTTATGTATCTGGATAACGGACGGATTAAAACGCGCTGTCTCCAAGTGGGGTGATTTAGGACCATGGCTGCAGTGTGGTACAGTAACAGCCTCCCCCGTCCATTCCTGGGGTGGGGGGGAGGGGAAATGGCAACCAAAGTACACTTTTCCCAATATAAAAATTAAGCTCCGGCTGCAAGAGTTGTGCGTTTGCTGGGTGATTTTGTTGGTACACGGGGAGCATATTACGTCAGTGTGCTGTGTCTTCTGCGCTTTCTGGGCAGCATTAGCTCGAATATTTGAACATTTTAACACATTTCTGGATCTTCTGCAGCAAAAAGAAAATAATAGAGGCCTGTGCATATGTTGTTATAACATGTATGTGTTAGGATTTCAGAATTAGGAAGAATTGTCAGGACGGTGAGTGGGAAGAGCCTTTCAGAGCCCATTTCTGAGGTAGCTGGCAGGCAGCACTTCAGACGGACTGGGCTGTGGTGATCAGAAGGTCAATCAGGAGTTTAGGGTTTTTGAGTAGTGCTAAGATACTATTCCTCTCCCACTACCCGAAGATTGTAGACAAAGTATGGGCTCGTGTTGCCAGAAACTGAATGTGTAAACAGTGAGCAAAAGGAAAGTACATGTTCTGACCAGTCACTTGTGTAACTATTTAGAAGAAAAATTCAGTGGATATGGGAGTTAGAGCACTCTGTCCTATGACAATATCTTTGCTGTCTGCAGAGAACTGGCACTGAAATGCATGTTAAAGGGTGATGCTAACTAGGATACCTAATTATTTTTCGTATTTTTCATCATGTTCATTCATGGCATGAACATTTCAAATAGGTTCTTTCCTGTTTTCCTTCCCCCTTCTTCCTTTCCCGTTTCTTCTCTCTTTACATGTGCCACATCCAATTGGCCATTATTTTTTTGTCACGCAGATTTTATTCACCATACCCTGGACTCTCCTGATCTTTCTAAATCTTGCCTTCAAGGTGAGATAACCTTATCCAGCCTCGGGAGAGTGCAAACTGCGAGAAGTATGTTTCCTGCTGTACCATTCACCATTATTTGCTCCTTGCAGCTTTTAATTAGAATAAAAAAAAAAGGAGCAGTGAATCAGTTTGGTATTACAGGTTAGGAAACTTCCGAGAATTTGACGTCACTGTGCTGCACCCACAAGTACAAAGGCGGCAGGCTCTGCTCTGGACAGCTGAGAGGCACGAACATGTCCCGTGGGCGACTGTGCCTCTTCAGGCCTAACTTTCACTGCCTTGAAGGACGCTCTTGTTTGTGCACGTATTCCTTAATGGACAGTGCCCTGTGTTTGGGGGAGTATAAACCAGAGGAAAATGAGGTCTAAATCCAAACCAGATTATATATCAAGTGTAGTAGGTCAGGTTGGAATGAGAAGCCAGCAGTCAGCGAGGCAGGTTTTTCAAATCGTATTTAAGGATTAGTCATCCAACAACAGTGACAAAGGTGTAAGGAAGGTGTGTGGAAAGCCATGCGTAAAACGGAGTCGGATGCAAGTTCTGACAGCATTTGCTCCTCAGACAGGGAACTGTATTAGCTTTCTTCCTGCACGTAAAGTTGAAAACAGCTTTTCTTGTTCAAGATCTGTTCACATCTGTTCAGCATTGTGCTGCCTTTGTGAATAGAATTTTTTTGCAATAATTCTTCATAGAGTTCACAAATATTTCTTGATTAGTTTTTTATTTGTGCGTCCCTTTCCCATTTGTCAGTACATTCGAAAATACGCTTTTAGCCTCTTTTTGTCATGGATTAACAACTGCAGTTAAAATGTTGCTCAGAATCGCTTGGCTGAGAGAAATGAGTAACCAAAATGCGACCTGCAGTTCTCGGCTATTTTAAACGTTGCCGTGTTCGTGCTTCCCATTTTATCCTTTCTTGCTATGCGCTGATGCAAGTTATTTAAAACATTTTTGCATCTTGTTTTCTGTGTGCACAAACGTGTTTGTTTTTATTTTCTTTAGGCAGACATTTACTCATCCGTAAGTGCCTGCCTTGCAATTACTTCACGTATATTAAGTAGGGTGGCGTCACATTCCCGTCAGCTTTCCTCGGTGTGCCTGTTGTGCGGTTTGGTCTGTGGGGGGATGCGAAGTGGCACCCCGGAAGCACCCCGCTCTGCGGGTCGCGCTTCAGAAGTGTCCTGTGAGGCTGTCGTAAAAAAAGGTGTCTGAGATCAGGAACGAGGATTGGGATGAAGACTCTTGTTCTAGTGCTGAATGGATTAAATATAGATCAGAGTAGTGGAATTGCTGTGTCAAGGTCATTTTTTTCTTAAGAAAATCATCGGGATGTCTTTATTTTTACTTGTTGTGACACAGTTTTGTTTTAGTTATGTCTTGCTCGCCAGATTAAAAATGAGAAGGGCTGCTCTAATTGCGAATACCTTTCTATTTCTTCAGCTGCTGTTGCTCTGCTATTATAAAAAGGGTGATCTCATGATAGGCTAACCAAAAGAGAGGAGTTTTAAATAGAATGATGGAAAATTTAAATGGCTTTTTCCCTCTCTCTGAAAATGTGTCTTCCAACCTCTGCCTTGCTTTGAGATTGATTTTCCTGCCGTTCAGGAAGGGCGAATGGTTTGAAACTGATGTTGATTTTGCAGGAGGCAATGTGATCTTTTCCTGCCGGCACTAATACATGTGCTCTGCTTTGCTTTTCTTCCAGATATGGACGTGTCGAAAGTGTCAAAATACTCCCTAAGAGGGGGTCGGAAGGCGGAGTGGCAGCGTTTGTGGATTTTGTGGACATCAAAAGTGCACAGAAGGCACACAACTCTGTCAACAAAATGGGAGATAGAGACCTACGGACGGATTATAATGAACCAGGAACCATTCCCAGTGCTGCTCGGGGATTGGATGATACAGTTTCCATAGCATCTCGTAGTAGAGAGGTTTCTGGGTTCAGAGGAGGTGGGGGGGGGCCCACTTACGGCCCCCCACCATCGCTTCATGCACGGGAAGGACGTTATGAGCGGAGACTTGATGGGTAAGTGCCAAGGTTTCTCTAGGCAGGTATTTTGTATTTGATATGGTGAGAAACACAAACTCGTATCTAGGGCCCCCAGATGGATTTAAAATTTTGGGAATTATCTATGTTTCCTATTTTGGGTTGGAAACGGAAGTGATTTCTATCCCAGTGGCTGGTACCTTGTGGATCCATAGAGGATGTTTTCTGCAGCTGGTTGGATATCTACACTTGAAATAAGGTGGTTTTAAGATGGAAGATTGCCTTTGGCCAGCATCGATATTGGAGTTACTCTTTTCTAGAAGTAACGATTCCATTTCTTGGATAATATTAAGGCCTTGCTCGGATGTATCCCTGCTGCCAGATGGAGCTATCTTACTCTACAACATGTGGTGAAGTTCTGTATGGAGTATCTTCGGAATACCTAGAACCTAAAATTCTGTGCAAGCTTGATACCTAGTTCTCAGTTCTCACTATACGCAGTTGGTATGTTAATTGGATTGTCACCACAAAATTTCTAGTTGACTTTAATGATGCAGCCCCTTGGATTCTACAGACAACACTTAGCCATGGAAATAACGCTTGGATGGAGAAGACCGAAGGCAGCTTGTGATGTTTCCATTTTGGATCTACATCATTTCCAAGTTATTGGGATTATTCTTTCTGATGGTATTGGCAAAAAGAGATGATGGACATTACTAAATTTTGGAAATTATAGTGTTTTTTTTAATGCTGGGATAAGAACTACTGCCTTGAATTTATTGGATGGTATACTTTCAAGACGCCAGTAGCCATGGGGAGTGGATTACTATCTAGTCCTTTAAAAAGCTCTTTGCTACTCCACATTAAACATACTTTAGTTTTAAGGACATGGCGCAAATACCAGTTTGTGGATACGCCAGTGAGAAATGACTGGGCTGGATGGTTACAAAGGCGGCTAGAGGATGCCTGCTGGCCAGCAGCGATGAGTGCCCTCGTGCATTGGGTGATCTTCTACCAGCTGCTTGATTCAGACATAGGGCTGGAAATTAAAATAATGGATCTATTTAAGTGCCTACTGTCTCAAGAAAGAAGTCTGGGGGTTTCAGAGTTACGGTTTCAGTCTGGGACTACTTCCTTCCAGTGGAATTTTTTTTTTGTCTTGTCACTAAGATTTTTTTTTTTTTCTTCTTGTTGGTTCATCTAAAATATCATTTGACACCCTTGCCCATTAAGAAGGTGGATTACCCCTGTAAGAGGGGCCAAAATTGGGGAAGTTATGTTCACAATTCTCTCCCTAGATTTAATTGGGAATATAGGTCGTGTTTCCACACTTGGAAAAGGTTGGTATGTCCTGCCCTGTGTATATTAGCCCCTCTCCTAACCCAAGTCAAACCCTCTCTTTCCACTAACTCCAGTAGTACTTAGTACTAATAGATAAATCAAAAAAGCACTGTAGCCATTAGATTTTCAGCTCTGCTAGCTCCTCTGTCTGTCTTCTGTGTCCTTTTCATGGATAAGGACTTTGTTCTTTTATGTCAGCTATATAGCAGTAACCCTCTAGAAAATACTGCTTTTTCTCTTACCTCATTAAATCAGCTTTCACTGATTAACACTTTGTAGGATGCTAAATGCAATCGTTTATAAAATTGTTGATCTTGGTCCTTCAAAAGGGGGGAAAAAAAGAGACACGTTTCTGTGCCAGATCCTGAAATATCTTTCAAAGTGCCGTTGTTGCAAGCAGGAGATAATGAAAATAGAAAAGCAACAATGAATTTCAGGCAGATATATAAGTGAGTGACATTCTGTTGCAGTGGTTAGGTAGTGTCTTGTGTACCATTTGAGAGAAAAAATGTACGCAAAACATGAGCTAGCTCTGTAGAAAGCTTGAAAGTGAGTTATAATTTAACAACAGAGGATGAATATATTTAGAGGATTAAGGATGTAGTGATTCATTGGAGAAGGAATGGAAGGAACTTCCTGAAATGCTAATCGAAAAAGATTCAAATCCCATTTGCAGTTTATAATAGGTACCTGAAATATTTCTGCCATTTTAAATAGAAGACAGACCTGTGATGCAGGAGAGGAGGAGGAAGCACAAGGCAGAATTGGGTTATTAGGATTCAGGCGATTGAAGTGACTAATAATTGATTCTAAAGGAAGAATCCGAGAGAGAAGGCTGGTAAGAAAAATAGAAACAGGATGAAATGTCCTTCATGAGATGGATAATTAAATTTTTAAATTAACTTTGGCTACCCTGACATATTTAGAATTTTGCAAGTATTTTTTAAATATTTAACGTAATCATGCTTTATCTTTCATTTTGCAGACATAGCTTAGACATACCGTCCTGGTACTTGTCTAAATTAAGACTGCTAAACTATTTGTAATGTTCTTTTATCTGTTAGTTTTACTGTCTCTTTATTTGAGAGATCACACTAACTTTCTGAGAACATAGAGCCTTTCTCAGTTGACATACAAAATGTTGGAAATGCTGAAACAAAATGGACAGTAGCTAGTTGAAAGTAGTGTGCTTATGGAGATAGATTCTGTGAGTGCAGGAACAATTGGAGTCTCAACAAACAAAAACACCTACCGAAAAATCTCATTTATGCTCCTTGTGTAGGGTCTTAGTATTTGTTGGGGGCCTGCAATCCTTGCACATTTTTAAGTATTCTGACATTAGTGACCAAGGTATTTCTTTAGGATATGCAGCTTTGACGAGAATTTAGCAGTCTGCTAAAAGCAAAATTCCCTCTAAGAGGATGAAATATTTTAGAACAGCAACAAGAAACGCCCGTAATTTTCTGGGTCTTCTCTATGGGTTATGCTACCCCTTTTGAAAGCAGCTTTTTACCTCTGGGTCATGCTTTGCACGGAGGCTTTCATGGCTACAGCCCAATTTGCAATGCCATTTTTGCAGAGGGATAATTAGAAGAGCTCCAGTAATTACCAAATTCCAGAAAAATTTCTGAAGCTCTTAAGCAAAAATGGAGGGGGGTGGGGGGGAGTTAATGATGATGTCCACAAACATGAAGTTTTTCTTATTTACTGAATGTAAAAAAAAAAAAACAAACCAAACAAACCACAACACAAATGAGGATTCTGCACTGGAAAGCAGTATTTTTTTCCTGTGCAGGCAAGATGCTGGTCATGAAAGCCCAGTATTGTGATTAAAACAAAATGATTGCTCAGCTTTATTGTATATGAATATAACTTCAGAGTCAAGTAAAATGTTTTTGTCAGTGTTTGCTTGATAGGTTATTGCTCTTTAGTGGAGAAGCAGTCGCAAAAATAAGTTCACTGCTGACGTGAATGTTTGCATGATTTGCGTTTAGTTGTGCTTGCCCCCCTTCTGATGAAATATTTTTCCCCCTTCCTAAATGCAGGGCTTCAGATAACAGGGAGCGTGCTTATGAACATAGTGCCTATGGACACCATGAGCGGGGGACGGGAGGATTTGATCGGACGAGACATTACGATCAGGATTACTATAGAGATCCTCGAGAGCGGACTTTACAACACGGGCTCTATTATACTTCTCGGAGTCGAAGTCCAAACCGTTTTGATGCTCACGACCCCCGTTACGAACCTAGGGCCCGGGAGCAGTTTACATTGCCCAGTGTGGTACACAGGGATATCTACAGGGATGATATTACACGGGAGGTACGAGGCAGAAGGCCGGAGAGGAACTACCAGCACAGCAGGAGTCGGTCGCCGCATTCGTCGCAGTCGAGGACGCAGTCCCCGCAGAGGCTGGCCAGCCAGGCGTCCAGACCCACCCGCTCCCCCAGCGGCAGCGGGTCCAGGAGCAGATCCTCCAGCAGTGACTCCATCAGCAGCAGCAGCAGTACCAGCAGCGACAGGTAAGGTCACCGTGGGTGGTTGCCCGACCATCCTGTGGGCTTTGCGGGTCGTTTTCCGAGGAGTTGCATGCCCCGGCTGTGAAAATATAAGGTGTTCCGTGGCAAAGCATTATTTGTTGATGTAGAAGTAAACTGGTGTGAAACACAAAAAGACCAAGTTGACATGAAACGGAGCGGAGTTCTGTTGCCATCGTTAATTATTTTCCTGGTGGATCTGTGCAGCATCCGTAAGGTGCGAGCTAAGCAAAGCGGGGTTCTACGAACACAAGGCCTTGCTACACCCCTGGCTGCTGCCTGTGTGCTTGGAGAGTGGGGTCAATATTTTATTTGCTTTGGTGAGGGAATAAGCAGATTTGAAGGTCCAACTACTTCTTGCAGGACACATTTTAAAATACTTCGGGAAATGATGAGTGTTACTGGCCAATTTCCTGTCATTTCCTGTTGCCACTAACGTTTAAAAGGTTGATGCGTTGCCTTTCCATTCTTTTCTTCCTGTTGCCTCATACCAAAAATTGTAGACTTGGAAAAACTGAAAAAAACCCACAAATCCAAGCATGCGCTTCCTAGCGATAACGCCCATGTCCTTGGTTCTGTAACGGCTGCGGTAGTTCTGTATTTGTGTGGCTTTACAAACTACATACAGGAAAAAAAATAAGACTACAAGAGCTGATAATTGGATTTCTTTTAGTAATTTGAAAAATCATGTTGAAATGCTTTTAGCTTTTTAAGAGTAAGTTCACCGTAAGAGTGGAAACCAAGAAGCCACCATTGCACCTGTAAATGTTTTATGCTCTGTTTGGTGACCAGCTCTGCTCCAGAGTTGGAAACGTTTCCTTCACATACCAGTTCCTTTCCAAACCTGAAAATATTAATGAAGTAAATAAGTATATCAGTATAATAAATGCTTAGTGTTTCATTATCTTGATGAATGGAATTTTACCACTGGTAACTCTCTAATCAAGGTAATAATTCTTATAAAATATCCCTGGCTCGAACTTTGGGCCTTTTGGAAGGGTTAGATGGGGTGACACTGGGCAGAGTGTGCAGAAGTGAGGATGAGGAAATCAGTTTCTCCTGTTCTGGTGTCCCCACCCCCCTGGTGTCTAAAGAACCATGCAAAGTTTTATTTACTTCTTTTAATTAATTGTTTTCTCCTCCTGGATTTAGAAATCCAGGTTCTGTCTCGGCCAGAGAGCAGGTGGAGAGAGAGGCATCTCTAGAATATTTGAGATGACTTTTAGGCTGCTTTAAAGGCTTGTTTATTTCTAACACCTCTCTCTCAATGAGATCTTAACACTTAGATGAAGACAACCCTTTGTCAAAGATTTTCACACTTATTATAGCTTAAAAAAATGGGTGAGACTTCCAGAGATCTCCAAAATAAGCCTAGAGAAGATTAACTGAAAGGAGGCCTGGTTACGTTTAAGGTTTTAAAAAAAAATCCCAAGCAGGAAACCCCCCTCTCTTCTGGTGCTCCTTTGCTCACTGCAGAGTGGATAGAAGGGAGTCCAGGAGACTCGTAATATTTATAGAATGACATTGCTGGGATGTTGAGATGGGATGAAATACTGCTCGGAATTGGAGAGGACTGAATATGATCCCACTGGAACAAAGTTTTAAGATTTAATCAGAAGATAAGCAGTGTCTGCTGTGCTTTAGCATTTCATTTTCTTGGCAATTTCTAGTCGTAGTAATGGAAAACTAGATGATACTCTGGGAGGAAATGGAAATAAACATTTTTTTTCTTATTAATACAGTAAATTCAAAATTCAGTAGAGCAAGTAATGGAATCTGGTGGATAGTATATTTCATTTTGAAAGATCAGAAAGGAGTTCTACATGTTTCTAAGCAAATAGTTAGATATTAATAAACATATAACTGTATCTTTACCTTGTAAAATAAAACCCCACCTTGCCTTGAAGTCTTTAAAGCACAGGTGGACTTTGCTGTTTAATTTTTAACACGTTTTGAATTTAGCAGTGTAGATATGTAAACGCTTCATACCCTGTGGTAAGCGAAAGCGTTCTTGCCCCCTTTTTGCTGGTATAAGGTGCTCCCACTTGCTGTCCAAAACCCAGACCAGGCAGAAATTTATTTGCATCTCTGTACGCTGGGTAGTAAATTGTGGCTGTGTCATCGCTGGGTTGATTGACCAAATTGTGTATCTATTTTTCATTTCTAGACTGGGATTTATCTGGAATAACTAGGGATGGTTTGTTATTGTCGGAAGAAGAATTACTTTTTGCAATTTCCGTAGTATTTCTCAGGGGTTTTAGCAAACTGGAGATCCTCTTATGGCTTTATTGTGAGTGGAAATGGCCGATTTTGTGACGCTGTGAAATTACTAAGGTCTTCATGACACTGAGTTCTTCTGAAATTGTATGTATTGAAGAACTTTGTCACTCGAGTCTCTTCGTGTCTGTCTCAGCTGGCAGGGTGGAAAAGGCAAAAACCAGTTGTGTTTACTCAGAGGTGTGGGACTCTTACCCACACTCCTGTGAATGTTTGGAGACAAACGCTGGAGCCTGTGGGAATCCGTGGGTATCGAACACTTGTGAGAACTTTGTGCGTGGCACTGTCCTCGTGGTGCTGTGAAAAACGAGCTGGAAGGTGGCAAAGGAGACGTTTGGGCTTTGTTCCTTGTGGTTTTCCGAGAGCTGTGTGAAGTAAATATGACTTTCATTAAATGGAGACAATTTTCCTGGACAATAATGTGAGGAAAGGTGCTCTGCAGATTGTTTTGAAAAAAAAAAAATGAAAAAAGCCTTTATTTCGTAAAGGTTCGGAGCGTGTTGCGTGGGATCTCAGTTAAGCTTCTCTTTAAATGTGTATTCGGAGGCCTTTACGGGGGATTTGTAATGGGAGCTGCAAAGGAGTAATGTAGAATAAGACCAAAAAGAACACAGCAAAAATAAAACCATATTCTCTGAAGCAGAGCTTTACTGGGTGCATTTTGTGGCCTCTCTGAAGTTGCCCACCGGGATGAGGCAGGGAAGCTGGTGGATGCGGCCGCTTTCTGCAGGGGCCGCTATCTCAGGTGGCATTGGCCTGCATGGAGCTGAGGAAGAGTTTGTGTTTGGAAGTTTTCTTGACGTGAGATTGCTCGTTCCCCACCCGTGTTGTGGAAAAGGATCGTTGGGTTTTGGCTTTTTTAATCGCCTCAAAAGAGTAAAAAAACCTTGAAAATTGTATTTTAATTTTCTGCCACCAGAAGCCTTAATTTCTCCATTTTGTTGATCTCAACACACACCACAAATGATATATTAGCAGACATACTTTCTGTACTGTGTCATGGAAGAAGCTGAATATGCATGGAAGTTGTGTGATCCCATAGGAAGCAAACCAGATTTTGTTTGTGCCCTGCCAAACCTCCTGCAAAAAAATCCCCCCCGTTTTGGGTTTTTTTTTTTGTAGAAAATGATCTTTTCTGGGCTGCTTGTTGAGGTGTTCTAAAAAAAAACTTCCTGTGCATTTTTATGCAGTTTTGTAATGTCAAATGGCTTTACACGTTTCTTGCTGTTCCATGTGTTAGTGATTATTTTTAAAGCTTTGCTGCAGTGATGTATTGAGCCACATGGCACTGAGCAGTGGGACGTTTTGCTCTTAAAAGCTGGGCACGTGGCGACGCTCCTTGTTGAAACAGGATTTAAACTTATTTACAAAATCCTGCCAGCAGTGTTTGATTTCCTATAGGTGATGCCCAGAATGTGAAAGTGTGAACATCGCATGTGTCTGTGTAAACTTACAGATAAGTGATGTGAGATTACTAGTTCAATGAATAATTTCCTGTAGCATGTAATGTAAAATAGATCTTGCTCTGGAGTTAAAAAAGCAACTTCAGCTTAGACGCGAAGTGACTTTATGTCCACCGGGATTTAGGAGAGCGTAGTCATTCCTGTAGTGCTGGATTAAAGCGATGGTGAGAAACTGCACATTCAGATGTCTGAAAATGGATTTTTTTCGATAATTGTGATAGCAAAACTTTAAATGACAAGTGGGCAAGGCTTTCATAAAGTAATTAGAGATCGTTTTTTAATTTTAGGTTTCTCTGTGATGAAATTCTTTCTGGAGCAGTGAATTACAGTTGGAAAGGAATACTTATGTGTTATTTGGTGTGTCTTAATATTGAAATAAACTGATGAGGAATACTGCCAAGAGAATTTTAATCATGGGAAAAACAGGCTCCCTGAAACCTCCCGTGGAGGCTGCAGTGTGTTTGGTTTTGCTGGGGACTTTCTTAGTCCCTTTAAACAACTGAAGTGAAAGTAGAAAAAAGTGAATTTATTTTCAGTACATAATGCAAACCTTCCTTTACCATTGTCTTCATCTCCTCTTTGCCGCTTCGTTTGTCTGCCAGCAAGTGATGAATCACTGAGTTCTAAAGGGATTTAGGGTGTTTGAGTGGGCTGAGAGATGCCTCTGCTGGGGACAGCTGAAAAATCCTAAGAATGAAGTTAAATGTAGCTGTTGATGCTTGTATTTAAGTATCTGTGAGGTGGCCTTTGCTGATGTTAAATAATTCCACATAAATTTTGCACTGTAGAGATCACCTGAATATTTTTAATCTTTTCTGGTAGGACAGCGAGGTTGAGCACACTCCTGTTTGTATGGGAAAAAGAATTAGGCTAAGATTTAAAAACAAAAACAAAACCCAACCAACTAAAAAATTGCTGAGAGTAGGCAGCCTGCTTTTCAGTGACCACAAAAGCAGCAGTAAATCCCCTGAGAGTCAGGTGAAACACCTCATCTTTACCTTTTGTTCACGTAAAGCCATGTGCTGCTTTGATGTTCTGGCTGTACAGGGACATGTGAATTAGGGAAAGGAAAATTAAAAAAAATCCAACTCGGATAGTCTCAGGTTTTTGTTACCAACCGTCGAGCATTTTCACTTTGTTCTTTCTTGTGTTTCTGTTCATGTCAGCTTGCGCTGCTTCTCATCTAAATATAGCCTAGACCATCCTCTTAAACATTTTTTTTTTTACCCTTGGGAGTGTATCAAGTTTCTTGAAATTGAGTACAGGCAGAAAATTTTCAGACAGCTTTGAAGACAGAAGAGAGGTATTTTTATGAAGATTAAAATACAGAAAGCAAACCTTTATACCCTTCCTTCTCCAAAACGGATGAAGAAGACTACCTGTACGTGCGTATTTACACGTAAACAGATCCTCTTTTGGGGGGGGAAAAAAGAAAAAAAAAAGGCCCAGGATCGCAGATGTCCTCGCCAGCGATGTCCCCGTCCCCTGGACAGGGCAACCAGCGACAGCCCGCCGGTCACCTCAGCGCGGGGGGAGCCGGAGCCCCGCCGAGCTGCTGACAGAGCGGCTGGGGGAGGGCGCCGACTCGCATTACCTCATCTCTGGACTCTGAAGTACAATCTGTTAAAAAAAAAAAAAATGCGCGTTGCATAAGAGATTTCTATCTCGCTCTGAAAAATCCGCCTCTTTAGGTCGCCTCCGGTGGCGGCGGGAGCCGTGGCGGCGCTGTAATGGCGGCCGGGTGCGGGGGGGGCGCGGGGCCGCCTCCCCCGGCGCTCTGAGGCGAAGGGCGGGTGGCGGCCTCGCCTTTGTGAGGGGCGGGCGCGCAGCCCCGGGCCGGCGGCCGCCTGGGCGAGCGGCGGGGGAGCGGCTTGTTTGCGCCCCAGAACCGGTCTGAACCGGCGGGAGCCGGCCGGGCCCGCCGCCGCGCCGCCCTCGGGGCGGGGCCACCCTGCAAACCCGGCGGGGAAAAATACCTCCGCTTTCTACAAAAACCTTTTCAATAAAAAAAACCCAACCCCAGCGCTGGAGCGGCTTTCGCTCTTGCGTGAAGGGTTTTTTTCTCACACCGCGCAGGAAAGCGCCGCGGTCGGGCAGTGGAACGGCGGCGCCCGTGTAGAAGGCGGCTCTGAGGGAGGGAGCCGGGCTCTGCACCTCGGCTTCTCGAGCTGGAGGTCTCTCTTCGGTTTTTGAAACCTTTCTTTCAGCGCTCTGCCCGCTCTAGAAGGAAGCGCTGGTTCCCTTGCCGGAGGAGTGAGTCCCAAAAATCCCCAAAAAGGGGCGATTTTGGAGGCTGCCCGCGCGTCTGAACAGCACCGCTGCCGTGGTGTGAGAGAGACAGGACACGGCTGTGAAATAAAGCAGAGATTTCAACATTGCTAACCCCTCTGGAAGAACCCACCCCCACCTTTCTTATGAATATACAATAAAATTCTTATTGTCAAGTTTATACCTAGTTGTCTTTGTATGAGCTGCCCAAAAAAGAGGGCCGTTTTGTCGCAATTAATAACCCCCCCCATCCCCCCGCACTGCTCCCAATAATGGTTGCTAATTGCTGGCTCTAAATGGCAAAGCAATTAAGCCTCTTCCTAAATTTGCAGAAGTAGGTGTTTATCTAAATCTGGTCTGTCAGTCTTTGTTTCTGTAGCAGGGCCGAGAAGCTTTGCTGCTGCCGCTTTTTCAAAGTGCATTTGATTTCTTTGCCTTTCCGGGCAGAGAAAGATTTCCGTTTTTTTCCAAATTAATTTCAGGAAGGGAGTCTTAAAAATGCAGCGTGTTGAGGATGGGTGCAAATGGAAAGGGGTCCTAGAAAAATACCTCTGTTTTATTACAATGATAACTGCTTTGATCGTCTCAAACAACTTCATTGTTTTTGCATTCTGTTAAAGAGATGGTTTTTTTTTTTAATGCTGTAAAGCTTCTTGCAATTAGATCAGAGTCTTTGTTAGCAAATAGGAGGTTTTCTGGCAGCTAAATCCAGACCCTCATGTGAGCTTGCCTTATCCTCTGCTAGGGGAGGAAGACCTGCTGTGTTTTAAACACAACATTTCTGAGTCACCTGTGGACAGCTGCAGGTCTGCAGGTGCAGGAGCCGGTGTCTGGCGTGAGGTTTGGCAGTTTGGGGTCTTCCTCACCTGCTTTTTTTAGGAATGGTGGGAAAAACCTGAGCCGGATGGAAGGCATTGCTCCCGCCAAATATCGGGAGAGACGTTGTCCTGAGTTTTGCCTTGGGCTTTTTGTTGAGGCTGCGGGAGCTGCTGAAAATTGATTTTCTTCCCGCAGGCGTGCTGCAGCCCGGGGAAGGTCTGGTGCTGTTGGTGGATTGGGCTTGACTTGGGGTTGTTCGTACACGCGTATTAACAAAAT
The DNA here is from genome assembly GCF_030867145.1 of Opisthocomus hoazin. Taxonomy (NCBI): domain Eukaryota; kingdom Metazoa; phylum Chordata; class Aves; order Opisthocomiformes; family Opisthocomidae; genus Opisthocomus; species Opisthocomus hoazin. The sequence goes on along the minus strand of NC_134429.1, from coordinate 15,473,688 downwards.
GGTCACTTCTAATTGCGTTTTTAAGGCTTTGATTTCCTTCCAAGTATTTTGCTTAATCATCTTGAGTAGGCTGAGGGAAGGAAAGAATTAGCTGAGGTCAGGGAAGTTGAAGCTGCCCGTGTTACTTCTCAGAAGGCAGGCTCAGTCTGCGGGATCCTGAAGGCAGGAAGGAGTCTGCCTCCGGTTCCCTCCCTGCTGTATGCCGACAGAGCCGGGGGAGATCAAACCCCGAAAAAGCCAAGCAAAACAGGGAAACCTTGAAGTGTGATAGGCTGTGTTGGGTGCCTCCCTCTGCGTCAGTGGTCCAGATCCCCCTTCCTCGAGAGAAATACAACTGGGATGTGAATCGTCGCTAAAATAGATGAGAGGATCACAGTCTCGAAGTGCCTGCTTGTCTCCAGTGATGCTGAAGGGAGTCTGTACAGCTCAGATGGAGACACATACATTACAGGCAGCGAAAGGTGGGGGAGAGGATTCCCGTCAGCAAGACCTTCGGAATAATGGGCAGTTTAATAATTTCTAATGAATATTCACGTGGAGAGATGAATAGCAACAGAGGAAGGCTGTATTGAATGCTTCCCGAACAAATACCAGTCATTACGATCATCAAAGAAAAATTCAGCTGCTGCCTGGGTTCAGTCATACGTGTTTCCATTAAAGGGTAGACAGAGCGTCCCTTCACATTTTCGGTGGGACTTGCAAATGCAGCGACTTGGGGTGTTTTTTGCCAAAGAGGATGTTTCTGCCTCTGCCAGAGGCGTGGATGTGACACTGTCGTAGCTTCAGGAGGAGAACCTTCCCCTGAAAACCTAAGGGCTGGGAGAACAGCTCTCTTCGAGCTGTATTTGTGAGACCTGGGCATTAACCTTAAAAACAGCTCTAGGTAGAACATGCTGTGCTTAAACTAAGGTCAGAGGGATGTGAATTAATGGTAAATAAACCTTACTGGGGGAAAAAAAAGCGTATCATCCCTCAATCTTTGCCCAGTGAATTAACTGTGTAACTGATGCACTTAGGTTTGCCCTTAACGTCCAAGCGTCAAGCGTAGTCCATCCGCAGTGTCGCGAGTGCCAGAACCACTAATGATGGCATCAGGGTTTTAAGTGTGAAAGCCTCTTAGCGGGTGATTAGATATCCTTCTCCAGATCATTACGGTCAGCTGGTGATGCTGCTTGGAGAGGAGTGTGCTGCACGTTTACGAGTGGAAAATCACAGACTTGGAGAGAAGCGAGGGCTTCGACGTTGTGTAGAGGAAAAACAATTTGTCCGTGCCAAGACGACACAGTACTAATTTTTTAAAATCAAAAAGCATGACCGACCACCTGTTGTGTTTAAGGGAGGCAAAAGCTGAGTTTCCAAAAGGAGGAAGAGGGAGCTGTGTACTGTGTTGATGCTGTTATTTATTGGGGGGGGGGTGGGGGGGGGTGGGGAAGCTTGCATTATTATTTAACTGCCTAGCACAAGAACAAAAATAGTGCTTTTAGTGTTCGTGGCATTAAGAAACAAGACTACTCTGTGAATCTGTCTGTCACAAGAATCCTGTAGCAAAGGTGCTTGCTGGGTTTCAGAAACAAACACCCCGTCTCCTTCCAACCGCAAGTCCTCTCTCCTTCTTGGAGAAGTGGAACGCGGAGCCTTCTCTTTGAAAAATGCCTGGGCTTCAGCGTGCAGTTGCTTTATTTAGCTCAAAGCGACGATTTTGGCTAGAAGACACTTGGAAGTCTGGGATGGCAGCAAAAGTACCTTTTGGAGATTCCTTTCTAGGAGAGGGAAATGGTTTTCAGGGCTGTCTCCTCATTTCTTCCACAGTTGCCTTATATTCTCCACAAGTGCCAGAAATCTTCAGTGTTTTTGTACCTGGGGAAAAATATGACAACCTCATCAACGCCTTTAGAAATCAGGAGAGTAATTAAGACGCATCTCCAGCAGATGCCGGCAATAAGGGCATTCATGTATTTTATTATCTTTCATCCATTGGAGAGTTGAAACCTTTTCTAGTCTGATAACGTGTGAAAGAAAGGCACTGTTCTCCTCCTGAAAGCAAATTCCCAAGAATGAACAGCACCGGGTCCCCACGGACAAATGGTGCCGGGCTGGGCTGATGGAGAGATGGGAAGTGCCCTACTTATTCCGGCTGCTACAGGTTTGACCTCCTTGTGTCATCTGACACCTCGTTTGGTAAGAGGTTGCTGCAAGATCTGAAACCCTCAAATTATGTGAGATTTACACAGTTGCTTTGAACTTAGTCCCTCCCTTCAGTGTTTGTTTACTGCCTGGTATGTCCTGTTGTCAGGATTGTGAAGGATGAATAGTCGCAGGAAGGAAGCTGTCGGGTTAGTACAAATTTTCTGTTCTTCTTCGCTTTCTAAATGCACATGGAGCCGTGTTTATCCCTGTTTCAGAGTCTGGGAATACTCCGAAGATGTCCCGCACCGGTCGGGGCTTTGCTGGGTAAATGCTGGCTTGTAAGTTTTCTATTTATTTGTTTGTTTGTTTGTTTTGAGGCGAAGTGAGGAATGGCTCATTGTGTTTCTCCCACAAAGAGATGCTATCTAACGGTTGTTTCAGAAGGAGTTGATGTTGGCTTTGATTTTTAGCATGCAGTCTCCCTGTAACATTTAGAAATCAGGTGTGAAAAAAGGAAGATGCTGAATTAATAGTGTATATGTGGCTTGCAGGCTGCGCCTCGCTGTGCCGCTGTGGTCTGGAGGTTTGAAAGCCTGCTCTCCCTAAGCACCAGATCCCAGAAGGGAAGCGCACAGGTGGGGCACGTAGGCTTTGCGTATGGGAATTCCTCGGAGGATGTTCCTTCTGTCCTGTAATCTCCAGCGTACCAGCTGAATTGCCTCGTGCTGCTTCTCCTTTCCCAGCCCTGGTAACTGTGCGCTCCCACTGCCGCATGGTGTGGAGGCCGGGGATGTAAAAGCGGTCAGGCCAGGGAGTTGTGAGCATATAAGGCATTTTTTGTTTGCATTTTTCCCTGCTTTGGCATTTTCCCCACAAATATCGAAGTCCTCGTCCTTGCTTTACGATCTCTGGTTAGCGTGACGGAATTGTCCCAGGGTTTTTCAGGAAGGGGAGTCCCTGGACTTCTGACCATGTAGGGGTTTAATCACTAAATCACAACAAATACTGCTGAATTAAATTACAGTAGGGTGCTTTTTCAGAAGTTACTTTTAAGAGACAGACCCAAAAACCACTCTGCCATATGATACCGCTTTTGGATGTTTTTAATTTTTTTTTTAATTTCTAAGGCTGGTGGTACTCTATGTAGCTGCTCCACAAATGTAAAGACGCGTTTTCCCCACCAACATGGTATACGTTCACTAGGCTGTGGCACTTTACCTGTTTCGTACAAAGATTATCTTTTTTATTTCATTTTTGTGGCTGAAGTGTTTTCTCCACATTTGAAATTTCACAAAAAGTTCTACTTTAAGTTGTATTTTTATTTGTATGTGGGCAGAAAATGAAGTAATTCCCAAATATAGTCCCAGCCAAGAGATCCATCTGTTCTCTGCATTTTTAAATGGCAAATTAATCCTCAGCATACAACTCATCAAATGTCTGCTCTTTTATAACGTATGCTGCCTGAGATCACAGAAATGACATTTTTTTTCTCAGGCCTTCCATTTTAAGTAGTCCGTTGCGTGAGAATAACAGCTACCGTTCCAGTTTGACAGAGTGCTCGTGTGCATCTTCCAGTTGCTGTAGTTGGTCAAAAAAAAAATATATTAAAAAAGAAAAACAAACCCTCTGGAATTATTCTTCCCTTCATCTGGTTGGCATTTCTTTAAAATAGAAGTTCTAAGGCAATAGAAGTTCTGCTTCAAAAACGCCCTTAATGAATGTACTTATTTTTGATGGAGAACTAGGGTCGCTTTGTCCATTTTCTTTTAGATTTCGCTCTTTGGACAATGGCGACCATTTTTAGCAGCACTAAACTTCCACGGCGTTATCTGCCATGAATGGGATTTCTATATTAAGCTTCGCATGGTCCCGTTTTTACTGAAGAGACATTGTTTATCAGCTGTGTATCTTGGCATGCCTGCCATTGCACCTCCCATCCGAAGAACAATCCGGTTTGTTTGTGAGAGAGGATGCACCGTTTCAAAACGGCTCCGAATCGGGAATCTCAGCAAATGGTGTTTTGTGTAGCGCTAAGAACCAGGGCCTTGAAGAGGGAGGCGGTGATCTCACCCGGCTTTTGGCAGGGCAGAGCAGAAGGTCAGGGGCTCGCTGCCCGTGGGGAGCAGAAGGTAAGGAGCGGCCTGGGGTGGGGTCGGTGGGGCATGCGTGGGGCCGGATGGCGGGGAGATGAGAGCTGTCAGGGATGTAGGGCGTAAAAATACTGCCAGGTTTGGGCTTTTTTAGGTGTGTGATGCTTTTCTAAAACACGAAGATGGAATTAATTCTGCAGGCCTGTTTGCCGTGATCTACCAGCAGTTTTATGTTGAAAAAACATTTATACATCTGGAAGACTGGAATAACCTGGGGGTGAATCAGAGCTGATGCTTTTTTGGTTTTAGTGTGTGTGTGAAAATGGCGTTTCTTCTGAAAAATGTCCAGTGCTCAGCATGATGTCAGTATAGCTAGGGCTGAATGCTTTTAAAATTGTGTTAAGAATTGTTTATTCCCAGGAAATCGTTGGACAGTGCTTTTAGGGCAAAAGGAGTTGCTTTTTACTCCTAAAGTAAGCGGGTAGTAACCTACTTGGACACAGCAGTGGTTGCATTTTAAATGGCATTTCACTCTCCTGGCTTGTAGGCACTACTTGGAGTAGGGGTTTTGTGTTTTGTGGGCTTGTTTTGGTTTTGTGTTTTGTTTTGTTTTTTTAAAGATGCATAGTAGGTCCCTTCAGGAAAGCAGTGCAGTTGTTTAGGAAACTGCCTTTAAACGTTGCTTTCTCAATATTTTGAAAAGATGTGGCCTCCCGCGAGCCAGGAGATAAGTTTCTCAGCCTGCTCCCTCGGTGATTCATTGAATGACCTTGGGCAAAGCCCTTGGCCTCTCCTTACCTTATTTATCCATCTGCAATGCAGGGATGTTAAGACATACCTACCTCCCATGAGTCTTCAACGAAAATGGGGTTTTTTTTAAAGATTTTATATGCTCTGAGGTGACAGTTGCAAAATGCTAATTTAGATCATCTGCAGATAGCTGGCAAAAGCTGTTTACTTTCACAGTATTACGCTAATTTTGGCCAAAGGGCTGAAAGCAATTTTTCTTCTAGACTGCACAAGCCGTTCCTCCGCCGAAGCGGTGAACTCTGCCCCGCCATTTTCTTTTAAAAGCCGCTGCGATTGCAGGCTTATCGGTGCCGGCAGCCTTGAGCAGCAGCTCTTCTGCAGGCAGGTCCTGGCAGCGCTTGCAAGAATTTGGCTGAAGCCTGGTGTGGTCGGAGGAGGTGGGAGTTCGGGCTGGCTGCAGCGGGACTGCTCACAGGGGCTGGTTCTTGACCCAAGGCTTCCCTCAATGAAGGTAGTGTTAAAAACCAGAGGCTCTTCAGACTCGCACATTCTCACACCCACCCTCTTTCTTCCTTCTTTGCATCGGTGGAAGTTTAATTGTGGGAAAGCTACGCCAAAGAGCTAGCTTCGTACTTCACCCTCAAGGCCTCGATGATTTTCATCTTTCCCAGCACCCTGCTCCATCGCCGTGGCCGTTTGCTAGGAGAGCATTTCCTCCGGCTTCCCGGAGCTTCATTTTTGAGTGTGAGCAGTCGCACCGTTCCCCGGGAGCCATCTGTGTTCCGAAAAGGCGGTGGCTGGCGAGGCGGGCAGCTCCAGCTTCTCCCAAGGTCAACACCAAACCCATCCACGGCCGAGGGCTTGCGTGGCATCTTCCCAGCAGGGGTAAGCTGCTGTGATTGCTGAGGTGGCTGTTTGCGATGTAGATAGGCTGGTGTGTCTGTAACCAGGAGGTTTTTCTCCTTCCAGATTTGTGTTTTTTATTCTTGACTGTACAAAGTTCAAGCCTGAGGACAGAGGGACGGAGGTCAAGGAGCGAGGTGGTAACTCCGGCTGTGGGTTGGGCACAGTCTCCGTCCGCCAGGCGGGGATTAATATAAACATACATATTTTTAGCGATCATAATGCATTACTTAGTTGCAGGAAGAATTAAAAGGAGCCCACAGTTGTCTTGCAACTCTGAGCGTGTGGCTCCAGGGGAAGGGTGGTTATGGGGGTGGGAGCAGTCCTCTGTCCTCCTCAGCAACTTCTTCATCTTTTCGGTGATTCATTTCAGGCCGCTGTTTCTCACCGAAGTGCAGGTGTCTGTTAGACACGATGATAAAGTGATTGCATACATAAGTACGGCTTGTCATGGAAATTAAAATGTGATGTTAATCACCCAGTCACTTGACTGCGGTTAAATATGTGGCAACTATTATCTGGAGACTATCTTAAACTTACTGGTCAAAGACTGAAAAAAAAATACAGCAAACAGGCTGTGTTACTTGGCCAGCTGAAAGACAGCGAGTTGCCATGGTTGTGTTGCTTTCCCATGGCCTTTAAACATCATTTCATTTCATTTCTTTCGATTCAGGATTCCAGCCCAGCAGGAGATTTCTTAAGTCTCCTTTCTGGGTGTGGTAAGAGAAAAAGTTAAGGGAAAGAGGATGGCCTAATTTCAGTTGTCTGCAGTATTTACTGATCTTTCTTCAGAGCAGTAAATGCTTTTTTTTTTTTTTTTAATTTGATGTTTGTGTGCCTTTTGTGATTGTTTTCTGCTTACATGCAGTATGTCTCCTCTCCCCCCCGGTCTGTAGATTGTTTTATGTAGCTGTGTGTTGTTAAATACTTCCAAGGCTGCCTGTGTGACATGTACAAACCAAAGTTCCTTGGGTGGCTAGTTCTCAGCGGCTTGAAAGGGTGCCAAGAATGTCATGCAGTCGCGCCCCGGCGTGCTTTGCACCGCCAGCTCCGAAGGTGCCGGAGGCCGGGGTGATGGGCACAGGGTAGTTACACCGAGACAGTACTAGGTGTAGCTCTCTGCTCCCCGGCTCGCTTTCTCCACCCTTTCACACCCAGCAGCCAGAGCCTGCTTATATACTTATTTAAAACGTGAAGTTTTGTTGTGAAATGGAAGAGCAGGGTTCAAGCTCTTTGTGGTATGTGCCTGTGGGCTGGGCCCCTTCAGCTGCTCGCCTGTAGTCTGCAAAATATGGTAACGACTCGTTACCTCTTGATCCCTTCAGACAAACAGACTTTAGATGTTTCACTGGGTTTTCTGATACCTTTCCCTTCAGGTTCAACAATTCCTTTTAACTAGGAAGAAAAAAACCCATATTTATTTCCGCAGATGAGAAAAATATTTTGGTTTTTTTTTTCTTACACTGATGTGGACTGGTATTATGCAGGACACACCGTGTGTACAAAACAGCTACCTGCTGCTCACCTGCGTATTTAGGTCAGCGTCGGAATCGGCTCAGACAAAGAGACGCTAACCCTCTGCCCAGGCCTCTTGAATTTTCATCATGGTTATTCCTCCTCGAACGTGGCAGAACAGCCGTCGGGATTGCTGGAGTGACCTGGTGTCTGAGTTGTGTGGGAATAGGTTACTTGCTGGTCTCAGCACGGTACGTGTCATGTGATGTGTGCTTTTTGGCTTGTACATGTGTAGAGAATGGGGGAAATTCTAGTTAAATATGTTTTTACGTTCCTGTAGTATTTAGCAGTATGGCAGAAATAGCAGCCTGTAATAGACCTGTGCATATACTTTTTCAATATATAATTTTTCATCTGGAAGAGAAGTCAAAGAGTTTCACAGGCAAAGATCCTTTAATCTGTAGCTAGAATGGAAGATGATATATTTTTTAAGGTTTTTCTGTTTCGAGCAGTTAGTGTCATATTTTTTTCTCGATGTTGGCTGGCAGTAGTCACGTTTTTTTAATTTTTTCCCAAAAAACACATTGGTACATGCAGGACACTGACCAGTTTTCTGGTGCTGTTTTCCCAGGTCCGAGAAGCATAACTGGCAGTATCTTTCCGAAGGCTGTTGATGAGATACAAAGTATTACAGGCTTTTGTGTCTTCTGGGTAGAGCTCCTGAGCACATAGCACTGCCAGTAGCCGACTTTTGAAGCTGGTGTTTTGTGCATAGAGATCATCTACGGTGACTTAACCCCGATCTGGAAAGGGCGGGATGAGAAAAAAGGGTTCCTGTTGCTTCTGACTGTACATTAACTTTGGATTTCCTGACCCGGCTCAGGAATCCGCTGCTGACATCAGCCGTGAGAATAACCTGCCGTCAGCTGGGACTCGTGCTGCGGGAGGTTCTCCTGTGTTGCTGTCCTGAACAGATCTTTCTAGGAGATAATCTCTACTTGGAGGTTAGCGTGACAGGGTATTGAGTCAGAGCTGATCCAGGCAGGGTTCCTCATTTTGGTTAATTTTGGCAGGAAAAAGGTAATTGCTCTGCATATTTCTGTGAAAAGAATCCTGGATCATTTACTAGTTCTGGTTAAATATTTTTTGAAGGCAACTATTAAAAAAAAGTCAATTAATTTTTAGGTTTTTTTCTTCCTGCTGAAATTTGGCATGTGTTCCCTTGAAAAACGAAAAGAGTTTCGAATTATTTTAGGTGCCTTGTTTCTTAACTTGCCCTGACAATCAGACGTTGGTTTGGTTTGGTTTGGTTTGGTTTGGTTTTGGTTTGTTTGGTTTGGTTTTGGTTTGTTTTTAAACCTGAAGTTCGGCAGCGCATCGCCCGCAGCGCGTGTTAAAGCTTCTCTCTGCTTTATTTTCCACGAAGGCGGCGGTGTTTCCTGCTTGCCGGGAGGAGGGTAGGCACCAGCCGTACAGCTGACTCACCGTTCTCAAATCAATCTGCAGAAATGACAATTGTCCCACATTTTCCAATTGCAGAAGGGTAGGGCAGGTTGTGAGATCCCTTGATTCAGCGCGGCTGCCATTGACGAAAAGCAGCGGGTATCCTGTTACATCGACTGGTTTGGAGTCTCTCTTTTATCTCCTTTTTGCTGGGGAACAAAGAGAACGGCTCACTTTGTATTCTTCACTCAAATGCTTTCATTTTTCATACATAAATGGAGCGTAACTTCATAGTTAGTTACTAGAACTGCAAAATGCAATTACTTGAAAATGAGGTATTTCTGTGGAAGTGAGGACTGGTTGTATAGGATGCCTGCACCAGGATTTGAAATGTTAGCTTTGCAGTTAGAAGTGAGGAAAGGAGAATTCTGTGTGCTGAATTAGCTGCAGCGTATTGAAAGCAGGCATGTCTGGGGCTCAGTTTTGTGAGCTGAACCCCATTGCTAGATTCTTACGTGTTGAGTCTGTGGGACTCAGCCCATATGGATAAAATGTAGAGATTGGTTTACGGATAGCTTTTATCTTGATTAATAGAAAATAGATACATAGATAAATTCTGTCAGTAAGAACACACATACTTATATACTTGTAGGCATTTATGGAAGGCAGATTAATATTTTAAAAGGGATCGTAAACTACCATGGTAGTAAAGTTTGTGTGTAAGAGAAGGATTTCATGCCCACCTCCTCGTTAAAGTCAGAACGATCTTCTTTATAGCTCAGGATTCCATCTGATTTGCTGACAGTGAAACAAAAAATCTCTATTCTGCATCGCTGTGATGCCATGATAAAAGCTGGAGTGAAGCTGATGTTAGAAGCACTCTGGGCTGGACAAAAGAGCATCTCAAACCCTTCTGGTTCAAACTTCAGGTTCTTCACAAATGAGCATACGTCACAAGGAAAAGTCTGCAAACCACCGAAGAGGCGACTGAAGCTGTAAGCCCGAGATGTTTAGAAAAGCAAATTCCCAGCACAGGCTCCCTGTCTGTGCAACGCGTGTGTTGTGACAGCTCAGGAGATTTGTTTTTCTGTGTGCTGGCATTCTGCTCCGCTGAGTTTACATGGATGTTGAAGAGCAGGTTTTCCCGTGTTGGGAAAAGGCTGAGTGCCAGAGCACACTCTGCTTCTGGAAAAAATCATTGCGGGTTTAATACTGAGGCGGAAGCGCAAAATGAAGTTACAAAGCCATTTTCTTTAAGCCATTTTTGGCCTGCCCCAAGACCTGCTGTGTACTCTAAATACCTTAAAGGAAGAGGTTATCAGAACAGTTGTTCTAACCTATCTGTTATATTCCCAGGCTAAAATTTCCCTAACTAGTTTTTCTAAAATTATTTTTGCTAGAAGAATTTTTAATAACTTTCTGTGAGTTGGCAAAGGACAGTTGTTTTCAAAATTACTCACAGGGAAAAGAAAAGCCATGTCCTCATTTTAATATTCTGGGAACATACCCTCGTGCAGCTTACGTGCTTTAGTTTTGAATATTTTTAAAGCTGGGGTAGTTGAAAAGGAGTTCTGGTTTTCTGCTTGAGACTACGTATAATTCACTGTCAGATGCTTTGTTTTGATTCTGCTGTGTGCTATAACTGGATGACACAGCAGCTATAATTAACTCTTCCATCATTCTCCTATTCGCACAACATAAAACCTTTGACTTACTTTTGAATTATTATATCCATGTTTTTTCAATCGGAAAAGCGATGAGGCTTTCCCTAAAGAAAAGGCAATTGTTCTTGCTACCATTTTTTTTCCTTTCTAAAAACAGTCAGGAAATAATGAATTTTTTTTTTCTGGGATGTCTCAGAAAGCCTTGATTTGCTGAGGGACACATATCCCTAAAACTCACCGGGGAAGTGGAAGTTATCAGCATGATCCTTGTTTCCCAAAGCTACATGGAATTCGAACTCTTGTAGGGTTTACCACCCTGTGAGACTGCTGCTTCAGCGCTTGGTCATCATACAGTGTTACCCAGAGATTATCTCTTTTTTTTTTCCCCAGTGGAATGTTGTGATTTTAACAGTATGTTCTATATTTTAAACATCCTCATAAAAAGAAAAACTAAAAATAACCTGTTCCTGTTTTAAAGCACTGCTTAAATAGAAATTCAATGCTGCCTCTTACTTAAAATATACAATCTTAGCAAAATAGAATATGTAAAATGCTGTAGGAAATACATAGTTGGTTGTAATACCCAGCATCAAGATGTGAGGAGGGAAAGTAAAATGCGTACGGGGCAGAGGCTTGCTGCAGCCCTGATGCCTTATTTTAGCCTTCCCCAGGGGAATGGCAAGCCACACGGTGCTGCTGTCAGCTTGGGAATTATTTTCAGATTCTCCCCACACACATTCTCTGACTATATTTGTGTATTACAAGAAGTTTCTCTGTTCTTTGCCAATTTATTTCATAGTAGCAGGCGGTTGCTGATGTTACCCCTTGCGACTACTGAAGGCCTGTTCACATGGGGCTGGGTTTGTCCTCCTTCTCCCAAAATGCTGTAGAGAAGAACTTCAAATTAACGAGGACTTGAGGTGATCCAGCATTGCCAGAGTTAGCAGAAAGGGAGGAGGCAGAGAGCATGGGATAAATGGGCAAAAGACGAAGAGTGAGTTGTGGCATGCTTCACTTTCAGCAATGAAATAGTTTATTCATGAAGAGGAGCCAAAAGCACGTTGCACAAACACAGGTGAGGCAAAACCAAAGGCCGTTTACGAATTTAGAAGAAAAATGAGGCTGTGAACGGGTGTGTCTCAGTGGTAGGAAATTCAGAGCTGAGAAACACGAGGGGCCGTAGATCGGAGAGGGCAACATGTGAGATAACAGGCTGGGTGGTGCAGGGCGGCTGCCCCTCGGTGAGCCGGTAGCAGCGCCCGCCTCAGAAGAGGAGGGCAGGAGAAAGGGCTCTGTTCTTCACTCCTTTCGGGCACAGCGTTGTTTTTTCTCCTCTCCCAAAGCGCCGCTGAACTTCCTCCTGTGGGGATGGAGGAGAGCGTGTGGGAAAGGCACCAGTGCGTGAGGCGGCTCGATGTCAACTGGTTGGGAGGGCTGTAATGAGAGGGTGAGACTAGGAGGAGAGTTTCTCATGTTTGTGATTACTTCTGCATTTTTGACCTTCTTGTTTTGGTTTGGTTTGGTCTGGCGTGTTTTTATATCCTCCTTCAATTGTTTGTAAGCATTTTGGGACAGATCGCCACCTTCTCTGCGCCTCCGAATACAACGGGGATGGACCCCAGGGGCTTTTAGTAATGTGCCACAGCTCTCGTTACACCAAGATGTTTAGAAGAAATCCAGGTTTTCGGAATGTTTTGAGAAAAAAATGACTCTGTCACTGCTACGCTGGTGTCATATAAACAGTACACCCACAAAAAAGGAGTATAGTAGAAGAGGTCATGAAATCAAATCATGGAAACAAATAGAAGCCTGAAATGGTTTCCCTGAGAAAAGACTAGAAAAAGTTAAATGGTGTAACGTAAAAAGGGAATATAGGAAGCCTATGAAGTAATTCAAGACAAGGAAAAAATAAACTTGGTTATCATTTTTCTGATATGATGTGGAGAGGAACATAAAAATTCAGTCGAAAGCAGCAAATTTAAAACTGACACGGTTATTTTTGTACGTGGCAGACCTCCCCCCCTTCCAGCCTCCGAGTTAAAATTCCAGCAGAATTTTTTAGAAGGCTGATCGTGTAATGGAGAATGAGAGTCTCCAGGGTTATGTCAGACAAAATTATTTTTAGCGATGTTATAAGCCCTCTTGCCTCGGGGAAGAAATCAGCCACCGAAGAAGATGACGTGTCCCCACTGGGCAGGCTTTAATAACATTATTCTCTGTATTTCTTACTCTCCTGTGAAGCATCTAACGATCTGCACTGTCAAGAGTTGGTGGACTAGATTGACTCCCTGTATGATCTGATATGCAAATCCTGTTCTGCCATAATTATTGTTTATAAAAGATGTTCTTATATCCTGAAGTTGGCTGATGAGGCTGAACCTGTAAAGAGCGTTTGCTGGTTCTGGTTCGTACACATCTGCCCAGGTTATTCTCGAGCATTTGACAAAAAAAACTTGCCAGGATTTTCTCGGACGAGATTTTTGTATCATCAGCAGTACGGGTCTTTTTTTAAAGATGGACAGGAGGCAATAAGGAGAACTCCAGGGTCGAGTCTTGGATAGACAGCGGCACCTGAGAGCATGATAATATTTCTTTTTTGTACGTGAGAGCACTGCGAGGGATTTTTAGGCTCTCTGTATTTCTCCAGTCTTCCCACGCACCTCCTAAGTTGATACAACATTGTATGACACTTAATTAAATCTTCCCTATTGTCACGGCGCGTAACAAGATCTGTGCGACATTTTACCCATATTCTGTTTCCTTGACTGTCTCCTCTGAGGGCTTTGTAGGACAGTATTTGTAGAATGACTCTAAATTCCTGTGTGCTACTGGGCTGTGTTACAGAAACTGGTTTTTCTGCACCAAGGAAAGGAGAGAGAAAGGCCTGTAGATGAGCAAAAAAACTCTTGATGTTTTGCTTTTGAATTAAAATACCCATGTCCTCTGGTCGCTTTGCACCTCCATTCCCTCATCTGTCGCTTCCTTTCTGCCATTTACAGCAGCGACTCCAGCAGCAGCTCGAGCGACGAGTCCCCAGCACGGTCAGTTCAGTCGACAGCCGTCCCAGCGCCCGCGTCCCAGCTGCTTCCGTCTCTGGAGAAAGATGAACCCCGGAAAAGTTTTGGGATCAAGGTTCAAAATCTTCCAGTGCGCTCAACAGGTAAATTCACGTAGGAGAGTGAAACAGGGAAAAAAGGAATAGGGAGCAGGTTAGGGACTGGTTAAATAATCTTTATTGTGTCTTTGACATGGCAGCCGCAGGCTGCCTCCGAGAACAGGATTCTCTCTCTGCTTCTGCCTCGGTTCTCGTCTGATGGTGGGGAGATGGCTTCATTAGTGACCACCGGTGAGAAATGCTGCAGGTCCCTACCTCGAGTCCCTGGGCTTGAGCGCTTACAGCTACTGGAGCTGCTGCTTTGAAACAGTAATGTGGATTTCCCCGGGGCAAAAACCTGAAGCATCTCAATTTTTTCACGTAGAACTTGGACCATTTATTCTTGCCCTGCTTCAGTTTCTTTTTTAAGACAAAAACTTCAGGGTTTTCTATTGCAGTGTTGAGTGCTGTAAAATACCTATGAGCATATTCGTGATGGCGTTGAATATTGCATGGTAAATAATGCAAGAAACCACTCATGGAGGAGTGCAGATGATCATTCTCTGTTTCCTGTGCTGAATGCAGGAGAGATCCCACGAAAAAAACAGCATGGGCTCATTTGTAAAACAGTTGTAATATAATTCCTGGATACAAAGGCGCTGGCTGAGTTAAGATAATGTGTGTTGACTTTGTGAGCAGCATACCTCACAATGGTAATATTCTTTCTATAGATTTATTTCTGAGATATTCCTTGAAGTGACGTAACGCTGAGGTAAATATCCTACAGATCACAGGCAGTTTGTATGGTTGTGAGTCAGATTTTGCAAGATCTGATGAATCTGCCTGGTTATCTTTCTGAATTGACTGAACTGAATGCTGTGTAGCTCTGATCTCCATTCCAGGTGCCTCATCCCAGCTTTGGAAAACTGCTCGATGCAGTATCCTTGTGGGTTATTCATGAAGTTACACTTCATTTCTTTTTCATCTTGAATTAGATGTCTCTTAGAAGTAATAACCATGCACTGCCAGCTTTAGCAATGTAAAACCTTGCGTGTGTAGTTCCCTCGGTTTAAAAATGAAGGCAAAGGGAAGAATCAGCCAGAAGCTTTTGACATTGGCAAAATCAACATCCAAAATTAAAAAGGCACTTCTGCGAACGCTGCGATTCAGGTTTAACTGGGTGAATTCACGTTTCAGAAGGAAGGTCAAATTTCTTCATGTCTTTGGTGTGCTGTTAAATTGGTAAAAAATACGGTTTTATAGTACTAATGTTTATTTGTTGATTTAGATACAAGCCTTAAAGATGGACTTTTCCATGAATTCAAGAAGTACGGAAAGGTGACGTCAGTGCAGATTCACGGGGCTTCTGAGGAGCGGTATGGACTGGTGTTCTTCCGACAGCAGGAGGACCAGGAAAAAGCGCTAAATGCCTCAAAGGGAAAACTTTTCTTTGGCATGCAGATTGAAGTCACGGCCTGGATAGGACCAGGTGAGGTCCCTGCCCTTCTTGCACTGGACACATGACTGCTCTGGGTGTATTCACGAGCTGTTGTAAATAGGCGGCACAGGAGTAAGAAACGTTAAAACTGCCTCTCTGCAGAAACATAACTTAAAGAAACTGGGAAATACGCCAGAATAAATTCCAGAGCAAGAAGGGTGGATGCTCGTAGGTCAAACAGGGAGAGGGTTCCAGTCCTAAACCTCAGAGAAGGAAACCTGTCATCCTCTCAAGCAGTGGGATCTGCTGGCTGCTGGAAGAGTCAATCAACTTCTGTGTCTCAGTGGAGCAGAAGCCAGTGGGCGGTGTAAGCATAGCACCGAGTCCTCACAGGCTTGGTTTTCCTGCTTTTAATTAAAACAGCTAATGATGACTGCATTTTTGAGGCCAAGGCAGCATAGCCCGAATGACTGACCAGTAAGAACTATAACATTGAGCACGTGGTGAAGTTTTCAGTCTGTACTGCAATTGCTTGTTTAAAAACTGACTTGTGAAAACAAACTTCATGCACGTGCTGTTCCCCAGGTACAGTGAAGCCTTATTTGAATTCATGGTAGGCATTAATATTTGTTAAAAAAAAAAAGTTTCTAGAGAAGCAGTTGGAGAATGCAGCTGCTTTTCACCTGAGGATACTCAGATTCCTCAGCACTCACCCAGTGGTGTGATGCAGGGATTTCAAATTTCATACAAATAGCCAAATGCACAAGTGTGGCAGTGTGTATTTTTGTCAAAAACATTGGTTACTCTTGTTCAGATCATATCTGCTCATCAGGAAGTAGACTCTGAAAAAACAAATCAACATGAACCGAACCCACATGAATAACACCTCCCTGCATTACAAATTTCTTGCTCGCTTTTGCTTCTAGAAACAGAAAGCGAGAATGAATTTCGTCCTTTGGATGAAAGGATAGATGAATTTCACCCAAAAGCAACAAGGACTCTCTTCATCGGCAACCTGGAGAAAACAACCACCTACCATGACCTGCGCAACATCTTTCAGCGCTTTGGTGGAATAGTGGTATGTGAATCCTCTGTACTAGGGGCATCATTGCCCCTTCTTTCTGCACAGACCTGTAAAATGCTACGAGCGGTGGTAAACCGTAGTGTCGATGGCAGCTAATTCAGTCTTTATGTAATAATCTGAGTCATTCATCTTGCTGGAATGTACCTAAAAGCTTGTGTTTGCATTTAGAGTGATATTTTGGCACATGTATGTGGAGGGGATAACTTAGCAGGAGAAACCGTCCTAGGAGCATTACAAGAAGTGTGTGTTCTGCTAGCTCAGAGCGTTGGCAGAAGAACCGAACTAGGTAGCTGGGATGTAAATATGCTGGCTGTTATTTTCATGTTGCATCAGTACAGCTCTGTGAAGTCTCCATTTTCTGCTGATTGCTGAAACAAAGGGTTTAGTTGCAGCATGTGGAAGTAGCCATCAGCGATCACATTCGGTGCCCTGACAGTAGGGCAGGAGAGGCGCAGAGCAGATGGATGAATGATGGCACGTGTGGGGTTTGGGCGTTCAGCTGAGCCCGCGTATCTGAACAGGGTAGAGCAGCAGCCACCCTCCTCTCCTCTCCTCTCCTCTCCTCTCCTCTCCTCTCCTCTCCTCTCCTCTCCTCTCCTCTCCTCTCCTCTCCTCTCCTCTCCTCTCCTCTCCTCTCCTCTCCTCTCCTCTCCTCTCCTCTCCTCTCCTCTCCTCTCCTCTCCTCTCCTCTCCTCTCCTCTCCTCTCCTCTCCTCTCCTCTCCTCTCCTCTCCTCTCCTCTCCTCTCCTCTCCTCTCCTCTCCTCTCCTCTCCTCTCCTCTCCTCTCCTCTCCTCATGCCACTTTCTATCAAGTTGTATCGATATTGCATTTAAGAGAAATTTTCCAGAAAAGTGACGTAACTATCCACAGTGGGTTTAATTAATTGAATCTGGGCTTCAGCACTGGTAGTTTGTGTACTCACTGGTAGCTGTGGCTGCTTATGAACACGCTGTGCCTTACTGATTCTGCTCTGAAATAGTTTTGTAACCACTGCGGCATTAGTCACACATACCAGGAACCCCATACGTACTTCCCCCCGAAAAAGAAGGGGAGGCGTGCTTCCGTATACGATGTGGACAAATATAAAATTTACATTTTATGATGTCTGGCAGCTCTTGTGCATCCAGCCCCCGCTGTATCCTTGACATCAACAGTGATTTATGAATTCATGCAGTGTCTGCGGCTTAAACCCTTTCCTAATCTTATACCAGCAGAGCTGTCGTGATAAAGATGCTTATCAGTAGTAGTGCACTGTCTTGTAAATTGGTTTTTCTGTGAAATAGTGCTATCCCATCAACATTATTAATCGGTCAGAGTTCAGCAGCACAATTTCCATGAAAACTTACAAGCTCAGGTGCAAAAGGGGCCAGTTTTATAACCTTTCCGGTGGATAATGAGCAAAGTAATGATGTTTTATTTGCCTGTCAGAAAGGATTGCTTGCCCAGGAGGAGTGGTCAAGTATAATTTGCCACGGTTGCAGTGGTGCTACTTCAGACTCTTGGAAATGTGGTCCTCTGTTAGTATTCCACGTAAATCATTAGACCGGGCCTATAGAAGTCTAATACTTGTGCAGATCTCCCTGTTTACTTCGGTTTTCCCAGATAAAGAGCTCTTGGGTGAGACTGTACCAAACTGCTGCCTTGTCCCTAAATTTATTAACCATGAAATTAGTCTGTCTTGGATGTTGGAAAGTTTGTGCTCATGCTCGTGCGCTGGCGTTGGCATGCAGCTCACAAAGGAAACTTGCGCTATTTAAACAAATACACCGAAACACTCCACCTTCTATTTTCAGCTCAGAATGAATCATATTATCATGAGTTTGTTCGGAGGCTCTCAGTACATTTGCCAGTACTAGTGCTGAGCTTGAATGTTAACCAAATGTCAGCTCCAGGCTTGCTGAGTTTTAAAAATTGATTGAAACCAGCCTTTATTAGGCTTTCGTAGCTTTCTCGTGACTGTGCTGACCTCTGAATGGGCCTGTGGTGGCTTAGAATCCTATGCCAGCAGTGACAGAAGTTGAGGATCTTTCTTGCCTTTGCCATATCAGTGCCAGGATAGTTCAGGAGACTAGTCCAGCATCACTTTGTGTTTCTAGGAACAGGATGGATCATGTTTATTTGGAAAAGAAAAGTGGCTTGCATCTTGGCTCAGAAATGAGGACTGGAGCAGGCTGTTCTCTCTTGAGCCTTTGCAAGCGAAAGCTGAACTGTATTTCTTTGATTCGGAGTTGTCTCTTCTTGACATTAGCAAATTAAAGCTACTGATGGTTGGTCAGGTCAGGCTTACTTCTGTGGGTTGAATTTTAAATCTGCCTTATGAAGAGCTTTCCCTGCGTCAGTAAGGATTTGATTTTGCCATTGAGTGAGATACAGCAGAGCAGCAAAGTTTGTAACTGTCTGTTATTGTATCAATCCTCTCTCTGTAGAAAATACTAATTAAAGAGTGCTTGCTGTACCATGTGTCTCTGTCAAAAAAAAAGTCCACTTAGATCTCATTGACACTGTAGATTCCTTTTCAGCCTGTTGCTGACTGTCAATTTTTTTAATTTGTGTTCCCCCGCTCAGGATATCGACATTAAGAAAGTGAACGGTGTTCCACAGTATGCATTCCTGCAGTACTGTGATATTGCAAGTGTGTGTAAAGCAATTAAGAAGATGGATGGAGAGTATCTTGGAAATAACCGGCTCAAGGTAAAGAAATCCTCCTGTGGACTGTATCCTTCTCCTTGTTAACTTTTGTTCACAGCATCATAGGATATTTTGCAGCAGCATAGTTGACAGAAGTAAGATGTTTTTTAATGCGTAGGTCAGATTAAAGCATGATGCTTTCAACCACCACAATAGTTGGGATTATTCAGCATTTTTATTGGCTGTCCCAGCCAGGAGCCCCAGGATTGAGTAGACTTGGAGACTGGATGTTCCCTGGCCTTGAAGGCCCGCGGCTGGCGAGGCCGTGCTGGGAAGCTGTGCCTGTGCTGATGATAAACAGAGGCCATCAGTCCCCAGAGCTGTCAACCTGTCACTTTCCAGATGCATTCAAATCGTACAAGAACCAAATGTTGTCAAACACTATATTTGTTTAAGCATGCAGAATTATTTTCATTAATTGGTATTTGATTTTTGTCTTGCTTGCACCTGCGCGAGATGCTAATTTTAGAAAATCTGTACAAATGCCTAGCTTTCTTCAAGTAACCCTTTAGTTATGCGTGCTCTGTTCAGTTAGTTCAACGCTTGTGAATTGTACTGATGGAAGTTCTGCCCTTTTGTGTTCAGCTGGGCTTTGGAAAGAGCATGCCTACAAACTGCGTGTGGTTAGATGGTCTTTCTACAAACGTTACGGATCAGTATTTAACTCGACATTTCTGCCGATACGGGCCTGTGGTAAAGGTAGGTGGGAGGCTTTGGCGTGTGGTTTGAAGTTGTTACTGTCTGCCTTTCTTCCCATCCTGTCCTTTCAACCCCGACTGTCCAGGGCTTTATAGCTCAGGTAGAGAAATTCTCTCTGGGGCGTAATTTGGCCGACAGGGCTCTGTAGCTTTGCATGCTGTTGATCCAATACCTAGAGCAGTCGCTTCTGGTGCTTTGAAAGCAAAGCAAAAAAAAAAAAAAAAGTATTTTGAATGAGCCGAGATAATGAGTATTGGAAACTATTTGTTGCTCTTGTGCAGTACAGTCTCTCCCCAACAAAATTTCTTTAGAAGGCTAACACTGGAGGAAGAGCAGTCTAATTATGTAGTTGAACTGATGCATGATAATTACATAATTAGCCTTAACTGTTGTTGGTTTTTTTTTTCATTAGACCAAAAAACGACTTTGTAAAAGCAGATAGGATAGTCACACTGGCAAAAGTACGTGAAAGAGAATGTCAGTGATGGTGCAGCATACCCATGTCACACAGTGGGAATGCGTTACCTGCCCTGCTGTGGGTCGGTGCCAGAGATTTATGCACGTGCTTAAACTTAAGCACGTGAGTTGTCCCGAGTATTTGTTGGATGTTGATGCGCTTAAAGTTAAGCAACGTGTGTAAATCTGCGTGGGATCAGGGTCTTGCCTCCATAAAGGATTTTTGTGGGTTTGTGTTGCAGCTTTGACTTTCTTTATTGTAGCTGTTGTTGCCTGAATAATAAGTTTGTGTTGCTAAAGGAAGCTAATATTTGGAAATTGGGCATTTAGCAACTGACGAGTGGTACTGCAGACTGTGATAACAAAAACCGTTTCCATTTTGGGATTCAATGTTCCCGTTACCTTTTTTCCCCCCTAAAACACATTGGGAATTTTTCAAAAAACTGTAACAAAGAGAAACTACAAAACTCAGTCACCAAAGGAAAAAAAAGAAAAAGTAAAATACAGAAAAACAAAATAAAGGCATAATATACCTCAAGCCACAATATCCACATTTCAAAGCAGTCCCGTGTCCTTTTATTGTCTCTTCATTACAATATGCCTCATCAGAAAAGCCTGGAAATTTACCTTGCTAAAAATTATTTTCTTACTGGTATCCTCATGACTTAGGATTTTGTTGGGACTGACATTAAGTCCTGTGGATGAGGCTCTTATTTGGTTTTTGTTTTGTTTTTTTGTTTTTTACAGGTGGTGTTTGACCGCTTAAAAGGCATGGCCCTGGTTCTCTACAATGAGATTGAATATGCACAAGCAGCTGTAAAAGAGACCAAGGGGAGGAAAATCGGTGGGAATAAAATTAAGGTGTGCAGAATGACCTCCAAAACAAAACAAAAAAAGAGAAACAAATTGTATTTAGGCCTTACCCTTTCAATGCTGGCATTTGCAGACTGCCAGTCAAAAGGAGTACTTAGCGGGACACGTACGTCCCAGATCTGAAAGGCTTAAACTATTTTTTTATACTCGGCTTATCAAGATGTTAGGGTGCCTGGAACTGTTACTTACAAAGCCTTTTCCAGTATTCTGCCGTTTGTTTCGCTGAACTTGTCTCTCTAAGCTCCTGAGTGTTGGTGTCCGTGTTACTACCTCACTTACCCGAATCCAAGGCAAGGTTTTGTCCGTTTTCATGTTAGAAAAGTGAAATCTGAGGGTGTGAGTTCCTCCAGCGTAACACGTGGCTGCATTTCAGCTGCTCGCTGCAGGTGTCCGGGCTCGGCCTGGCTGAGGCGATCAGCAGTGGCTTGCACGCCGTGGTCGTGGGGTACGGCAACCCAAGCATGCAGTCTGCTCTAGCAGTGGCAGCTCCTTCCTTGTAACAGATTTAAACATTTACTAATTAAAACCACTACTTAAAAAATAGATAGAAAGTACTTTTTCCTGGAGCGACACTTCACATTTACAGGGATGCCTTGGATTTGGGTGAATGTGGTAATACCTGTTAACGACTGTCCCATCAGTTCCACTAGTTTGGGACGTGAGGTGTCAGCCAACCCTCTGAATTATCTTCCTCCTCCTCCTTTCTTCTCTGCTAAAGAGTGGGTAATGATTTCCAGCATGATCTCTCATCTGATGTATTAACCGAGCAACTTCACACCCGTTGGGGTTAGGAGTTGGATATACTGTAGAGTCTGAGCATGGTGGTTGAGTATAAGTAACCTTTATATGCAGTAAAATGTGTGGTCATTTAAAAGTTTCATATCTTGTGTTTGTGGGTTTTGCTACTTAGCGACTTGGAAAAAACAACACCCTAAAGGGTGTATGTCTGCGCTCCACTGCTGTGGTTATACAAAGGTCGAAGATGATTTAAAAAAAAAAAAAAAAGGAAATAGAATGTTAAAAATACTGCATTATGTGGCATACATGTGGTTAAATCCATTCTAATCCTTAATTTTTGGCATCAGCTATGCCATTAGCTGCTTAATATTGTCACCCTTGCCTAGAAAGCATGAACTCTTCGCGTAGCTAGAATAGGGAGCTGCAGTTCCAGAGGCTTGGTGCCTTTCCCGTCCCTGCTGTTGCCTTGCTGTATAATCCTGGGCAAGTAACGTGGAGTCTGAAATAGGCTAGTAATACTGCCCTGCTGTAGCACTGCATTGAGATGAAAGGGACTTCGGAACTTAATTGGAGTTGTAGTATTGAAAATGTCAATACCACGATAATAATGTGTATTTTACTGCTGGTTTACTGAACAGAAGCCTCTGGTCTGGTAGCTACAGCAGCATACCCTGGTAAGGCATGGTTACATAGCTCCACGCAGCTACGCCGAGTTGAGAGAAAGGTTTTTATTCCTGGGGATGTCCTGAGGAGCGTTTGACCTTTTTTTGTTAAATATTATCATCCCCATTTTCAGTTCTGCTCCCCTGTTCAGACTGCCACAGACAGTGAAATGTTGTCAAAATGGGAGGTTTCTCTTGCTGAATGTGATTTACCCTTTATTTTTCAGGTGGATTTTGCAAATCGAGAAAGTCAGTTGGCATTTTACCATTCCATGGAGAAAACGGGTCAAGATATCAGAGACTTCTATGAAATGCTGGCAGAAAGAAGGCATGTGCTAATACCTTTATTACAGTCTTTTACTTTTCCGGCATCATCTTAAGTGCAATTAGATTTTCTTCAGGCTGTAATTATTAAATGAACACTTGTTTTTGTTCTTCTCAACTTTATCCCCCTTCTTAAAGTTTTTTAAACCACATTTTAGCAGATTTTTAATGTCTTTTACCTTTTTAGTATTTTTTTAAAAACAAATTTAGGTGCTCAGGCTTAAACCGTGCAGATTAAAGCAGACAGGATATCACACATCTGAAGCGTATGGTTACTGAAATTCATACTGAGGTGGAGGCTTTGGCTGTCTGCGTGATCGATGTGTTTGGTATCCAGTTACTGTGGTGGGTCACCGGGACACAGTTGTGAGTCATTTGTCATTTCTTCGGAATGTGGAGAGTGGCTTATCTGTAATGCCTCCCCTACCCTCAAGAGAAATCTGTGTGTTCACAGGTGTGTATGCAGTCTGATAAACGACTGCTGCTCATCTGCTGAGCAGAGAGTAGAACTGGGTCTTTCACCTACCCCTTTTCAACAGTTTAGTTTATTAACTTGATAACAAAACACAAACGAGGCTGCAATTTATTTTTTTCCCCTGCTATTTGACATGAAAAATGTGTTTTACCTTGATACCCTTCTGCAGCGTCTGTCGTGACGGTGCCTGGCCCTTTTGCACGGGCTGCACAGGCTGGTGTGCCCCTGGCACGGCCACCAAGCTCTGCAGACCTGGCTGAAAGCAGCTGGGCTCAGAAGCACTCCACATTTTGTGCTTTTTTTTACTCCAGTGGCTGAATAAACATCCGTGTTTTTATTACTGATGGCTGTGGTGAAGGCTGAAAAGGGAAGCGCTTTTGTGTGGGTGCATTTTTATTACCTTCAGAGGCTGGCTTAATTGTTAGGGTTCTGGTTTATCTATGAATAAGCCCAGCGTGACACTGATTGTACCTGTGCACTAGATAAGTTTAATGTTTTTTTGTAGCAAAATGTATTGGTCTAACGTACATGCAAAACAGCCAGATATAAAAGCAAGGAAGGTTTGGAAATTGGCAATCAGGATTTGCATAATAGAAATAAATGTGTGCATTCCCCAGCCCTTGCCAGATGTTGTGATGTGCCAGCAGCAGTCAGTAGTAATTTCCTCTGAACTACACCAAATTCAGAAAAGAGAAGTGCATTATGAACGCACAGGCGTCAGCTGGGCTCGTCTTCACCATGAAATAATTCTGAGTAGAACACTGATTTCTGGAACAGCGTGATTCTTGGGTACATGTTAGTCTTGTTTTTCCTTTTCTGTCGTGATGCTTACAGAGTCATTACGAGATACTTAGGAATAATGAATCACGGGGTGATTGAGTGAGCTCTGCAGCGAGTCTTGTAATTCTGCATCTTCTAGTCAGCCTCCGAGCTCCTCCTGCCAGCTCGCGGTCCCTTGCAGTGATGCTAAGATCTGCGTTAACCAGGTTCTCTTAGCTGTAGCCAGTCTAAATAGGACCCAAAGGAAAAAAAACTGAACAAAAAATGCGATTCATTTTTTTAACTTCACAGCTGCCTTTCACAATGACCCACTTCACTTGCAGAATGAGGTTTTTGTTTTCCATCTTTTGTTTCTTTGTGTTCTTTTTCAATTTTGTACATTTCTTAAAATGTGGAGCCTGTCGGCTTTTAACATAAAACACAAACTGTGACGCCAAATAACTGTATGTGAAATAGAGTGTGCAAAGCACCCTGTAATGGTGGAGAATCAGAGTGCCAGCTCTGTGCCACCCCTCTGCCACAGAGGCAAGTCCAGTGTTACAAATGGCTTATGTTTGCCATGTGGAGGTATTGAGATCATAACATTAATTGCTTGACTTCCTTTGCTGAATGCTTCCCGTGAATTCACCTGCTCTCATAAACAACCTGATTTTTTTGTTGACTGGGTCTGTAAACAGACAATGTCAGCACATCACATGCAGTGAAAGAGCCAATTTTGGAATGAAATGATCACTTACAGGGTTTAGCGTTTTTAAAGAAATCTTATTACCACTTTACTGCTTAGTAATGGAGAGGTTCCAGCCTTGAGCCTTGATCTGCCTCGTGTTTTCAGAGGTCGATTTCAGATTCCTGAGATGGGGTGGTCTCCACCGTGGCAGACTGTGCGTGGGTGCACAGGTGCTGTGTGGGTTTTACCTGAATTTAATGCGATACTTGAATTTGGCAAAAACAAAGCAGTGAGGCTGATGAAAAGATAGTTGGCAGAGCTGTCGCAAAATGACCAATTAACGGCATATGGTAATTGATAAGGTAATAAAGCATTTAACCACTGCGCACCGATTCATTGTTGTGAAATCTCTGTGTGCAGCTGTGTACGGTTGCCTTGATGTGCGCATAAAGAAATTATCACGAATTGATTCCGCTACATAGCAAAGAACGTGGTAGCGCAGTACGTTGGTTGAGAAGGAAAACTAATTTGTTTATTCGTATATTTAGTAGAGATGAAAGAAGAGGATCTTACGAATATGCCCCTGATCGTACTTACTACGAGACTGTTCGGACTCCAGGGACGTATCCAGAAGATCCTCGGCGCGAATACCCAGCTCGAGGCAGAGAATTTTATGCGGAGTGGGATCCCTACCAAGGAGACTACTATGACCCACGATACTACGACGACCCACGCGAGTACAGGGATTACCGAGGCGATCCATACGAGCAGGACATAAGGGAGTACAGTTACAGGCAGCGGGAGAGGGAGAGGGAGCGGGAACGGTTCGAATCCGATCGGGACAGAGACCACGAACGGAGACCCATTGAGCGGAGCCAGAGTCCGACGCACTCCAGGCGTCCACAGAGCCCTGGAGCGTCTCCCTCCCAGTCGGAAAGGCTGCAGAGCGATTCGGAGAGGAGGATTTATAGCAGGTCATCGGATCGCAGCGGCAGCTGCAGCTCTCTGTCTCCTCCACGATACGACAAGCTCGACAAAGCCCGCGTGGAACGTTACGCAAAAAACGAAAAAACGGAGAAGGAGCGTGCTTTCGACCAAGAGAGGGTCGACAAGGAGAAACGCTTGGTGAGAAAGGAAAAGCCGGAAAAACTAGAAAAGGAGAAAACCGATAAGCAAAAACGAAAAGCAAAAATCCATTCGCCCAGCTCTCAGTCTTCTGAAACGGATCAAGAGAATGAGAGAGAGCCTAGCCCTGAAAAATTGAAGGGCAACAGTAAACAAAGCAAAGAGAGAGGTGACAAAGAAGGGACAGCTAAAAACCGCCTGGAACTGATGCCCTGTGTCGTGTTGACCCGAGTGAAAGAAAAGGAAGGGAAAGTTATTGATCAGCCCGCTTTGGAGAAACTGAGAGCAAAGCTTGATAATGACACTATGAAGTCCCCACTTCTTGAACAAAAAACACAGACATCTCAAGCTGAGCAAACCAAGTCTGATCAGTCCAAACTGGAACCTGTCAGAACCAAGGTACAAAAAGAGAAGGCTCTTGCCAGTCACATAGAAGTGGTGGATAAGGAGGGAAAACTGAAACCCAAAAAGCACTTGAAGACAGAGCAAGCTTCCGAAGGGGCCAACGCGGTAGATTTAGACAAGTTGGAGGCTCGTAAAAGACGTTTTGCCGATGCAAATCTGAAGCCTGACAGGCAAAAACTGGAAGTAAAAAGAAGCAGCCAGGATGAGGAAGATGCACGCACGGTTTTGAAAAAGCAGCTTGATGCAACGGCTTCGTCTAGAGAAGCGACGGTGTTAAGGGAAGGAGAATTGGAGAGGAAACCCCTGAGGAAGGAGATGCTTAAAAGGGAATCTAAAAAACTCAAACTGGAAAGACTTATTCCTGTTACTAGTCCCAAAGAAATTCAGGAGACTCTTAATGTTGGTGGCATTGGCATGCGTCCCACCCTAGATCTGCAGGCGAGGCTAATGGAGGCAACCGATGAACCAGCGGAAGTTCAGGAACTTGCTTCTAAAAAACTGAACCCAGTAAAACCCCAGCACAAACAGGTACAGCTACTAGATGACCAAGGAACAGAAAGAGAGGACACAAGGAAGAATTACTCTGGTGTTTCTGAAGACACACCTGACCATAAACTTGGCCAAGAGAAACCTCAGTCAGCTGATACGGAGGAGAAAATTGGCATTGACATAGACCACACGCAAAGCTACAGGAAACAAATGGAGCAAAGTCGCAGGCTGAAACAGCAGCTGGAAATGGAGATTGCAAAGTCTGAGAAGTTTGGCAGTCCAAAGAAGGATGTGGATGAATATGAAAGACGGAGCTTGGTCCATGAGGTGGGAAAACCTCCGCAAGACGTCACTGATGACTCTCCACCGAGTAAAAGGAAAAAAACTGACCAGTTTGACTTTGAAATTAGCACTAAAAGAGAAAGAAATTACAGAAGTTCTCGTCAGGTGAGTGAGGACTCCGAAAGGACGTCCTGTTCCCCTAGTATCAGACACTTCCCTTTCCACGAAGATGACGACACGCTCGATTCTCCAAGGCTAATGCCGTTAAAGGAAACCAAAGAGTCGCCTAAAATAGAAGAAAAGGGTCTTTCGTACTCCAGCATGACTGTGAGGGAGGAGTCGCTGAAATTCAATCCTTACGATTCCAGCAGAAGGGAGCAGATGGCAGAAATGGCTAAAATAAAACTATCTGTACTGAGTGCTGAAGATGACTCGAGTAGATGGGAAACCCAAGTGAAGCAGGAGCCTGGCAGAGTAGATATCAGCTTTCCAAGCAGCATTGTCAAAAGAGACAGCATACGCAAGAGGTCTGTCCGAGACCTGGAACCCGGGGAGGTGCCTTCAGATTCGGATGATGACAGTGAAAACAAACCCCACTCTCCGAAAGCCTCATCCTTGTTAGAGAGTTCCAGGTTGTCTTTTTTATTAAGGGACAGAGAAGAGAAGTTACGTGAAAGAGAGGAAAGACTGTCAAGTTCCTTAGAACGAAACAAATTTTACTCTTTTGCGTTGGACAAGACAATCACACCAGACACAAAGGCCTTGCTTGAAAGAGCTAAATCTCTCTCTTCCTCCAGAGAAGAAAACTGGTCCTTTCTAGACTGGGATTCAAGATTTGCTAGTTTTAGGAACAATAAAGACAAAGAGAAGGTTGATTCGGCTCCAAGACCTATTCCATCTTGGTATATGAAAAAGAAAAAAATCAGGACCGATTCAGAAGGTGGAAAACTGGATGATAAGAAAGAAGATCATAAAGAGGAGGAACAGGAGAGACAGGAACTGTTTGCTTCTCGGTTTTTGCATAGTTCAATCTTTGAACAGGACTCCAAGCGCCTGCAGCATTTAGAGAGAAAAGACGATGATCTCGACTTCATTTCTGGTAGGTTGTACGGGAGACAGTCTTCCTCCGATGGGACTAACAGCGCAGCTGATTTGGTGCAAGAACCGGTGGTTCTCTTCCACAGTAGATTTATTGAACTAACGCGAATGCAGCAGAAAGAAAAGGAGAAAGATCAGAAACCTAAAGAAGTGGAAAAACAGGAAGATAAAGAAAACCGGCCAAAAACACCAGAAACAGTTCCTGAGAGTAAAGAACCAGAACATAAAACTTCCTCAGTAGTCGGTCCCTCTTCGGTCGCTGTCCTGCCACAGGAGCCAGTGTCAGTTGCTTCCGAGAAAGTAGCGAATGAGAAGGTAGTGGTGGAAACAGCTACTGTAAAAGAAGAAAAATCGTCTGAACCTGCTTCTACAGCAGAGGAGCAAAAACCTTTTCCTGAACTTGCTGCTTCTGTCAAAATTGAACCACCCGAGCAAACCGAATCCCCGCCAGTTGTAGAAGCTAGTAAAGAAGTTGTTGCTACAACCCTGGCACCGGAGGAAGACGCTGTAGCAACTGAGCATCCTTCATACTTGGATACCAAGCCTCCTACTCCCGGAGCTTCGTTTTCCGAAGCAGACGTAGGTGTAGAAACAGAACCCGAAACTGCCCCATTGATTCCACCTCCGCCCAAGCTAGTTCAGAAGTCCGATGAGGCTGCTGAACCTAAAGAAGAAAATCCTCTGCCTTCTGCCAGCACTGATGCTAGCGCGGGTCAAAAGGTGGAGGCGGCTGCTGAGGTCCTGCCGCCCGTTTCCGACAATGATATGGAAGTCGAACCTCCGGTTGTTGTAAAAGACAAAAAGTCCTACAAGAGTAAACGGTCCAAGACTCCCGTGCAATCGGCTACAGCTAATGTCACGGAAAAGCCCGTCACGAGAAAGAGTGAAAGAATTGACCGTGAAAAACTCAAAAGGTCGAGCTCGCCTCGTGGGGAGACGCAGAAGGTTTCCGAGTTGAAAGTGGAGGCGGAGAAGGTGTCAAGGAATGCTGCTAAATCCCCTAGTTCTGCTGCAGAGCCAGAAAACGTGGAGCCAAGCTTGCCGATAGGCCGGACTAGGCGCAGAAACGTAAGGTCAGTCTATGCTACCACGGGGGACAATGAAGGCCCATCTCCGGTGAAGGACTCTGTGGAGGTCACTAGATCCACCAGGAAGAGAGGGGAAAAGGAACCACAGGAAGCAGTGACAACTGTTCCTACGACCCCGAGGAGGGGAAGACCTCCGAAAACCCGCCGTAAGCCGGAGGAGGACATATCTCCAATAAAGACAGAACCAGTACAGCAAGAGGTGGAGGAGGCTGAAAGTAAAGATGCTGTGGAAGCTCCTAAGCCTACAGAAGGTTGGAGGTCTCCTAGGTCCCAGAAGCTGACACACAGTCACTCGTCAGCTGCTACCAGCCAACAGGGGAAGAAAGGGAAGAACGAACCGAAAGCCGACACCTCGACTGAATCTGAAGATGCTGCTGAAAGAAGCGGTCAGGAATCGAGCGTTGGTGACAACGGTAGTAAAGCAAAAGCCACTGAGAAAGAACCGGCAGTGAGTGAGCAGAAACGTGATAGGAAAGAACTGGATGTGGAGAAAAACCAGCTAGAAATCCCCACGATTGAGATCATTGAGAAGAAGCCAGTGCCAGAAAAGGTTACGAAATCCAAAAGAGGAAGGTATAAAAATACCAAAACTGTCGTAGATAAAGCATCCGTGTGTCTCAAAAATGTAGAAATACGCCTCAACGTGGACGAAGTCAAGGGCGCCTTGCGGCCAACTGAGGAGGAGGCAGAGCCGGTGGCGGTGTCACCAGCCAAAATGAAGAGCCCCCCAAAAGATGACATCTTGCCACCCCATTTTGCGAAGAATGAGGTAGAAGATTCATTCCCCGAAACAGAAAAAGAGGTGGTGCGGGAGCCAAAGCAGTCCCCCGAAGCAGCCCAATTAGCAAAGCAGATCGAACTCGAGCAGGCCGTGGAGAATATTGCAAAACTCACCGAAACTCCTCCGTCGATTGCTGCCTACAAAGAGCCGACGGCAGACGTGCCTGAAGTTCGTCAGGAGGAGGACGGAGATAAACCTGCGCATCAGGCTAGTGAAACAGAGCTGGCAGCGGCTATCGGCTCCATCATCAATGATATTTCTGGGGAGACGGAGAGCTTTCCTGCGCCCCCGACGTATCCCGCTGAATCGGAAGCAGAAATCCCCGCAGAGCCCTTGGTGTTACCGTTGCCTCGGGAGGAGATGGAGCCCGAGACGGATCAGGCGGTGAACAATATCCTAGAAACTGAGGCTGCCGTTGAGCCTGCGGTGCAGCCGGTTCCTGGCTCTGCCCCATCGGTGGTAGAGACGGAGAGCAAGGAGGCCGAAGTCAGCTTCAGCGAATCTTCCAACTCTGCGCAGGAGGCCGAGACCTTGCAGGAGGCTGAAGTTGCTCGGAAGGAAAAGGGCCGTCAGAAAACCACGCGGCAGAGACGCAAAAGGAGCACGGGTAGGAAGGGCGATGCTGCTGAAGTCAACACCTTCGAGCCAGAGAGGGTGCAGAGCAAGTCACCCCCTGCCAGCGAAGTTAAGGTGAAACCCGAAGAAGCCCCCAAGGAGGAAAAGCAAACTAAAACTGCTGCTCAGGCATCTGCGGAGCCAAGCGCTTCCGACACCAGCAAGGCTGCAGGCCCTGACATTGTCGTGGCCACTCATGAAGCCATCGCCGAGAGCAGCACGTCTCCGAAAGCGCCCGCTCCGGCTCCTCTGGACCTGGCTGCCCCGCCAGTTCCCCTCGATGAGGGAAGTCAAGGCGGGTTCAAGATACGGTCGCCCATAGAGAACGCGCCCATCACGCCACCAAGCGCCCCAAATGCAGCCGTTCCTGCTGTCCCTCCGGCTGCAGCAGTGGCCAAGCTGCCCACCCCGGTGCCCGCCGCGATCGTCCCCCTTCACTCTGGCTCTGCCAAGGTGCCGGAGTGGATGGTAAGGCATGAGGAACCCCGTACCCGCTCCACACCACCTCCCGCTCTCCCCCCGGACACGAAGGCGTCGGATATCGATACGAACTCCAGCACTTTGAGGAAGATCCTCATGGAGCCCAAGTACGTCTCTGCGACGAGCATAACCTCCACGCACGTGACGACGACGCACGTCGAGCCGGTGAGTGCGCCTCGTTTGGAGGAGGCACCTCTCCACCCTGCGGTAGAGGCCATAAAACCGGTTTCGGAGGAGAAACCGGCAGTTCCCACCACCAACACCTTGGACCCACCGGTGGCCGAAGCACCGGTGTTCAGTGAGAAGGAGAAGATAAGTACGGTGATTGCTCCCAAAGCTACTTCTGTTATAAGCAGGATGCCCCACAGCATGGATCTGGAGGAGGCTCCGAGGATCACCTTGGTGAAGCAAGCTCCCCAGACGCAGACGTGTCTCGTCAACGCCCCCTCGCCGAAATTCAAGCAGAGGTCGAGCACAAATGATAACAGTAGGTTTCATCCAGGATCGATGTCCATTATCGAGGAGAGGCCTGTAGAGACTGGGTCCAGTCCGGGGCTGCGGGTGAACACCTCAGAAGGCGTAGTGCTGCTGAGTTACTCGGGGCAGAAGACGGAAGGCCCTCAGCGAATCAGTGCCAAGATCAGCCAGATTCCGCCAGCCAGTGCTGTTGACATAGAGTTTCAGCAGTCTGTATCCAAGTCTCAGATTAAACAGGAGCCGATCACGCCATCTCAGCCAACGCCGAAAGGCTCCCAGACCTCGACGGGCTACGGGACTGTTTCCACCCATTCCTCTTTGGTACTAGGAACACAACCCTACAACACGTCGCCCGTCATCTCCTCCGTTAAACAAGAGCGCACTGCACTGGAGAAGTCCGACTCGTCCCACCTTTCTGTCCAGACGCCAGCGTCTCAGCCCAGTAAAGTCCTCACGCAGACTGTAAACACTCCACCTGTACTCGTCCACAACCAGATGGTTGTGAACAAAAAACTGTCCGATCCAGCTGCTCTGAAAGTGGAGACCAAGACTCTGCAACCCTCCAGCTTGAGTCCTGGAGTCAGTCCTCACCACCCTTCCCTCTCTGGGAAAATACATTCGGAAGCAAACCACGTCAGCTCGGGGCCCAGCACCCCAACCGACCGGGCTATTTCCCACTTGGGGGTCACCAAACAGGAGCCGCACTCACCGCGTACTAGTGGGCACTCGCCGTCACCATTCCCCCGGGCTTGTCATCCCGGCAGTACCTCGTCTCCGGCTTTATCGAGCAGTACCCCAGTCATGCTGGCGCCGGGAATTCCCGTTCCTCAGTACATATCCAGCATGCATCCCGAGCAATCTGTTATCATGCCCCCTCACAGCGTAACGCAGACTGTATCCCTGGGCCATCTGTCCCAAGGCGAGGTGAGAATGAACACCCCTCCCCTCTCCAGCATCCCCTACGGCATGCGCCCGGAAGCGCTCCACTCCCCCAGAGCTGCTCTGCAACCCCAGATAGAGATCAAACCTCAGCGATCCAGCACGCCCCAGCCGGCTCCCATACGAGACATAGTCATGCCTCCTCTGTCTTCCCAGCATGGCCCCGAGGAGGAGATGCACTACCACCACACCACGGTGTGCAGGGGGCCAGCCCCCGTTCAGTCCGACGTGCTGGTGATGCAGCCGGATTACCGCATGCACCCCACCAGCATCCGGCTCGACCAGTACAACGTCCCGCGGGACGTCAGGATGATCATGCACCCGCACATGGCCGCCGTGGGCGAGCACCACTCGGAAACGAGACAATCCCGAACGCCTGAAGGGGCTGTGAAAACTCCCCCTGTCAGTAAGACCCCGCAGCCGGGGAAAGAGACGCCAAAATCCTCCGACGGCAAGATGGCACACTCTCCTCACAGCGAGCCCCGGCTCCTCAGCGTCCCCTCCAGCAGCCAGCTGCCTGGACTGCCTTTGACGCAGCCGGTGGTGGTACCGCACGGGGTGCAGATCATGCACCCTGCGGGGAGCTCCTTTCACGATTATCGGTCTGTGTATGGTGACATGAGGAATTACCATACGGCGGCACAGCTCGGGCATCCTCAGTTCCCGGGTGCCTCGCCAATTGGGTTGCCTTCCCGGAGCATGACCCCATCTCAGGTGAGAAATAAGAGCCTTTCTTCTTCTACCTGAAATTTGGAGCGCTTTGAGCTAATTGCAGCCCTGGCGCGGCGCTGCATGGCCACAGGAGCTGAGTTTAGCTCTCTGTGGTTAGTCTCCAAGCCTTGCCTAAGTTCATATCACAAGAGGAGTGATTTTTATTTGGGAAATGGGGTTTGAACACTGCTTAGCATTAAAGAAGGCTAAAAAAAGCCCATTTTCTGAACTACTCCAGGACTCCAACCAGCAAGTGTGAAGCTGCCTACAGGTTTCTAGACATAGAGGTGTCAGGGGGGGAGAATCATCAGCATCGAGGTGGCGCGTGGGTCAGACATCCTCGGACGGATGGCGTGGCTGAGGATGGGGTCGGGGTGGGGTCCAGGGGATGCGATTTCAGTTCCTGGGTGGGAGAGGCTGCTGGGGTGGATTTGGAAGGGGAGGCTGGTGCAGGCACCGCCGCAGCAGGGCTGGTCTGGTGGTTTGGAGACGGACTCAGATTTCTCCACCAGCAATCTGGTGGTGTCCTGGCAGCCTTAACGTTGAATTAGCAAGTTCTGGTACGTCCATGGCCTAAAATCCTCCCTTTTACCCCCGCTGCCTGCTTCCCAGGGTCTGTCGGAGGGCGAACACTCGCACCCCACCCAGCCAGTACGCAGCAAGACCCCTCAGATCCCCCAGGATCCCAAGGGCCCAGCGGCAGCAGGACCTGAACAGAGTCACCACCCCACTGTAAATAGGCATGCGGCACCGATAGACCCTCACGTTCACCTTCAGAGGGCACAAGCAGACACGGGCCAGACCTCCTACCCTTCGCCCGTCGCCATTTCGATGAAACAGGAGCTTCCGTCACCGCACCAACCTCAGGCGGTTCCCAAGCAATCCTTGTTTATCCCCACGACGTCGGGTCCCGGAGCCCCGCCGGGGCTGCCCCTCAATCGCCCCGAGCCCCAGTCTGCTCTCAAACAAGAGCCGTCTCCTCACCCCGTTTCGCAGAGACCTGTGGATATGGTTCAGCTTCTGACGGTAAGCATCGCTCCGTCGTCTTCTCCTGGCCAAGCAGCCTCACGCTCCTCGTCGGGGAGAGATGATCAAGTTCTGTATCGCTCGGCTCGCTTGTGGCACCAGACCTGACCTCTCTTGTGTCAAATGCTTCAGATGTGGAGGAGGCGATCGATTGTCTCCTTTCTGGGCTGTTTCTGTCCCCCGTGAATTTTAGCCGTGTTCACGTTTACACGGCGTTTCCTGGAGTCTCAAAATTAAGGTGCTGGTAGTGCCGAGCAGCCGCGTTTTCTCTCCCTGTTGTTTAATACAGCCTGCAGGTGCAGGCAGGCGGTGCTGCATCGTTCTTAGAGCCCGCTGTTTCTTGGGAAGGTTTTCTTCAGGGGCAGGAAACAGAGATACGATGCATTTAATTTAAAGAAAAAGAAAAAAAACTCTCCCAAAGCGTGCAGGCTGAGGAAGAGGAGGCAGATAGCGAGTAACAGGCACTGATGAGCAACGGAGAGTTGCGTTCAGCGCCGAGTGTTTCCCGCATAACCTTGAGCAGCCCTCCTGCCGCTGCTGTTCCTCGATTCTCCCATTTGTAAAAGAGAAAAATACCGTTTTGGTAACGGCCCTGCTTGCCTCGTGCTGTGTGGGAGACTGAAAGATCGGGAAGTGCTCTGACGCTGCGATGGAGGGAGCCACCCAGGCGCCTCAGCCAGCTGGAAGAACAAGGGCTGAATTGCTGCTTTGGCAGGAGCGGTGCGTACGGGGGGTGACGAGATGTTAGATCTGTGCTGAGTCCTTAAAGCAGTGCGGCGGTGTCTGCATTACCTGTGAAAGCACCAGAGCCAAACGGGGTTTCAGACCCCCCTCTCCTTCATCTACATTTAATATGTCTTCTCCCTCTCTTGGCAGAAATACCCGATTGTCTGGCAGGGCCTTTTGGCTCTAAAGAACGACACGGCCGCCGTTCAGCTCCACTTCGTCTCCGGTAACAACGTCTTGGCGCACCGGTCCCTGCCGGCACCGGAGGGAGGGCCGCCGCTGAGGATCGCCCAGCGCATGCGGCTGGAGGCGTCGCAGCTGGAGGGGGTCGCGCGGAGAATGATGGTGAGGGGCTGGGACCGGGTGAGGATGCGCCGCTGGGGAGAGCCGAGGTCTGCGTGCTGAAAGCTGCTCCCGGAAACTTCACCTCTCGTTGCTTCGGTCACTTTATCTGGGGAGTCGGGTGAAAGCTGCGCCATTCCTGCGTCCCGGAGAGCGTGAGACACGGATTGCGAGTCGCGAGCGATAGGTGTGCTGTGTTCGTGGAACAGGGAATGGCGGAGTTGGGAAGCCTTTGGAGTCACCCATCCCTGGAACGAATTCCTGCTGGCTCTGACACGTCGGGGTGAGGCGGAGAGCGGGATCCAGGCGGCCGTGGAGATCAGTAGCTGTCACCGTCTCCCGGCCGAGCTTTCAGCACGTCTTTTGTAACTTTGAAGGGGTTCAAAGAGAGGATTTTCCACTGCGGGTAACGAATGCGTGTCAGGAGCGAGCCTGTTCCCAGCAATCGTCTGACTGAACTGCTGTGTTTGCTTTCCAGGTGGAGAGCGATTACTGCCTGTTGCTGGCCTTGCCGTGCGGCCGCGACCAGGAGGATGTCGTGAGTCAGACGGAGTCGCTGAAGGCTGCCTTCATCAGCTACCTGCAGGCTAAGCAAGCCGCAGGAATCATCAACGTTCCCAACCCCGGCTCTAATCAGGTATTGGCGGGGAAAGCCCTGAAACGCCGTGGATAAATGGATAGATAACGGGACCTGCCGCCTTCCACCCTAGGGCTGTGCTTAAGGTTGTAGCTGAGCTGCCTGGTTTTATTACTGAAACAAAACCCCCACGTGTACCGTGCTGGCTTCTGACGTCGCCGATCGAAACGCACCGATACGATCGATACCGTGACTGGAGATGAACTGCAAAGCCAAAAAAAACCCCCCAAGCGTGTGCTCAGTCTGTTCACAGCCCTACGTCTTCGGCTGAAGACAAACCAGACCCATTTTCCAGATCTTTTTCTGCGCTGGAAGTAGTCTTCTGGTTTCTTCCTCATGGCAGATCTGGATTTTTCCAGGACCCCTGGTGTTTTCTTGCTCTTTGCCACATAAAGACAAAACGTTTGGCTTTGGTGATGGGGAGCGTTTATTCCAGCTGTGTTGCTGCCTCGGATCAAACGGAATCTGTTCCCTGGGTGTGAACAGCCCGCAGCGAGCCGTCAGCGCTCGCAGCAACCGCTGGAATGAGAATTCGTGGGAGGGGTTTTGTGTTTTGCAATAAAACCAGCCAGCTCTTGCGTCCCTGGTGTGGAAAAACTCCCCACCTCGGGAGCCGCACCTGCACTGCTGAGCAGCCTCTCCTTTCTCATACGAGCGCGCCGGGTTACGAGCCTTTAAGCTCCCCAAAAATCCTCCAAACGTCCCATTTTAGGACATTTCGGGCCAGCCCTGGCCCTGCTGTGTCTCTCACCCGCCTGTCTTTTCTCCCTCGCAGCCTGCCTATGTTCTGCAGATCTTCCCACCCTGCGAGTTTTCGGAAAGCCACCTGTCCCGCCTCGCCCCGGACCTCCTCGCCAGCATCTCCAACATCTCTCCTCACCTGATGATTGTCATCGCGTCGGTATGAGCTGTTTACCGGTTACTGACTTTTATTATTATTTCTTTTTTTTTTTTTTTCCAAGGCCCTGCAGCAAAAAAAAAAAAAAAAGCCCACAAAAACCACACACACACACAAAAAATTAAAATAAAAATAAATAAAAAGAGAGAGAGAAAGGAATGGAACAAGAAAATGCTGCCAGACTACCAGCCTCCTGCCCTAACCGGCCTCGATCAAACTGTCGCTGGGTAGCGGCCCCGCTGCCCTGTATGTTTACATATTGCTTTAGCTTACGGACAACTGATGCACTCAGCAGGCGGACTGGTGTGGGGTTTCCGCCCCTCCTCTTGGGGAAAAGAGAAAGGAGGGCTTATTTTTTTTAACAAAAAAAAAAAAAAAAGGAAAAAAAAATATAATAAAAAAAAAAGAACCTGAACTGCCTTTGCACTAAATTAGTGACTCGGACCTTTGCACAGTTTGGAGACACGCTGTGACGTTCTGGATGTCTTGACACACGTTAACACGCGCCGTGGACTAAACGCAGGACCTGGGCACCGCTGCCGCACCCCGTGGGTCAAGGAGCATTTCACACATGGTCTGTTGTTGGTTGGTTGTTTTTTTTTTAAATTTTATTTTATCGGTTGGATTTATTTTTTTTTTTTCTTTTGGTTTTTTGTTTCGTTTTTATTTTTTTCTGGATGTGAACCTTCCTCTCCTCCGCTTGCCCCTGCTGCAGCCGTCTTCTCTTCATCTGGGATGTACAGTTTACACTGAAAAAAAGAAAAAAAAAAAAAGAGAGAAAATTACAAAACAAAAACAGAAAATAAAAACAAAAGGGAGAGCTATTTTCCTTCCTGGTGGGATATGCAGAACTCAGTGGGTGTGTGTATATATAAATATATATATAATATATATAAATATATATAATACTGACTTTAAAAAGAAAAAAAATCAAATCCCCACAACATACATTTTTTTTTAATCTGTGCCAAAAATGTGTTTTCAGAGAAAATCTTATTTTCATACTCAGACTTTGTATTGTCACTCATTTGTAAGTGCGCTTCATTTAAACATGCCCCCCCTCGTCTCATGAGCTGTGGAAGTGTTATACACTTGTACAAAAGACTTCGACCCCCCCGCCCCCCTCGCCTGCCCTAACACTTATTAATTTATGGAACTGTTTTGTTTTTTGTTTTTGTTTTTTTTTTTCTCAGCGCAGTTTTGTTTTGTGTGTCCATTGGATTACAAACTTTATTAAAAAATACAAAACACCTCGGCGCCCGGATCTCGTCCCTCGGCCGCTCGGGGGGGGGGGGGGGGGGGGCGAGCGGAAGGAGGGGGGGGGCTCCCCGGGAGTCGTCGCCAATCCTTCATTTAAAAAAAAAAAGAAAAAAAAGATCATTTCATCAGCATAAACCCAAATCTCTTGATTTTTCCCCCGCCTGTTGTAAATAAGGTGATCAACACCGAAGTTGCCATTTTTTTCCCGCTTTTGACTTCCCTACGCGCCAGCTCTTGCGAAATCAATCCCGGTGCTTGGCTCCGTGCCAGCCTGCAAAAAACAACAGCCAGGCTTCACCTTTTTTGCTGCTTTTCCACCCAAAAGCAGGCCGGGCTCTGGCGCAGGAGGGGAGCGGCACCAGGAGCCGGTCCGACACCCCCTAGGAGTCACCGGCGGTGCTGCAAATGGGTGGAAACCAAGAAGATCCGGTAAAAAAAGGAGTTTTAGGTGACTACTGGGGGGTTTTGCGCCCTGCCAGCCTGGCCAGCAGGGTTTGGGGGTCAGAGAGGGGAGACCCCCTCCCCGCTGCCCCAGGCCCGGGGGAGCCCCGTTTGGGTTAAATAAAGGACAAAACGGTGCTGCTGGTGCCCCGGGAGGGAGGCGGGGGGAGAGCCTGGCCCTGTCCGACACCCCCCCCCCCCGGGGTCTGGGGGTCCCGAGGGGATTGGGGGGTCTCGGGACCAGGATCGGGCCCTGGATCCCCCCAGTGCGGGGGTGGGGACGGGGACACGGACAGATGGACATGGAGGGGGGGGCAGTGGTGTGAAATCGCTGGGTTTGGGGCAAAAACTCAAATTTTTACAGGGTTTATGCTGGGGGGCAGGGTGTCTGTCCAGCCATCCGTCCGGCTGTCCGTGTGTCCGGCTGTCCGTCCAGCCGTCTGAGCACCGGGATAGCCGTGGCACTGTGCCTCCAACCGGCTCTGCGACCGTCCACGTGTCCGTCTGTCCGAGCACCCGTCCGCCTGTCCGGATGTCCAGCCACTGTCCGTGTGTCCGGCGGGGAGTGACCCCGGGACGATGGCCAGCAAAACACACCCCTGTCCGTCTGCACGTCCAGCCAGTGTCTGTGTGTCCGTCCGGACGTGTGCCTGGCCCTGTCCGGGGCGCTGGGGGCTCCGGGGGGGGAAACACAGAGCAGGGGCTGCACGGACAGACGGACGCTTCCACGGACAGACGCCAGCCCTGTCCGGAGCCAGGATCGGGCCCACAGCGCACATCCCCTGCCAGAGCCTGTGTGGGCGAGGGACACGGGGACGGACAGACGGACACAGGGGCTGGGGAGGATCCACGGGGCCCGATCCTGGCCCGAGGTGGGGCGGGGCGGGGGTGTGAGGGGGGGTGGGGCAGGGGCGGGGTGGGGGTGTGAAATCGCTGATTTTCGGAGCGGGACTTTGGGGCCAAAAGCCCATTTTTGGGGCATTAATGCCAGGGGGTGAGTGTCTGGCTGGGCGGGCATCCGGCTGGGTGTACAAGTGTCCGGCTGGACGGACAGACGGACGGGGCAGGTCCAGCCGGACACACGGACATTGGCGTGTCCAGACACACGGACACTTGCACGTCCAGCCGGACAGCTGGACTCCTGCACATCGCACGCCCAGACGGACAGACGGACAGCTGCACGTACCGCTGGACAGACAGACACTTGTACCCCCAGCCGGACACACAGACACTTGCACGGACAGACGGACGCCCGCCCAGCTGCACAACCCCCTTCTCCCCCCCCCCCCCCCCCCAGCCCCTGCATTAATGCCCCAAAAAATGGGCTTTTTGCCCCAAAGCCCCGCTCCGAAAAACAGCGATTTCACAGCCCCGCCCCTCCCCCGCCCCGCCCCACTCACACCCCCGCCCCGCCCCCCTCGGGCCAGGATCGGGCCCTTGAGCCCCCAACCATCCCCGTGTCCGTCTGTCCGTCCCCGTCTGTGTCTGGAGGAGGGAACAAGAACGGGCCTGAAGCCCTCAGCACCCTGGGGTGGGCGAGGGACACGGGGACGGACAGACGGACACAGGGGCTGGGGGAGGATCCACGGGGCCCGATCCTGGCCCGAGGGGGGCGGGGCGGGGGTGTGAGGGGGGCGGGGCGGGGGCGGGGCAGGGGTGTGAAATCGCTGTTTTTCAGAGCGGGACTTTGGGGCAAAAAGCCCGTTTTTTGGGGCATTAATGCAGGGGAATGGAGGGGGAGGAGTGTCCATCTGTCCAGCCGGGCGTACCAGTGTCCGTCTGTCCGGCGGTACGTACGACTGTCCGGCTGTCCGGATGCACGTGCAGCCGTCCGTGTGTCTGGACGCATCACTGTCCGTCTGTCCGGCTGTACAGTCCCCTGTCCGTGTGTCCGGCTGGACGTCCAGCTCTGCACCAGCCGTGTTTCCAGCCGGACACTCCCCCGTCCGTCTGTCCGGCCACGTGTCCAGCTGTCCATCTGCCTGGGCCTGCCAGCATCCGTCTGTCCAGCCTACAGGCCCCCGTCCATCTGTCCAGCTGGCCGTGTCACTGGAGCGCTGCCCCCCGCCCCGTCCATACCCGAGCACCCGGCGGGGAAGGGCAGGGTGCATGGACAGACGGACGGGTGTGTGTCCAGCTGGATGTACAGCCACTGCACGGACAGACGGACACATGGGTGGGCGCCCACCCAGCCGGACACACGGACCGCTGTATGTGTCACTGGACAGACGGACACTTGTATGCCCAGCCGGACAGACGGACGCTGGCAGGCCCAGGCAGATGGACAGACGGACACCCAGCTGGACAGACGGACGGGGGAACGTCCGGCTGGAAACACGGCTGGTGCAGAGCCGGACAGACGGACACGTGCCATCCAGCCGAACAGATGAACAAGGGCCTGTACAGCCAGACAGACAGACAGCGGCACATACAGACAGACAGACAGCTGTGCACCCAGACAGACAGACACATGCCCATCCAGCTGGACACACGGACAGTGGTGCGTCCAGACAGATGGACACTTGCACGCCCAGCCGGACAGACGGACGCCCGCCCAGCCGCACACTCCCTCCCCCCCCCCAGCCCCCGCATTAATGCCCCGAAAATGGGCTTTTTGCCCCAAAGTCCACGCCGAAAAACAGCGATTTCACACCCCCGCCCCGCCCCCACCCCGCCCCCCTCACACCCCCGCCCCGCCCCCTTCTCGGGCCAGGATCGGGCCCTTGAGCCCCCCCAACCATACCTGTGTCCGTCTGTCCCTGCCCGTCTGTGTGTCTGCAGCCAGGATCGGGCCCGCAGCACAGGCCCCAGAGCCCCGGGATGGGTGAGGGACACGGGGACAGACAGATGGACACATGGACTCGGGATGGGGGGGATCGAGGGGCCCGATCCTGGCACAGGGGGGCAGGGCGGGGGTGTGAGGGGGTGGGGCGGGGGCGGGGCGGGGGTGTGAAATCGTTGTTTTTCGGAGCGAGGCTTTGGGGCAAAAAGCCCGTTTTTGGGGTATTAATGCCAGGGCGTGGAGGGGAGGGAGTGTGCGGCTGGGCAGGCGTCCGTCTGTCCGGTGGTACGTACAGCTGTCCGGCCCTCCGGCTGTGCGTACAGGTGTCCGTCCAGATATGCAACCGTCCGTGTGTCTGGCTGGACGTGCAAGTGTCCGTCTGTCTGGACACACCACTGTCCGTGTGTCTGGCCATACAGGCCCCTGTCCGTCTGTCCGGCTGGCCGTGTGAGCCCAGGGCTGCCCCATCCCCCTCTGTACCGCAGCAGCCTGGTGGGTGAAGGGCAGGGGGACGGACAGACGGATGGTCGCCCACACAGACAAGCACAGGGCCAGCTGTACGTACAGCCGGACAGACGGACACTTGTATGCACAGATGGACAGATGGACGCTGGCAGGTCCAGACGGACAGACAGTTGGACACCCAGCCGGACACACGGACAGTGGTGCGTCCAGCTGGACTCACGGACAGCTGCACACCCAGCCGGACAGAGGGACAGTTGTGTGTCCAGACGGACACTTGTACGCCCAGACAGACAGACGGACGCTGGCAGGCTCAGGCAGACGGATAGACGGACACCCAGCCGGACAGACGGACAGGGGAGTGTCTGGCTGGAAACACGGCTGGTGCAGAGCCGGACAGACGGACACGTGCCATCTAGCTGGACAGACGGACAGCGGCACATCCAGACAGACGGACAGCTGTGCGCCCAGACAGACAGACAGGTGCCCATCCAGCCGGACGGGGCAGATCCAGCCGGACACACGGACAGTTGCATATCTGGACAGACACCTGTACCCCCAGCCGGACAGCTGTACGTACCACCGGACAGACGGATGCCCGCCCAGCCGCACACTACCCCTCCCCCCCCCCCCGCATTAATGCCCCAAAAACCGGGTTTTTTTGCCCCAAAGCCCCGCTCTGAAAAACAGCGATTTCACACCCCCGCCCCGCCCCTGCCCCGCCCCCTCACACCCCCGCCCCGCCCCCCCGCTGCCAGGATCGGGCCCCCTGGATCCCCCCCCCCAGCCCCTGTGTCCGTCCCTGTGTCCCTCGCCCACCCCAGGGTGCTGAGGGCTTCAGGCCCGTTCTTGTTCCCTCCTCCAGACACAGACGGGGACGGACAGACGGACACGGGGATGGTTGGGGGCTCAAGGGCCCGATCCTGGCCCGAGGGGGGGCGGGGCGGGGGTGTGAGGGGGGCGGGGCGGGGGCGGGGCGGGGGTGTGAAATCGCTGTTTTTCGGAGCGGGGCTTTGGGGCAAAAAGCCCATTTTAGGGGCATTAATGCGGGGGCTGGAGGGGGAGGAACTGTGCAGCTGGGCGGGCGTCCGTCTGTCCAGCTGGATGTGCAAGTGTCCGTCTGTCTGGACGCACCACTGTCCGTGTGTCCGGCTGGATGGCACATGTCCGTCTGTCCGGCTCTGCACCAGCCGTGTTTCCAGCCGGACGTTCCCCCATCCGTGCGTCCGGTTGGGTGTCTGTCTGTCCATCTGCCTGGGCCTGCCAGCGTCTGTCTGTCTGTCTGGGCATACAAGTGTCCGTCTGTCCAGTGGCACGTACAGCTGTCCGTGTGTCCGGCTGGGTGGGCAACTGTCTGTGTGTCCGTCTGTCCATGCAGTGGCTGTACATCCAGCTGGACGCACACCCGTCTGTCTGTCCGTCTGTCCGTGCATCCGTCCCCCTGCCCTTCCTCTGCTGGGTGATGGAGGGGGCGGGGGGCAGCGCTGCGGTCACACAGATGGATGGACAGATGGACAGGGGCCTGTACATCCAGACAGACGGACAGCTGTGCACCCAGCCGGACACACGGATGGTTGCATATCTGGACGGACACCTGTACCCCCAGCCGGACAGCCGTACATACCGCCAGACAGACGGACACTTGCACACCCAGCCGGACAGACGGACACTTCTCCCCCCTCCATCCCCCTGCATTAATGCCCCAAAAACGGGCTTTTTGCCCCTAAGTCCTGCTCCGAAAAACAGCAATTTCACACCCCTGCCCTGCCCCCGCCCCGCCCCCCTCACACCCCCGCCCCGCCCCCCCCCCGGGCCACGATCGGGCCCTTGAGCCCCCAACCATCCCCGTGTCCATCTGTCCCTGCCCGTCTGTGTGTCTGCAGCCAGGATCGGGCCCGCAGCACATCCCCAG
Organism: Opisthocomus hoazin; assembly: GCF_030867145.1. Taxonomy (NCBI): domain Eukaryota; kingdom Metazoa; phylum Chordata; class Aves; order Opisthocomiformes; family Opisthocomidae; genus Opisthocomus; species Opisthocomus hoazin. The sequence goes on along the minus strand of NC_134429.1, from coordinate 15,430,301 downwards.
TGCCCCGGGTGGGCGAGGGACACGGGGACGGACAGACGGACACATGGACTGTGGGGGATGGAGGGGCCCAATCCTGGCCCGAGGGGGGCGGGGGTGTGAAATCGCTGTTTTTTTGGAGTGGGCCTTTGGGGCAAAAAGCCCGTTTTTGGGGCATTAATGCGGGGGGGGGGAGTGTGCGGCTGGGCGGGCGTCCATCTGTCCAGTGGCACATACAGCTGTCCGTCTGTCCGGCTGGGCGTGCAGCTGTCCATGTGTCCAGTTGTGCATACAAGTGTCCATCTGTCTGGACTTGCCAATGTCCTTGTGTCCGGTTGGACCTTCCCCATCTGTCTGTCCATCCATCCCTGTCCCTGTCCCCAGTCACACGGACAGACGGACACTGGGATGGGGGCAGGGTCTGAAGGGCCCCATCCTGCTGACGAGCGGCCCGAGGAGGGACCGCGTGGCTGGCTCGGCGTCCACCTGTCCGTGTGTCTGTCTGTGTGTCTGTCCACATCCCCCCACCCCATGGCCCTGGGGGGCTTCAGGCCTCATCCTGAGTTCAGGGTCCCCAGGACCCCTCCAGGTGGCTTTGTGCCCCTGGACCCCCTTGTGTGCCCCCCCAGTGTCGAGGGACGCGCAGCCCCCTCAGCCCCAGCACCCGTGTGGGGTGACAGGGAGGGGACAGACCCCCCAAACGCACACCCAGACCCCGGGACCCCCCCTCAGGAAGCCCCTGCCCATCCCCAGACCCCCGGCGCAGGGGCAGACAAGGCCGGGCTCTCACCCCCTGCCCTGACCCTGGGCAGCACCTTTTTGTCCTTTTTTTAACCCAAAACGGGCTCTCCTCTGCCTCCAGCACCGCTCACCTTCTGCCCGGGGGGGCCGGGGTGAAACTCCCCCCTCTTCACCCCAACAACCCCACCGGCGACTCCTAAACCCCCCCTTTGACCTTTATCATCGCAATTATCCCCATTTTCAATCAATACTGAGAATTACCAACAAAATGCAGATTTCGGTGACCCCTCCCTGCAGCTCAGCTGAGCCGGGGGGGGGGGCTCCGGGGCTGGGGGAGCTCTGGGACCCCCTGCTTCCCCCCACAGCACAGCCAGACCCAAAGCCCCATGTGGGGGGGCCACAAAGCGCCTGCAGCGTCGCGTCCCCCTCTCCCCCAAGCCTCAGCCGTTAGAAAATATTGCCATTTATTCCGTCTCTCCTTCCCGAAATAACGCTTTTTTACACCGTTTCCAAGCAGCTTTTAAATAAAGGCGAGGGGGGTGGGTGGGAGTTCACTCGGGGGGCTGCGGCCCCTCGGCGGGGGCCAGGGGGGCGGCGGGGGGCTCGGGGGGCGCGTCGCGGGTGCGGAAGAGCAGCTCTCCGGCGGGCAGGACCTGCTCGGCTTGCCAGGCGGCGGCGGCCGGGCCGTACTGGTAAAAGTCCGGGTCGGCCTGGAACATGACGAGGGCCTGCGCCGTGTGGATGCGGACGTGCTGCGCCAGGCTGCTGGCGTCCAGGAACTTCTCCCCGCAGGAATCGCAGGCGTAGAGGATCTGGGTGTTGGGGTCTGTCAGGGGGAAAGGGAGGAAGGGGGGAGACTTGGGTTTTGGGGGGGGGTGGCGGTGGACCCCCCCCCCCCGCCTCCCCCCGGTGCCCGCTCACCTGCTTCTTGCACCTGCTTCACCGCTTTGGTGATCTCGGCTTTGAGGGCTTCGGTCTCGTCCGCCGTCACGGCGGCCGCCACGGGGACCACTGCGGGGGGAGAGGAGGGGGAGGGGGTGTGAGAAGGGAGATCCCGGCGGGAGCGGGGCCCGGGACTGCGCCCGTCACGGTGTTTGGGAGGGGGCCGCAGCCGGGCTGTGCCGGGTCCCAGCCCCGGGCCCCAGCAAAGGGCGCTGCACCCCGGGGAGACACCCCCAAGCTCCTCTGGGACGGCTCTGGGACCCCCAGGCTGCACCCCATGGGTAAACCTCGCTTTTGGGACATCATTGGGACCCCCAAGCTGCACCCCGGGGATAAACCTCACTTTTGGGAGGGCTCTTCGGACCCCCAAGCTGCACCCCGGGGATAAACTTTTGCTATTGGGACATCTCTGGGACCCCCAAGCTGCACCCTGGGGATAAACCTCATTTTTGGGAGGGCTCCGGGACCCCCAAAGCTGCACCCCATGGGTAAACCTTGCTTTTGAGACTGCTCTGGGACCCCCAAACTGCACCCTGTCAATCAACCTCCCTTTTGTGACGGCTCTGGGATCCCCAAGTTGCACCCTGTGACTAAACTTCCCTTTTTGGGGCGGCCCCTGGGACCCCCAAGCTGCACCCCATGGGCAAACCTTGCTTTTGGGACTGTTCCGGGACCTCCAAGCTGCACCCTGTGAATAAACTTCCCTCTTGGGATGGGTCCAGGACCCCCAAGCTGCACCCCGTGGATAAAACCTCGCTTTCGGGAGGTCTCCGGGACCCCCAGCTCACCCGTGAGCTGCGTGACGGCGGTGGCAGCCAGCGCCTCGGTGGCCAGCGTCACCATGTCATCCGAAGCCACCGTGACGATGTTGACCTCGTCGCCTTCCTCCGGCTCGAGGATTTTGATGCCGGCCTTGCCCTGGTGCACCGTCTTCACGTGGGAACGCAGGTTGTCCACCCGGTTGAAACCCCGGCCGCACTTGTCGCAGAGGAACGGCTTCTCCCCTGGGGAGGAGATGAGGATGATGAAGATTTGGGGAGGGGGGGTGTGCGGGGGACGGCTTTGGGGGAGCCCGGGCGGCACCCACCGGTGTGGATGATGATGTGTTTGGAGAGGTCGCCCACGTTGACGAAGGCTTTGCTGCAGACGGTGCATTTGTGGGGTCGGATATTGTCATGGTGGCGGATGTGGTTGGCCAGTTGGCTCGACTGCACAAACCTTGGAGGGGATGAAGGGTGGTCACCGCCATCCTTGTCCCCATGGGTGACACGGGGGCACCTCCACTCACCCTCCACAGCCGTGGAGGGTGGGTGGAGGTGCCCCCCTAAAAATTCACGGGGTGGGCGCTCACCTCTTCCCGCAGCGTTCGCAGACGTAGGGTTTCTCCCCCGTGTGCTGGCGCACGTGGGCGATGAGGGAGCTGGCTTGGGTGAAGGCTTTCCCGCAGATCAAGCACTGGCACGGCTTCTCTCCTGGGGGGAGACAAGATTGGGGGGGGGGTCAACAATACGGGGAGGGGGAGCACGAGGCTCCCCCAAAATCCCTCGCGGGGAGAGGGGGAAAGAGCAGCGCGGCGTCCCCACCGGTGTGGATGCGGACGTGCCGCTGCAGCGCGCCGGGGTCAGCGAATTGGCGCTGGCAGTGGACGCAGACGTAGGGTTTCTCGCCGCTGTGGATCCGGAGGTGCCGTTTCAGGTTGCCTGAGAGGGAGACGAGGCTCAGCCGGGAGCGGGGCACGGGGACGTCGGCACCCTCCCTCCGTCCCTCCCAACGCCCCAGTAGATCCGTCCGGAAAACCCATCGCTATTTACGGAGCGGGGAGCGGTCGCGCCGCCAGTCCCTGGAGCCAAGGATCGGGCGGTAACACGGCGGTGGGGACAGCCGGGACAAGCACCCGACTTTTGAGGGGACGGAGAGACTCCATCAACCTCACCTGGACCCCCCCCAGCTCCGCAGCGGTTTGGGGAGATGGAGGAGACGTTTCCAACCCCAAAAGCGGGATCATGGGCTCCTTCCGGGAGCGATCCCATAGGGAACACCAGCCCGGCCCCGCAGACGGAGAGAAATTCATGCACCACCACAGCCAAGAGCTTTAAACCCTCCCATGCCCAGGATGAAATCCTTCCCCCGGCTCCGGCTCCCCCCCTGTTCCCCCCCACGCCAGCCAAACCTCCGCCGCTCGGCCCTCACCACCTACCAACCCCCTGCTACCTGAAGTGGTGAACTGCTTGCCGCACTCCCGACACTTCAGGGGCCCGTCCGCGATGTGAATCTTCAGGTGAGCCTTCAAGTTCCCCACCTGGGGACAGAGGGAGGGATGCAGGGAGCCCCCCTGTCGCCCTCCACAAGGACCCGAACCACCGTGGGTCAGGCTCTTCCCCCCAACCCAGCCCAACTCAACCCACCCAACACTACTCAACCCAACCCAACCCAACTCAACCCACCTGGTTGAATTTCTTGTCGCAGTGGGGACATTTGTGCTCCTTGTCGGTGTCGTGGGTCTCCAGGTGCCGCATTTTGGAGGTGGGGTCGGAGAAGGAGCGCCCGCAGTAGTCGCACTGGTACGGTTTCTCCCCGCTGTGGACCAGCTGGTGCCGCTTCAGGTTGCCGGAGGTGGTGAAGAGCTTGCCGCAGTCGTCGCAGCGGTACTTGGCCTCCCCCGTGTGCCGTTTCTTGTGGAGGTTCAGCAGGCTGATGAGGCGGTAGCTCTTCCCGCACTCCTCGCAGCCGTAGGGCTTCAGCGGGCTGTGGAGGAGATGGGGCCGTCACGCTGGGGGCGAAGAACCAGCGTGCCAAGCTCCACCACCCCAGCTACGCCCGTCGGGATCCCACGGGACATCTCGAAGCGATGCGAAAGGGAAGGAGAGGGGAAAACGATAAACCTCCTCCAGGCCCACCTCACCGCACCGACGGATTTCACAAGGATTCCACCTTTGGCAGAGAAAGCCATGTTTTTTAAGCACTGCCAGCATCTTTCGGCAGCCGGTGCCGTCCAAACACGCTGCCAGGAGCTTCCAACCCTGCGGCGCCGGCCGCTCCGCACTGGTGCAAGCGGCACCGGCTGCTTGTACCAACCTCGCGTTCAAACCCTCGTGCCCTCAGCATCATCGCAAGCTTTCCTCCGCCCACCCAGCTTGGCCCGGTGGCACCTCTCGGTCACCAGTGCTGCCGTACCTGTGCGTCTTCTCGTGGGCTTTGCAGGCCGCCGGGTCGGAGAAGGCTTTGTTACACTCCCTGCAGGAGAAGGGCTTCTCGCCGGTGTGGATACGGATGTGCCGCTTGAAGTTACCGGTGTGGGTGAACTCCTTCCCGCAGTCCTAGGGAACGTGGAGAGACAGGCGGTGACACCCGGTGTCCCCGAGGGACCCGAGACCCGGCGCGGGGCCGCGGCCGGCCTCACCTCGCACTTGTGCGTGACGGAGCCGTAGGCCTTCGACTCGGTCCGGTCGCTGTAGGTACCCGAACGCAGCAGCCGGGTTTCGCCCGAGTTCTCCTGCCCGGAGTCGGTGCTCCCCGATTCATTATCTTCGGCGTTTTCTCCATTTTCTAACCGGGGCTGCTCTTCCTCAGGGATTTTAGCCTCCTCTTCATCCTCCGCCATCATCTCCCCCTCTTCCTCCTTCCCTTCCAGCTCCACCTCTGCGGGCAGGTAGAGAAGAGGGACGCTGAGGCATGGGGAGCGGGAGCAGCAACACAAACCCCACCTGTATTCCCTAACTCTAAGCCTGGGTTTAAGGCGACGGGGGTTCGACCTGCCCTGCTGCACTCGGGGAAACCCTGGTACTCTGTTGTACCGCGCCGGTGCCGAGACCTCTGCCTGGAGCCAGTCGGGATTTGCAGGTTACCAGCCCTAAAATCCAAAAGCCTGCGCAGACAGAGGAGCGTTTCCCAACCTCTCCTGGCTCAGTCCAACATAAAACTGCTCCTGTGGGCTCTGCAGCTTGCAGGGGACAGCGTTTGCCCAGCAAAACTCACGCTAACAAAACTCACTGCGTGGAAAACCAGGGTTCAACCCTCGCTGAGCTTCGCTCCAGCCCCGCTGAAGGGAACGGGCAGACGGTAACATCCCTGCCACCGCCGTCGCAAACAAACTCACCTCCCGTTCCGGCACCCGGAGAGACGCTGTCCTTCGCCGCGGGGCTGCCGCCGCCGCCCACGCTCTCCGCCGGCTGCGGGTGGCTGGGGAGTTCGGTGTTGGGGCCCTCTTGGACGGCAACTTCTGCCCCTGCAAGCAACGCAGTGGCTCGGGCAGGCTGGAGGAGACGTCAGGCTCCGCGCAGCAGAGCCTGGCAGCGGGACAGGGTGCGCTGGGGGAGCGACGGGGGGATTTTGGGTGTCACCCGCTGCTGGCTCACCTTCCCGGCCAGCCAGCTCCTCCGCTCGCGCCTCGGGCTGCGCTGCTGCGGCCACGGGCGTCTCTTCCTTCCCCTCTGGGTCGGGAGGAACCGGTTTTATTTTGTCAAGGTCACTCGGTGCTGCTGCCGCTGGCGTCCTGTCCTCGACGGTCACCTTGTCGGCCCCTGCAAGGGACGAGGCAAAGCGCTCCAGCTTTTGCTGCCCGCGCAGGGGCACCCCGACGGCTGCTAGGAGGGTTCCCAAATCCCACAAAGATCCGAGGAAGTGTCAGTTCTTCAACTGCCGGTGCCACACGAAGGGACCAAACGCCATCCAGACGTCCCTGCACTCCAGGGCGTGTACCCAGGCCGTGGTGGCCAGAAAGCAACTTCCAGTCTCCCCGGATGAGGGCAAGCGAGGAGGCTACGTACCGATGGCGGCGGGGGGCTGCTGGCTCTTGGCGGGGCTTTCTGCCGGCACCGCGAGGGACTTGAGAGCGTTGCAAGCGCTAACAATCTCCTGCATTTGGAGGAAACCCGCCACGGCCAGCACGTCTTCCACGTTGTCAGGGTTGAGGCTTAGCTTAGCCGTGTACATGAACTCCAAAACCTGGCCCAGGCCTGCAAGGGAGGCGATGCAACCAGAAATTAGCTCTCACCTCTCAGCCACACAATTTTGCAAAGCCCAAAGCGCATAAAATAACAGGCTGAAGAGTCTCCCTCGAACCCCGGGCACCAAACCGCCTCGTTTAAGCGTCTCGGAGAGACGTTGGATAACCCTCTGCCTACCTGCCGCGTTGCTGATGTTGAGGTGCACCACGTCCTTCTGGTCGACGAAAAGCATCCTGAAATACTCGCTGCAGGCTGCCAGCACAGCTTTGTGGGCCTTGAAGTCGATGCCGTCCACCACGAAGGTGCAGTCGCACAGCAAACCCAGCTGCCGCTGCTGGTTCAGCTGCTCCAGGACTTGCTTGCTGTGCTGGGGAAAATCCATGGCTGCGGGAGGACAGACAAACCCCAGGAGGGCGGTGAAACGGGTGCCAAAACCCCCAACACCACGTCAGAAAGGGCCACGAAGCAAGATCACAGAGCCATGGATCAACCCCAACCCGACTGCCCTGTTAATTAAAAAAAAAATATGGCCCAAAAAGCCTAATTCAGCTCCTCGCCACAGCCGCCTGCCTCCAAACACAACCAACCGAATACAGAATCACAGAATCCCAGCATGGTGGGGGTTGGCAGAGCCCTCTGTGGGTCACCCAGCCCAACCCCCTGCCCAAGCAGGGTCACCCAGAGCAGGCTGCACAGCACCGCGGCCAGGCGGGGCTGCAATATCTCCAGAGAAGGAGACTCCACAGCCTCCCTGGGCAGCCTGGGCCAGGGCTCCGTCACCCTCAGAGGGAAGAAGTTCTTCCTCATCTTCAGATGGAACTTCCTCTGCTTCAGTTTGTGCCCGTTGCCCCTTGTCCTGTCGCTGGGCACCACTGGAAAGAGTCTGGCCCCGTCCTCCTGACACCCACCCTGCAGATATTTAGAGGCATTTCTAAGGTCCCCTCACAGCCTTCTGTTCTCCAGGCTGAACAAGCCCAGCTCCCTCAGCCTCTCCTCGCAGGAGAGATGCTCCAGTCCCCTCCTCATCCTCATAGCCCTGCACTGGACTCTCTCCAGCCGCCTGCCTCCCCCACCAAACACAACCCCAAACCCTCTCCCATAACAATGCAGGGCTGGAGAGGGATCCATACACTTTTCTGCCATCCTAACAGCATTTAAGATCCGTTTATTGCTCTTCAACCGGCCCAAGCCGCAAGCAGAAGCCCTGTTGCCTCCACCAACACAAGTGCCATCGTGCCTTCGGAGAGCAGGTGGTGCCACTGCTACCGCTGAGGGCACAGCGTGGAAAGCGTTCATCAAAATTGTCAAGCTCATTTTAGACGCTCACGTCGTGATATTGAGGGATTTTTAGGGTTTTTTACTGCCTGTTTGGAAGGAGTTCTCCCTGCTCGAAGCACGACTTCGGCTGAGCATTGCTGCAAACGCCTGGAAACACTGCGAAAGCCCGTTTTCCGATGAGGTCCTCGTCGGCAAAGGCTGAGGGGCACCACGAGCCTGAGCTGCTGCCACACATCGGGTTTTCTCCTGGGCTGCACCTGCAGGGCGCAGGGTAGAGAACGAAAGGTTTTCACTCTGCTTCGTCTTCGGAAAATGATTCCTCTGTGGGCCGAAGGGATCGTTTCGCTGCTCGCTGGGCAAGTGATGAGCAAGGAAAAAGCAAACGCGGACTCCTCCACAGCTCCACGTTCAACCTGCCAGGCCAGGAAGCCCCTAAAGCTCTGACTGCTGGAAGAAGCAAGGTTACGACCAGGGAAAGTCTTGGTTTTGATGCTTGGCGGCTCTCCGACGGTTTCCAGCCCGTAGCAGTTGCTTTTCCACATTGCCAGTTCTTAAAACCAGCACGGGGAGCCTCAGGTCGGGGAAAGGCAACAGGTTTGGATCCAGCACACCAGGTCGCTCCCAGGCAGCCGCAAGCACGTCCCTTCCCCCGGATCCCTTCGAGCGCGCAGAAGCGCGCAGCGGGCGAGCACGGCGGGCAGAGGGAGCCTCCTCCTGTCTGCTGCCGGTGCTAGCAAGGCGCTCAGTGGAAGATCTCCGGCCCAAGGATCCAGCTGGCTTCCAAAATCATTCCCGGCAGGGATGAGCAGCCCAGACACCTCCGACAGCAGCGGGTCACGCACGGAGAGAGAAAGTTCCACTCCCAACAGACGCCATTTGTCTTTGAGGTTAACTCACTGCCACAACTTTCCCCGAGCTCTCCAAAACACGGAGTACTTTTTAGCCAAACACCCACAGCCTGTCCAAAAATACATCCCTCGAGAGCCAGAAACATCAGTTTTTGTATCAAAACCTGCCTAAACCCCTCACATGTATGACCCTGTAAGGTTAGCAAAGGAAGCTCTGGAAAAAAAAAAAAGAGGAGGATTTTCCCAGCAGGACAAACAGTGCTGCCTTCCATGCCGGATAGCTCTGCGCAGCGGAAGCCGAGAAATCACAACGGTTTGATGCACAGACAGGCTATTTCTGGCAATTTGTAGGAGGCACTTTGCATCTGAATGGTGATTTTATCGCTCCCCGATTGGCCTCGCTTCAGCTTCGTACCCGAGCTTTGCGAAGGAAGCAAAATCCCATGAAATTTAACTCCTGCTGAAAATCTTCACCCTTCCCGCAGTTCCCTCCGTAACACAACATTCCGCCTTCGTCAGAGCAGGCGAGCGCAGCGGGGCAGGGGCTGGGACGAGCTGCGGATGGGCCTCGCGCTCAAACCCAGCGCCCAACAGCCGAGATCACCTTCGCGCACTTAAATCCACGACTCCAAGCCTTAAAAATCCCAAATATCTGAATCAAAAAAAACTCCACGGTGCACCCAAAACACCAGCCTGGCTCCTCGTCACCACTCAGGCAGGGCCAGTGTGCAGCTCCAGTGGTGAGAGCCATCTCCATCCCTGACCAAACGGGATGTGCTGCAAAGGGGATGGATCTGGGGAGGGAAAATGCCAAATCAGGCATTGTTGGTCCACTCGACCGCTCAATAAATTAGCCCCTGTTAGCACAAACGCTGTCGGGGCCTGAGGACGTGTGCCAGAGCTCCTCGCCTGAAAACCAAAGATAAGCCAGGACTGGTGCCTGAACTCACCCCTGTGCTGCGAGGAGCGGAGATACCCGGAGGACCGAGGCTGCGGGCGAGACGGTTGCGGCTCTCCTCCAGAGTTTTCCCCCTTCCCGGCGCTCAAGTCAGTCTCCGTGCAGCCATCCTGGGAGAAACGGGACGAAAAGCTCTGGTTTAAAGCCCAAACCTCGCGTGTCGAAGGCACCGAGGTCCCACGTCACCAACCCAAGACCAGCACCTCCCTGATTTCACCTTGTCAGAGGCACGCGAGCGCCGTTTCCCCCCCCGACCTCTCCCCGATGTGGCTGCCGAGTCTCTCATTATCCAATTAATCAGGGAAAAACTTCGTTATGAGAACACCCACGCCTGCCGTACGTGCTTACAGAGATTAAATACAGCAGCTACGGTCCCGGGAAGCTTCCCACATGAGCTCCGTTCAGCTCTCTCGCTTATTAATGACATTAACCTCCCCCTGTACCTGCCACCTGAGCGTCTACCTATTAAAAAGCCTCAAAGCCTTGATAATTTAGGCAAAAAACACGGCTTAAATGTTGCTTTTCAGTGCTGTCACCACCCAGCCTTCCGTTCTTACGTTGGGAAGATAAAAAGGAGCAGGGGTTTCACTTTCTGCCTACCGTCATCTCCCTTCTCGTGTGTCAGCTTGGGGAACAGAGCAGCCCTAATCCTTCCAGTCTCTGCGAAGAGGAGTCTGTCCTCATTTCCAGTAACTGATTCTGCAATATTTTCAGTTAAAAAAAAAATAAAGTTAAGAGCTGATCTGACCGGAGCGTTCAAGGTACAGATGTGCTAATAACGCAAATCACAAAACAGAGAAGGGCTCTGGAGTTTGTGGTTGGCAGCGAAACTGGCAGGCGAGCTCCCATCCAGCTGTAAGGGGAGGAAAAATCATCACAAGCGATGACAGGCAGGAAAAAACCCGCGGTGAATAGGAACTAAAAGGAGAAAGACACGAGGAGAGAGGCGAGCAGAGACCCTCTGGACCACCCCCCAGCAAACAGATGCCCCGCAGACCCCTCAGTTATTTAGTTTTCAGGCTCGCGGACACGCCTGTGCAGCTCCGAACACGGCTGTGCCGGCAGGGCTGCCCGCAGGTAACTGGAGCCCTGGGCGGCAGCCGGCAGGGAGCCAGCGAGGCCGCCGGGACATCGCCAGGCCACGGGATCCGCCGTGAAAACCGCCCATTCACAGAATCCCAGAATGTTTGGGGTTGGCAGGGCCCTCTGTGGGTCACCCAGCCCAACCCCCTGCCCAAGCAGGGTCACCCAGAGCAGGCTGCACAGCACCGCGGCCAGGCGGGGCTGGAATATCTCCAGAGAAGGAGACTCCACAGCCTCCCTGGGCAGCCTGGGCCAGGGCTCCGTCACCCTCAGAGGGAAGAAGTTCTTCCTCATCTTCAGATGGAACTTCCTCGGCTTCAGTTTGTGCCCGTTGCCCCTTGTCCTGTCGCTGGGCACCACTGGAAAGAGTCTGGCCCCGTCCTCCTGACACCCACCCTGCAGATATTTAGAGGCATTTCGAAGGTCCCCTCTCAGCCTTCTCTTCTCCAGGCTGAACAAGCCCAGCTCCCTCAGCCTCTCCTCGCAGGAGAGATGCTCCAGTCCCCTCATCATCCTCATAGCCCTGCGCTGGACTCTCTCCAGTAGCTCCTCATGTGTTTTGAACTGGGGAGCCCAGCACTGGACAGAGTACTCCAGATGGGGCCTCCCCAGGGCAGAGTAGAGGGGGAGGAGAACCTCCCTCACCCTGCTGGCCACACTCCGGATGACAAACTATGAAACCTTCGTGTTCTCATAAAAAGCCCTCTGTCTATGTGACGCCGCCCGACCTCTGAAATACCCACAGAGGAGAAACGTGGCGAAGGAAACGTGGCTGGCCCATGAAACGTGTCACCCACAGAGGGCACGTACAGCCGGTGCGGGCTGTCACCGCACCAAAAACGATGCCAGAAGATGAGAAAAACCCCTTTTTCCCTTCAGCGTGGCGTTTTTGAAGCCTTCCCCGCTCTCCTACCGCCGAGGTCCCAGGCAGACGGCTCGCTGGCTGCCAGGGCTGCGTGTCCCGTGGGGACGGCAGCTGCCCCACAAGTCGGGGGGGACGGGGCTCTGCTCCCAGCACCCACGGCTGCGTGAGGCGGGTGGGAGCCCCCCACGGACCCCAGCCAGGCCCCGCTCCCCTGAGAAGACCGACCCGGGCCTCGGCGCGGGGCCTGAGGGGGGGTCACACAGGGCGGGGGGGGGGGGGGGAGGAAAAGCACTGCCACAGCTTCCCCCCCAGGTGCTGAGGGGATGGGGGGCGACCCCCGCGCAGCTTCTCCTCAGAAAACCGGGGGTCACAGCCGGGGTGCCCCCCCAGAACGCCTCCTTCTGAGGAGGGGCCCCGCAGGCAGCGAGTTGGGCCGCAGCCCCCTTCCCCTTCCCCTCAAGTCCCGCCGGGGCCCGCCTGCGGCCCTCCCGCCCGCTCCCAGCCCCCCCCGGGGCTCCCCCCGGCCCCCCCCGCCGCTCCCTGCCATGCCGGGCCCGGCCGGGCCCTCGCCCCGCCGCCCGCCGCGCTCACCGTGACACGGACCGGACAAAGGGCGCCGCCATCTTGGCGCCGGGCGGAAGCGGCGTCGCCCTCCTCCGCTCCGCCGGCGGCGCCTCGGCGCATGCGTGGGGGGGGGGGGGGGGGGGAAGTGAGGCAGGTCACGTGGCTCCTCCCTCGCCCCGTCGCCATGACAGCGCGGGGATGGCGGGCGGGGGAGCTGCGAGGGGTGGGTTGGTCCCGGCGCTGGCGCTGCGGCTCCGTGAGGGGCAGAGGGCCCCGATCCCCCGCACCGTGCACACAGGGCCCCGATCCCCCGCACCGTACGCCCCTGAGGGCTCTGCTTTCCCACCAAGGCTGCCCGCACCCCCAGGCCTGCCAGCAGGCAGAGGCGTCAGGCAGCCGCCATGATGGCGGCCGGGTGTCTCACAGGGAACGGTGCGGGCCCGGGGGTCCAAACACCTGTGGGTGGTGCCTGAGGTGGGGTCCTCTGCACGGGCAAACCCCTTCGGGCGGGTGTGCAGGGCCCGGTGGCTTGTGGAGCCCGGCGTGGCTTTGAAGGCCGCCGTGTCCTGGTGCGTGTTGCAAGGCCCCGGTGAGTTCGGGCGGGCTGGAGAGCGGGCGGCCCCAAAATCTTCATATTCCCATTCCCAGTTTTTCCCCCCTCAGGCCGGATTTCCCGGCCCAAAGTGAGCCCAGCTGCTGCGGGGTTTGCGCGGCTCTGAGCTCTCCCTTCGCCCGCTCCCTGGCTCCGAAGTCTGCCCCCGCGCAGAACTTTGGGGAGAAAAAGGGGGGTTTTTAATTCCTCCCTTCGCCACCCCCCACCCTGTCGCCACTAGATGGCAAGCTGTGACCGCGGCGGGGGGCTCCCGGGGTGACCCCGGGGCACCCAGGGGTGCCATTGCAGGGCAGAGCCCCTCGCAGAGGATCCACAGCCACTCCCCACCTCCAATTTCCTACGCCATGCTCCGATACCCACTAAAAGCTTTTTTTTTAATTTTAATAGCTTTCAGATGTTTTTCCTCGCAGTAGGGAGCCCCCCCCCGGAGCGACAAACCACCCGAGGAGACGACGGAAGAGCCGCGGCGTGTGTCTGCGTGTGCGTGTCCCCAACGCTGCGGGTGCGTTCGTGCAAGTCACGAGTCGTCAGGGGACAAGCCGGGGACGAGCTGACCTCCGAGCAGGAGCGGGAACATGAGCTGGGCGGCGTGCGGTAGCTATAAACAGCCGCTCGCCCCGAAAAGAGGCCTCGCTGCTGTTTGTACACACAGGGAGATGGAGACGAGACCTCGGATTCTGGGGAGCGTTTGGGCCCCCGAAAGAAGCCACTGAGTTTGGCAGCCAGGCTGGGACCAACGTCGCGGCTCGTGCCGCTGCTCAGGGCTTCCCCGTGGGCGATGGGTGCGGGTGGGCGAGAGGAGGAGGAGGAGGAGGGTTTGGTGACCTTCCAGGTGGGCCAGCGGCCGAACAGCTGAGGGAATGGCTCAGAAATAGAGCGGCGGGAAGAAATGAGTCACCTCGGGCTGGAAATAAACGGGGCCGCGGGCACCGGAGGGGACCCGGGGCGGCTCCTGGTCCGTGGTTTTGTTGGGAAGGAGGAATCATTTGTGGTACCTCTTATCAAGACACCCCTTGGGGCTGAACCCGCAGCACTTTTTTGGGGGAAAAGCGTCAAGGAAACATCAAAAAACGGAGGAGGCAGCAGTCGGGCGTTCTCAATAATTTATCACGAGCTGTATATACAGAGACAAGCTCCGGCAGAGGGTCGAGGAAGGGAACCTTGCTCCTCGCTCCCGGCGTGGCTCTTGGAAAGCCAGATCTTCCCCAGCAACACTAAAAAACTGCCGGAGCTGGGCTTCCCCTCCGGAATTTCCCTGGTGGGCGACGGGATGCGTCTCTCCATGCCGGCCCCTCGGTATGGGTCTGACCCCATGGGGAAGCGTTCCCATCTCCTACCCCACATCCCTCCTCCTTCCCAAATCACCCAAACGATTAACGAGGGGGGGGGGAAGGGATACACCCCCCCTCCAACCCCCTCAGCCCCCGACCCCTCAGATCTTGATCTCAGTCCGGAAGGTTTGCTGGACGTGGTCGGCGTGCTTGGCGGGCTGTCGCTGAGCCCGGATGGTCAGCGTGCCGTTGTCCCCCAGCGACGACGACACCGACGTGGGGTCCACGTCTTCGGGCAGCTGGCATTTGTGGGTGAAGGTGTTCATGACGGTGCCGTCCGTGGCCAGCTGGGGAAAATAAAAAAAAAAGAGGGGTGAAAAAGGGCGATTTTGGGGTGCGAGCGGGATGGGGGGGGGGGCTTGTTGCTCCCTGCCCTGGGGTGAGGCTGGCGGCCGCGCCCTGTGTATGGTGTTAATATTTATCTCCCCGTGGGGACGGGCGGGATGCAGGTGGCAGCTGGCAGGGGGGGGGACGACACAAAGGTGCTTTTGTCGCTTCCCGTCCCCCTGGGAAAGGGGTGATTAAAGCTACGAGTTTGTTGGGTCTCATGGTCTTCGCTCCTGCGTAATACGGGGCAAAAAGACAGGGAAATGGTGAATTAAACTGCACCGGAGTTATGGCCGGGGCCGTTAGGAAGTGGCGTGGGAGCTGGGGTTCCCCCAGTTGAGGATTTTGGGGTCCCCCATGCTTTGGGGGTGGGGGGGAAGGGAGGGAGTGCCCACCTTCTCGGCGTGCACCTCGATCTGGTTGTTGGAAGTGGTGACGATGATGTCCTCGGGGGCGAAGTCGCTGACGTCCACCGCGAACTGATAGGTGTTGCCCAAGGTCTTCACCGCGCCGGTGTTGCCGGGCCGAGCTGCCGGAGAGGGAGGGGGTCACGGCCGCGGTTCAGTGGGGGTCCCCCCTAAACACCTCTCCCACGGCTCCAACTCTTCCCCAAACCCTCTGGGACGGGGATGTGCCGGCACAGGGGGAGCGGAGGCATCGCTGACCCCCCCCTTATCCAATCCTCCAACTTTAAAAGCAGGGTGACCCCCCCCAGAACTCACCTGGGAACCCCAAGGTCTCTCCACGGGGCCGAACGAAGCTCCCAAAAAGCTCCATGGTGCCGGCGGGCGACGCCGACCGGTGAAAGCTGCGCTCCGATCGGAAAGCAGCCGCGGATTTCACGTTCATCCACCGCTTCCCCCCCCAAACCTCTGACCCCCAGCTCCCGCCGGGGAGGAAGAGCGAAGCCCCCTTCCTCGTCCTCCGCCCGGCGAAGGCGAAGCGGGACTGGTTATTTCGGGGGGGACACGGCCCGACGAGCTTTTTAAAGCTTCGTTAAGGCTCCCGGCCGCCTGCCAGACCTCTCATAAAACGGGCTAAATTTAGGTCTTGCGCCGGAGACGGTGGAAATTTTTCCTCTCTCTGTCCACACCGCCCCCTCCTCCACCGTGGAACGCGATGCCGGCATTCCTGTCTATTATTAAGGAATAATAATAATAATTAATTAAAATACTTATGAAATACTCCCTGTCCTGGGTTGTGTTTGAGGATTGGGAGCTTGGAGGTTACGGGGAGGGGGGGGGGGAAACCCGGCTTGCTCCGGCCCCGAGCGGGTCTGTCAGCTTCGTCAAGGTCGTTTTTAATGAGCTCGTTTGCAAACTCAGTCCAGCAGCAGAGGCCGAGGTGAGAGGGCTGGTGAGGGGGTGCCAAAAAAAAAGGGGGAGTCCTGTCCCCCCGAACGTCCCCGGGATGGAGCACCCCGTCCCCAGGGGGCTGCCTGAGGAGAAAGATGAGGAGAGGGTGCTGGTGTCGGAGCAGAGCTGGAGACCCTGCCCCAAAGCCCGGAGAAGGCTCCGAGGTGAGACCCCCACCCAAACTGGGGGGGACCTGGGGTGTGGGGGGGGTTTCAGGGGGGTTGTCACCCCGTTTCGCCCCCCGACAGGGTGCCTGGAGTGGGTGAAGCGGCAGCTTTTCCGCGTCGGGGAGGACTGGTATTTCCTCTTCATCCTGGGGGTCCTCATGGCCACCGTCAGCTTCATGGTGGACCTCGTCGTCTCCAGGCTCTACGAGGGTAACCGAGGGGCTCCCATGGGGGGGGCTTTGCCCGGCATTTGGGGGTTCACCAAGCATGGCGGGGGTGTCTTTTTGAGGGAGGGGCTCACCTGCCCTCCCGGTGCTTCTCCAGCCCACCGGTGGCTTTACCGAGAGGTGGGTGACATCTTGGTGCTCAAGTACCTCTCGTGGACCATGTACCCCACGGCGCTGGCTGCCTTCTCCACCGGCTTCTCCCAGAGCATCACCCCGCACTCGGGAGGTGAGCCAGCTGCACCCCAACCTCCCAGGCTCCCCAAAACGGCAGCGGGGAGACCCCTAAAATTTGGAAACCCCCCCCTCCTCCAGGCTCCGGCGTCCCGGAGCTGAAGGTCATCCTGACCGGCGTGGTGCTGGAGGACTACCTGGCCATCCAAAACTTCGGAGCCAAGGTGGTGGGCTTGACCTGCACCCTGGCGTGCGGCAGCACCGTTTTCCTCGGCAAAGTGGTGAGGGATCCCCCCCAACCCCGACGCGGTTCCCAGCGGTTTCGGTCAGTGCTGGGGTGGTGGCAGTGGGGACGCTCAGTGCCACCCCTCCCCCCCCCCACTCCCCCCCCCCCTCCCCCAAACCTCGGCACCCAGGGTGCCTTCGTCCACCTCTCCTCCATGGCCGCGGCGTATCTGGGGAAGATGCGGACCTCAGTCACGAGGGAGTACGAGGTGGGGATGCTGCCCCCCAACCCCAAATTAAGGGGGGTGGGGGGCATTTCCCCCCTGCCCCCGAAAAATTATGGGGGGATTTTATTTTACCCCCCCAAAAAATGAGGGTTCTGGTGAACCCCCTCCCCGCAGAACAAGTTCAAGCAGAACGAGATGCTGGTGGCAGCGCAAGCCGTCGGGGTGGCCACAGTTTTCGGGGCACCCATCAGTGGTGAGGACCCCCCAGCACTCCCCATCCCACCCTGGCGACCCCCAAACCCCCCCCCTCCTACACCCCCTCACCTCTTTTATCCAGGGGTGCTGTTCAGCATCGAGGTGATGTCCTCCCACTTCGCCGTGCGGGATTACTGGCGGGGCTTCTTCGCCGCCACCTGCGCCGCCGTCATGTTTCGCCTCCTCGCCGTCTTCAACAGCGAGCAAGGCAAGGCAGGGTGGGCTGCCCGCGGCCCCCTTCCCCTTCCCACCACGGGGCAGCGGGTCCCGTAGCGTTTTTGGGGTGCCCTCCCCCAAAACCACGCGCTCATTCCTCCACGCCCACCCACCCAGAAAGCATCGCCGCGATTTATAAGAGCGACCTCAGGATTGATTTCCCCTTCGACCTCCTGGAGACCTTCTTTTTTGCGGTTTTGGGGTAAGGAGGGCTCTGTCTGTACCCCTGCCCGTACCCTGCTCATACCCTGCCTGTACCCTGCCCATACATTGCCCATACCCTCCCTGTACCCTGCCCATACCTCTCTTATACCCTGCCCGTACCCTGCCCATACATTGCCCATATACTGCCCATACCCTCCCTGTACCCTGCCCATACCTCTCTTATACCCTCCCTGTACCCTGCCCATACCTCTCTTATACCCTGCCTGTACCCTGCCCATACATTGCCCATATACTGCCCATACCCTCCCTGTACCCTGCCCGTACCCTGCCCAAATGCTGCCCATACACTGCCTGTACCCCTGCCTGTACCCTGCCCGTACCCTCCTCATACTCTGCCCGTACACTGCCCATACCCTGCCCGTACCTTGCTCGTACCCTGCCCATACCCTCCCTGTACCCTGCCCATACATTGCCCATACCCTGCTTATACCTTGCTCGTACCCTGCCCATACCCTTCCCGTACATTGCCCATATACTGCCCATACCCTGCCTGTACCTCTCTTATACCCTGCCTGTACCCTGCCTGTACCCTGCCCATACCCTGCCCATACCCTGCCCATACCCTGCCCGTACCCTGCCCGTACCCTGCCCGTACGCTGCCCTCTCCTCGGCAGGGCTGTCTGCGGGCTCCTGGGCTGTGCCTACCTCTTCTGCCAGCGCTGGCTGCTGGCGGCCGTCAGGGAGAACCAGCTCACGGCCAAGCTGCTGGCCACCGAGTCCGTACCGGCTGTCTGTCTGTCTGTCTGTCTGCGCGGCCGTGCGGTGCAGCCTGCCTGTCCCCCCCGTGCACCCTGCGCGTCCGTGCTGTGCAGCCTACACGTCTACCCTGCGCGTCCGTCTGTCCCCACCATGCTCCCTGGGCATCCGTGTATCCACCCCATGCACCCTGAGCGTCCGTGTGTCTGCCCCATGTGCCTTGGGTGTCCGTGTGTCCACCCCATGCACCCTGCCCATCCACGCATCCACTCCACGTACCTTGCGTGTCCGTCCCATGCGCCCTGAGCGTCCGTGTGTCCCCTCCCATGCACTCTGGGCGTCTGTGTGTCCGCCCCATGCACCCTGTGCATCCACCCTGCCCATCCACGCATCCACTCCACGTACCTTGCGTGTCTGTGTGTCCGTCCCATGCAGCCTGCCTGTCCCCCCAAGCACCCTGCCTGTCCGTGTGTCCCCACCATGCGCCCTGCGTGTCCGTTTGTCCACCCCATGCGCCCTGCCCATCCACCCTGTACACCCTGCATGTCCGTGTGTCTTCCCCATGCGCCCTGGGCGTCCACCCCATGCACCCTGGGTGTCCGTTGTCCACCCCATGCACCCTGCCCATCCACCCCGTGCACCCTGCGTGTCCGTTTGTCTTCCCCATGCGCCCTGGGCGTCCACCCCATGCACCCTGGGTGTCCGTGTGTCCACCCCATGCACCCTGCCCATCCACCCCGTGCACCCTGGGGATCCATGGGTCCACCCCAAGTGCCCTGTCCGTCCGTCCATCCGTCCCCGCGCCCCCAGCCCTGCCTCTCCCCCCTCCAGCAAGCCCGTCTACACGGTGCTGGTGGTGCTGCTCCTCGCCTCCATCACCTTCCCGCCCGGGCTGGGGCAGCTGATGGCTTCCAGGGTGAGTGGGGGGGGGGGGTGCACGGGGCTCCCCAGGGCACCCCAGCTCACCCCAGCGGGCGCTCAGGATGTCCGTCTGTCCATCCTTCCAGCTCACCATGAAGGAGTATCTCACCACCCTCTTCGACAACCGCACTTGGGGCGCGCTGGCCCCCAACACCTCCTCGCCGGCCGACCCCCCCGGCGGGGACCCTGGGGGGCTCTGGCTGGAGTGGTGCCACCCCTCCGCCACCATCTTCGGCACCTTGGCCTTCTTCCTGCTGATGAAGGTAGCCTGGTGCCCCCCAAGTCACCCTCCTCCCCCAGTCCCCATGGGGGTGACCCCCCCCACCCTCAACTGGGCTCTGGGCCCCCCCCAGTTCTGGATGCTGATCCTGGCCACCACCCTGCCCCTGCCTGCCGGCTACTTCATGCCCATCTTCATCTACGGTGAGTCGGGGCGTCTGCTGGCCTGGACCAGCCCGGGGGGGGGTCTCCAGCCCGGGGGAGGGGTGTCTCCAGCCCGGGGGGGGGGTCTCCAGCCCGGGGGGGGGACACACCCAGAGGTTGTATCCAGCCTTGGGGTGGGGGGTTACATCCAGTCTGGGGGGGGTTACAGGGGTTACATCCAGCTCCAGGGGGGCTGCAGAGGGGTGGTCGCCTATTTTCGGGGGGGGGGAAGGCTGCAGGGGTCTCCCCACCTTCCCCCCCCCCCTAAAAATTGTTTTAGGAGCTGCAATCGGGCGCTTGCTGGGGGAGACGGTGGCCTGGCTCTTCCCCCGGGGTCTCCGTTCGGAGGGGGACCTGCGCCCCGTCATCCCCGGCGGCTACGCCCTGGCCGGTGAGTTGGCGGGGAGCCCACGGGTGGGGGACACCCACCACCCACACCCTGACCCTCACCCCCCCACCCTCCTTGCTTCTCCCCGAGAGGCGCTGCCGCCTTCTCGGGCTCGGTGACCCACGCCATCTCCACGGCGCTGCTGGTGTGCGAGGCCACCGGTCACCTGAGCCACGTCCTCCCCGTCGTGCTGGCCGTGCTGGTGGCCAACGCCATCACCCAGAAGCATCAACCCTCCTTCTACGACGGCACCATCATCGTCAAGAAGCTGCCCTACCTCCCCCCCATCCGCAGCCGGCACATGGCGTAAGTGGTCCTCTCCTCCCCCCAGTCCATATTTTGGGGAGATTTGCTGCAAAATAATGGAAATTTGGGGGGTTTTATGACTCACCAGCTCCTACCAAGTGGTGGTGGAGGAGTTCATGGAGCACCGGGTGGTGGCCTTGGCCAAGGGCGATGGCTTCGAGGAGGTGCTGGTGGCCTTGGACGCCTCCGCTGACGCCGAGTACCCCGTGGTGGAGGGCACAGGTGGGATGTGGGGCTTGGGGAGGGGTCACCAAACCGGGGGGGGGATGTCACCAGCTTGTCCCTGTCCTCCAGGGTCACCCACGCTGGTGGGCACCGTCCGCAGAGCCCAGCTGGTCACCTTCCTCCAGAGCCACAAGCACCCCCAGGCACCCCCAGGGGAGAAGGTAAATGGGGGAGCGAGCACCCCGCCGCACCCAAAAAAGCTGGTTTTCCACCCAAAAATTAACACATCACCTTCCCCCAGCTGGCCGCCGCGGGGACGCTTGGGGACAACTGTGCCATTGAGCCCGTCATGCTACAGTTCTCGCCGTGGACCTCCCTGCACCAGGTTTGGGGTGGGGGGGGACACGTCCCGATGGGGTTGGGAGCCACCAACCCCCCCCCAACTCTGCATCCCAGGAGGGGAAGCGGCAGGGTGGCTTTGTCCCCACACGTCCCCGTCGTCACCTCCCCAAGGCCCATCACCTCTTCGAGCTGCTGAAGCTGCAGCGCATCTTCGTCACCCGTTTTGGGGAGCTGGTGGGAGCCGTCAGCCGGGTGGAGGTGAGGGGGGGGACAAGGAGGGGGGGACAAGGGGGGGGGACAAGCCCCTCTCCCACCTCCTCTGTCCCCTTGCAGCTGCGGAGAGCGATCGAGGAGCTCGCCAACCCCAAGTGATGACTTTTGGGAACCCCCAAGGGAGCCCTCCCCGGGGGTGTCACCCGTGGAAACAGGGGGGGTCCTGACCCTGCAGGCAATGCGGGGTTCCCCCCACCCCCACGTCGGGGGAACCCAGGTGTCCGGGCTGGGTGGGGGCTGGTGTTCCGCCAGTGTGCTCCTGCATTAAACACATCAATCCATCAATGCTCCCTTCTTCTTCTTCTTCTTCTTCTTCCTCTTCCTCCTCCTCCTCCTCCTCCCTCTCCCCCTCCTCCCCCCCCTTCTTCCTCCTCCTCCTCTTCCTCCTCCTCCTCCTCTCCTTTCTCCTTCCTCCTCCTCCTCTCCTTCCTCTTCCTCCAGCCCCATGGGGTGCATTTAGGGGGTGTCACCCCCCCCATACCCCACAGCAACCCTCAAAACCCCCCAAATCACCCCAAACTGGCACCCAGCCCCAGGACATGCACCAAAGTGCCCTGGTCTCTGTGACCCACCCCCCCCATATATCCCCCCCGACAATTATCGGTGCATAATTATCCTTAATTAGTGCAATTAGTAAGGGTGGCGGGTGTTTTGCAACCCCAAGATCCTGGGGCAAATGGGGGGGCTGAGCCCCCCCCCCAGCTCTTTGGTGCTCCCTCCCCCAAACTGGGGCGCAGCGTTTTGGGAGGGAGTGGAGGGTGCGGCGGGCACTCACGAAGACGTAATTAAGCCCGCCGGGGTAATTAAGCACGGCGGGGCAGGTTGGGTGAGGCGGGCATGCCTGGGCCCGGCCGGAGGAGAGGTGAAGCGGGGTCAGCGCCAGGGAGACACCCCAAAAGCGGGGCGGGCGATGGGAGAGGCACTGGGCTGGGTGCTGGCGTGGGGGTGAGGGTGCTGGGAGCAGGGATGGGCTGCAGCACCCGTGTGCCCCGTGGAGGGTGCTCGGTGGGGTGAGGAGACTGTGGGGAGGGCGACCATGGCACCCATGAAGGGTGCTCAGTTGCTCAGTGGGGCACGGGGACCACAGCACCCATAACACTCATGGTGGGTGCTCAGTCGGGTGAGGACACCGTGGGGAGGGGGACCACAGCATCCATGGAGGGTGCACGATGGGGTGAGGGTGGTTGTATGGTGATTGGACCCCAGCACCCATGGAGGGTGCGCTTGGGATGAGGAGACCATGGGGAGGGGGACCACAGAACCCATGGAGGGTGCACAATGGGGTGAGGGTGCTCACAGGCTGATGCGACCACAGCACCTATGGAGGGTGCATGATGGGGTGAAGGTTCTTGTGGGGTGAAGGGACCCCAGCACCCATGGAGAGTGCTCTTGGGATGAGGAGACCATGGGGAGGGGGACCACAGCACCCATGGAGGGTGCACGATGGGGTGAGGGTGCTCACAGGGTGATGGGACCACAGCACCCATGGAGGTTGCCATTGGACCACAGGGACTACAGCACCTGTATCACCCATGGAGGGTTCTCAGTGGGGTGATGGGACCATGGGTAGGGGGACCACAGCACCCACATTGCCCATGGAGGGTGCTCAATGGGGTGACGAGACCGTAGGGCGATGGGACCACAGCACCCACGTCACTTGGCGAGGGTGCTCTTGGGGCATGGGGACCGTAGCACCCATGGGTGATGCCCCCATCCCTGGCCGTCACCCCACGCCTGCTCCCGTGGGGGACTGGGCCAGGACTTTCACCAAAACCGAGCCAGGCGCCGGGGTGCAGCAGTGGCAGAGGCACCCCAAAGCCCTCTCTGGCCCCGTGCCTCAGTTTCCCCATTGCCCTTCTCCGGCCCCGCCGTAGGCAGAGATAAGGCGCTGCCGGGAGCCGCTGTGCACCCAAATCCGGTGTGTGTGTCCCCCCCCGGCTCCTCCCCGGGTGCTGCCGGACTTCGAGCTGGGACTGAGGGCGGTGGCAGGGCTGAGACCGGCAAACTCGTGACACACGTGGGGCAGCCATAGGCCCCAACGCCCCGAAATAGGGACAAACCCACCCAAACGGTGGCTTTCACAGCAAGATGCTGGTCCTGCGTAAACCAACCCTCCCTTTATGGGGGGGAGGGTTAGCTAAAAAAAACCAACCCCCTTTCCTGGCTTTTTTCCCACCCGGTGATTTGCAGGCACCGGGCAGCCGGCCCTGCTGCCGCTGCGGCTCGGGTTTGGCGCTGGGGGAGCAGCGGGTGATAAAAATGCCAAATTCCGTGTGGGTTTTGTGGAAGAAAAGAGGCCCCGGGTGGGAAATGCTCCTCGAGTGGCGTGCAACCCCTTACAACCCCTTTAAAAACTTTTAAAATCCCTTAAAATCCCCTTTAAAATCTTTTAACCCCCTTAAAACCCCTTAAAAAACCCTTAAACCCCCCTTAACCCCCCCTTAAAAAAACCCTTGAAAAAATCCTTAAACCCCCCTTAAAAACCCCTTGAAAAAAACCCTTAAACCCCCCTTAAAAACCCCTTGAAAAAACCCTTAAACCCCCCTTAAAAACCCCTTAAAAAAACCCTTAAACCCCCCTTAAAAAAAAACCCTTAAAACCCCTTAAAACCCCCAAAACCCCCTTAAAAACCCTTAAAAACCCCCTTAAACCCCCTTAAAAACACCCTTAAACCCCCGAAAAACCCTTTCAAACCCCCCCCCCAAATCCTTCAAACCCCCTTAACGCCCCTCCAAAGCAGGGGGGATCCCCCCTATCCCTCTTTGCCCCCCCTCCCCCAATTCCTGCAAGCCACAAGGAAATGATGATATTATAGAAAACAAAACAAAAAAAGCACATTTTTATTCAAATCCAAAACCCCACAAAAACCTCCAAAACCAATGAAAATCCACAAAATGAGGAGGGAAAAAAAAAAAAAAAAGGGATCCGGGCTTGGTTTTTTTTTTTTTTCCATTTTCCCCCTTTTTGCTCTCCCGCGTCTGACACAACCTTTGCTTCCTCGCAATAAATATACAAAAATAGAATAAATTAGGTTAAAAAATAAAAGGAAAAGGTAACACGGGCAGATCAGCGTTAAAGGGGGAAAAAAAAACCACGCAAAAACCCGGCAGGAGAGGAATAAATAGGGAGAAAAAAAAGAGCAAAAAGAAGCCAGTTTTGGGGCTGAGCCCTATTTTCTTTTCTTGAAATGTGGGGAAAAAAAAAGAGGAAAATCCCCCAAAATACCCCCCTCCCAGCCCAAAATGAGCTTGAAATTTAATTTTCTTTTTTTTTTTTGGGAGGGGAGGAGGATGGGGGTGACACCCGTTTCATCCCCAACCCCGAGGATAATATTAATAATAATACTATTAAAAAACCCTTAATAATAGAAATAATAAATAAGCCCCTCGGGGAGGAGGGGGGGGTCTTCATTTGGTTACTTTCAAGTCCTTTTGGGGCGCGGGGGGGTTACACGGGGGCCCCCCCGGCGCCCGCCTGCTCCTGCAGCCCCAGCAGGCTGTAGGCGATGCGCTTCTGGTGCCCTGGCAAACGCACCCCGATTTTCTTGATGTCGCTGGAAATAAAGGGGGGAGGAAAGAAAAGAAAAAAAATTCAGGTTATTGGGGTGGAAAAAGCCCAAAACGGGTCCAGGGAGGAGCGGGGGTTGGGGGAGGGGATCCCCTGGGGATGGATCCAGCCCGGAGCATCCCCTGGGGATGGATCCAGCCCCAATTTCCCCGTTTTTGGGGGGCCCGTCACTGCCTCCCCGCCCCAGCCGGGCCGTTCCCGGGGGACGGACAGACGGACACGGCTCATCCCGACCTCTCCGGCCGGATCCTGGCCAGGGAATGTCTAATTTTATCCCGTCCCTCGGGCCAGCAACGCCAACGCCACGGAAGCGGCTTCCTTTCCCAGCACATCCCCGTCCCCCTGGGAGCTGGGAGGGGATGGCTGGGGAGAGCAGGGGGACACCAAGAGGGCACCCCAGAGGGACGGCATGGGGATAGCAACCAAGGGGACAGCATGGGGATAGTATGAGGACACCATGGGAAGAGTATGGGGAGACCAAGGGGACACCATGGGAACAGTACGGAGACACCCTGGGGACACTGAGGGGACAGTATGGCGGACACTATAGGAAGACAAAGGGGACAGCATGGGAAGAGTATGGGGACACTAAAGGGACACCAAGGGAAGAGTATGGGGGCATCAAGGGGACACCATGGGAACAGTGTGGAGACACCATGGGGACACCAAGAGGACACCATGTGATGAGTATGGGGAAACCAAGGGGAAATTATGGAGACACCATGCAGACACCAAGAGAACAGCATGGGAAGAGTATGGGGACAGCAAGGGGACACCATGGGGAAATTATGGAGACACCATGGGGACACCGAGGGGAGAGTATGGGGACACCAAAGGAAGAGTATGGGGGCATCAAGGGAAGAGTATGTGAACAGTATGGAGACACCAAGGGGAGAGTATGGGGCGACCAAGGGGACACCATGGGGACAGTATGGAGACACCATAGGGACACCAAGGGGACATGGACTCACTCGCTGGTCATCTGCAGGACCTTCTCGATGGTGCTGTAGCCTGAGGCCATGAAGTGCTCCGTGTACTGGGGCATCCTGATGGACTCCAGCCACTCGGGGACGGAGCGGAAGGGGACACCCTCCGAGCCGCTGGTGCTGGGCAGGCGGATGGAGACCCTGGGGGGCACGGGGAGGTGAGAAACCGGGCAGGAACAGGGGGAGCAAAAAGGGTGCCGAAAGGGGAGGGGGCAAAAATGGTGCGGAAACTGAAAGATGCAAAAAGTAACGCAGAAATGAAACAATCCCCAAATGATGCAGAAATGCAAAGGTGAGAAAAAATAAGGGAAAATGGGAGGGGGCAAAAAACCGATGTGGAAACGGGAGGGGGCAAAAAAAATCATGCGGAATTGGAAAGACGTAAAAAACAACGCAGAAATGGAAAGGTGCAAGAAGTAATGGAAAAAAGGAAGAATGCAAAAAATCATGCCAGAAGGGACGGGTGCAAAAAGTAATGTGAAAATGGAAGGATGCAAAAAATGATGGAAAAAAAAAAAAAAAAGATGCAATGAAGATGAAAAAAAGAGGATGCAGAGATGGAAGGACACGGAGATCACAGAATCACAGAATGGTCAGGGTTGGAAGGGACCTCTGTGGGTCACCCAGTCCAACCCCCTGCCCAAGCAGGGTCACCTACAGTAGGCTGTAGAGGACCTTGTCCAGGCCCTCTGGATGGATACGGAGATGGAAGGATGCGGAGATGGAAGGATGCGGAGACGGAAGGATGCAAAAAACGATGCGGAGATGGAAGGACGCAAAAATAATGCAGAAATGAAACAATGCCCAAAAAACGATACAGAAATGGAAAGACACAAAAAATGACGTGAGAATGGAAGGATGCAAAAAAGTCATGCAGGAAGGGAAGGATGTGAAAAATGATGCAGAACCAGAGAGGTGGAGGGGGGAAAAAAAAAAGCACCAATGCAAAAAAGCAACGCCTACACGTCAAGACGCACAAACCAAGGCCTCAGTGCGAAGATGCGAGAAGCAACAGCGACAGCCCGATGCGAGATGGAACGTGGGAAAGCAAACATATAGTGCAAATAGGGCAAAAAAAAAAAAAGAGCGAGGCGTGACACAGACATTCCCAGATGTGAAAAGGAACGCAGGGACGCGAAGACGCAAAGAGTAATGCCAAGAGTGGAAATGTAAAAAATAAGGCAAGAATGCTAAAAAGCAAGAAACGCTGAAAAAATACCGCAGGGAAAAAGACAAAGTTAAGACGCACAAATGCAAAGAAGCGGGAAAGACCGCAAGAACTGCAAAACCAATTCAAAACTGGAAAGGTGTAGAAAAGAATGCAAGCATATAACCTGGGAAAGTCAACTCAAAAAAGCACGGAGGCAAAGAAGCGTGCGAGAACGCCGAGAGGGAAAAGGCAAGACGGCGCAAAAAAAGAGCGCAAGGCTGGCACGACGCGCGAAGCGGCGGGAGAAGGTGAAAGGGATGCAGAAGCGCAGCGGCGCGAAGGGGGATGCAGCGACGTGGAAGGGCGTGCAAGAGCGCGAAGGCGCACGAAGCGATGCGACGTGCCGAGGCGCGGGAAGCCGCGCGATGCTGCAGAGATGCAAAAAAAGCTGCAAGAACACCGAGGTGCCAGCACCAACACAAAAACGCCGAGGTGCAACACGGAGGGCGAGAACGCAAAACGGCAAAAAACAATGCAAAAAAAGGGTAAAATTGCAAAAAAAGATGCCTAAAAAGGGGCAAAACTGAAGGGGAAAAAAAAAAAAAAAAGGCAAAATGGCAAAAAGCAATGCAAAAAAGCCAAGGTGGGAAAGAGCGCAAGAACGCAGAGATGCAAAAAGCTGCGCAAGAACGCCGAGGTGCAACAAGGAGTGCGAGAACGCAAAATGGCAAAAAAAGATGCCAAAAAAAAGGACAAAAATCACAAAAAATGATGCAATAAAAGGCAAAATGGCAAAAAAGGATGCAAAAAAGGCAAAACCTGCAAAAAAAGATGCAAAAAAAGGCAAAAATTGCAAAAAAAGATGCAATAAAAGGCAAAATGGCAAAAAAAGGATGCCAAATAAGGGCAAAATTGCAAAAAGCAATGCAAAAACGCAGAGATGCGAGAAGCCGTGCAACGATGCAAAGGTGACAAAGAGTGCGAGAATGCAAAACGGCAAAAAACGATGCCAAAAAAGGGCAAAGTGGCAAAAAAGATGCAAAAAAAGGCAAAATTGCAAAAAATGATGAAAAAAGTCAAAAATTGCAAAAAAACAATGCAAAAAAAGGGCAAAAATTGCAAAAAGCAATGCAAAAACACAGAGATGCGAGAAGCCGTGCAATGATGCAAAGGTGGAAAAGAGCGCGAGAACAGAGATGCAAGAAAAGGTGCAAGAATGCCGAGGTGAAACAAGGAGCGCGAGCATGCAAAACGGCAAAAAACGATGCCAAAAAGGGGCAAAACGGCAAAAGACGATATCAACGACATCAAAAAAGGGCAAAATTGCAAAAAATGATGCCAAAAAGGGGCAAAACACGATGCCAAAAAGGGGCAAGATGGCAAAAGATGACGCCAAAATGCAACGCTGCGCCAGCGCGTGCAGGAGCGCGACGCTGCCAATTGCTCCCCCCTTCCTCACCCCCACCCCATCCCGCCGCTCACCGGGGGTCGAAGTCGGCCAAGGCCGTGAGGGACTCGGGGGCGCGGACGAGCTTGTCGAGGATGCTGACGATGTCGGCAAACTTGGGGCGCCGGCCGCGCTCCTGCTGCCAGCACTGCATCATCAGCTGGTAGATGGCCGAGGGACAGTCCAGCGGCGCGGGGAGGCGGAAGCCCTCGTTGATGGCCTTCATCACCTACGAGGAGGAGGTTGAGCGGTGTGTGTCCCCCCAAAAAGAGCTGTCCGTTGGCAAAGACAACCCCCCCAAAACGGGTGGTGGAGGAGGGCGGGTGCTCACCTCGTGGTTTGAGAGCTCCCAGTACGGGCGCTCGCCGTAGGACATCACCTCCCACATGACGATGCCGTAGCTCCAGACGTCGCTGGCCGAGGTGAACTTGCGGTAGGAGATGGCTTCGGGGGCCGTCCAGCGGATGGGGATCTTCCCGCCCTGTGACAACGTTGGGGTCAACTCTGCACTCCCCCACCATGGCCAACCACCCCACCTTGGTGGCACTTACGCTGGTGGTGTAGGTGGCTTCGGGGTCATCTTCCAACACCCTGGAGAGCCCAAAATCGGACACCTTGCACACCAAGTTGCTGTTCACCAAGATGTTCCGGGCAGCCAGATCCCGGTGGACGTAATTCATGTTGGCCAAGTACTTCATGCCGGCGGCAATGCCCCTCAACATCCCCACCAGCTGGATGACGCCAAACTCCCCCTCTTTTTCCTGGGAAAAGGGGAGAATCCAACCTCAGATCCATCCCTCGGCCCACCTCCCGTGGTGGGTTTTGATGGTTCCACCACCCCAGTAATCCTGGACGGGGGCTGGAACGTTGCCACCGTGCTTCGCCTACCCGCAGGAATTTATCCAGCGCACCGTTCTCCATGTACTCCGTGATGATCATGAAGGGCTTGTCTGTACCAAAAAAATAAAGGACACAAAACGGGTCAAAAAAACTCAACACCTCTCCCCCCAAAAAAACCCCAAACCCTCCCAAACCCAACACCCCAACCCAACAACCCCCCTAAACCCCCAACCCAATCGTTGCTCAAAACACCCTATTTTTATATAGCATTTTTGGGGGTGTTTTGCAGGGAAATTGTTTTTTTTTTTGGTAGGGAGGGGGGGTACTCACACTTGGAGACGACCCCTTCCAGGCGGATGATGTTGTGGTGGCAGAACTGGCCCATGATGGTGGCTTCACTCAAGAAGTCCACCCGTTGCTTCTCTGTGTAGCCCACCTTCAAGGTCTTAATGGCCACCGGCACCTCCTTCTTCCCACGCTTCAGGGTGCCCTTGTAGACCTCCCCAAATTCACCTGCTCGGAGGAAGGGGGGGAGGTTTAATCCCCACCCTGGTCCAATTTTGGGGTGTCTTTGGGGTGATGAAGCCACCTACCGGCACCGATGACCTTCTGGCGGGTGATAAAGGATGGAGGGATCTCAGTGGTGAACTTGAGCATGGCTTGGTTGGGGTCTTCGTAGGTGTGTGGGTCAACGTAGGTCTTGAGGGGCTTCAGCTGATCTGTGGGGTGGTGGTGGGGGGGATGTCAGCACCCATGTCACCCCCCCACCCACCCGCGTTGACCCCACCATCACATTGCTCACCTGACTTCGAGAAGTAGACATCCTCGACAGACTGGCGTGGCCGTGACCTCCTCCGCCTGTAGAAAAGCAGCGTTTTGACCAAAAAAAATTACCCCTTCCCCATCTTTAGTGGTGGAAAAATGGTATTTTGGGGTATTCTGGAGGGTTTGGGTTTTTTTGAAATCTCCTTACCGCCGGAGGACATAGAGGAGAGCGGCCAAGAGGAGGAGGACGAAGAGGACACCAGCAATGGAGCCACTGATGACAGCGGTGGATGCCATGGCCTCAGCGCCTGCAGTGACGATTCAGGAGGGTTTTGGGGTGAACCATGCACCCCCTGGATCCCCCACCCCAACATCCTACCCCCGCCTTGGTCCTCACCCTCGGGCAGGGTCTCGAACTCGTGCTGGGGGCTGTAGGCGCCGTGGCCGTCCGAGGTGAGCGCCTGGACCCGCACCACGTAGGTGGTGGCAGGGGACAGTTTGGGGATGGTGACGGAGGTGCCCTCGCAGCGCAGCACCGAGTAGCTGTTCTCATCCACCTGGGGACATGGGTGGAGGTGACACAGATGGAAGGGGGACAGGGACGGGGGCAAGGATGGAGGTGACACAGATGAAGGGGGGACATAGATGGGGGCAAGGATGGAGGTGACACGGATGGAAGGGTGACACGGATGGAAGGGTGACGTGGGTTGGGGCAAGGATGGAGGTGACACGGATGGAAGGGTGACATGGATGGGGGCAAGGATGGAGGTGACGTGGATGGAGGCAAGCATGGAGGTGACATGGATGGAAGGGTGACGTGGATGAAGGTGACACGGATGGGGGCAAGAATGGAGGTGATGTGGATGGAAGGGTGACGTGGATGAAGGTGACACGGATGGGGGCAAGGATGGAAAGGGTGACGTGGATGGGGGCAAAGATGAAGGTGACATGGAGGGGGGACATGGATGGAAAGGGAGACGTGGATGGAAAGGGAGACGTGGATGGAAAGGGGGACACAAGGATGGAGGTGATGGATTTAGGGGTGGTGGGCTGAAGCCACCACACAGGACGGACCTTCTTGCTGTAGGTGACCTCGTACTTCCAGACCCGACTCTGCTGCCGCGGTGGCACCGTCCAGGAGAGCACCAAGCTGGTGGCCGTCCGTCCATCCAGGCTCACCGACGTCACCCGGGGCGGCTCTGCCGTGGGGACAGGGACGTCACGGAAGCGTCCCCGTGGGGAGACACGGACCTCACGGAGGTGTCCCCATGGGAGACACAGACCTCACGGAGGTGCCCCCCGCGGGCGCAGGGAAGGTGTGGGAGATGCTGGTGGCCCCTCACCTGTCTGGTTGACGCTGATGGTGGCGGTGGCCAGGCTGCGGTGGTGGCTGTAGAGTGACACCCCATTCCGGGCTTCCACGGTGAAGGTGTAGTTGACGTGCGGCTCCAGGTCGGTGACGGTGACCCCCGTCCCCGTCAGCCCCCGGGGGGGCTGCGAATAGCGGACCCCCCCGTCGCAGGGCCGGCACTCCCCGCTCTCGAGCCAGCACTGCTCGCAGGTGACGCTGTAGGTGACGTCCCCGCGGCCGCCTGCGTCGGCGGGGGGGGACCACCGCAGCTGCACCGCTGCCCCCAGCCCCACCGCCGTGACGCTTTGGGGGGGCGAGGGGGGACCTGGGGGGGGGGACAGAAAGCAGGGTCAGGGGGCGGGATGACCACGCCGTGCCTCAGTTTCCCCCCAGATTAAAAGGTCACTTACGGGTGCAGGGGTCGGCGGGGGGGTCGGCGGGGGCGCGGAAGAAGCCGTCCTGGCAGGGGCAAGCGGCGGCGGCGGCGGGGGAGGGCAGGGTGTGCGCCGGGCAGGGCTGGCAGCCCCCCGGGGACACCGCGGCCTTGAAGGAGCCGGGGGGACAAGCTGGGGGGGGACACACACAATGACACCGGTGAGACCCCAGAGACCCCCTCCCCACCCACAATATCCCCACCCAGGTGGGTTGGGGGGGGGGCATCACCCTCCTGAGCACCAGGAATGGCGATTTTAGGGTATTTCCCCTTATTTTGCAGCTTGTTCTCTGTGTCCCGGGGGGGGGGGGGGAATGGCCCCCCCCCCCCCCCCAGCCCCCCCATCTCCGGGCTGAGCCCTGCCACGCTCGCTGCACCAGTGATGCTCAAGGGTGAGGGGGGTTCGGAGGCTAACACCTCATTTCTTCCCCCCCCCCGGGGCACCCTGATTTTAGGGTATTTTGCCTCATTTTGCTCCTTCTGCTATAATTGAGCCCCCCCCGCCCACCCGGCTGAGCACCCCCGCGCTCACCGCACCGGTGACGTGTCGAGGAGCTGGGGTGGGGTTTGGTGCTGCCACCTCATTCCTCCAGCCCAGCTTGGGGATTTTAGGGGATTTCACCTTATTTTACCCTTGGGACCCCCCCCCTTCACCCCCCCTGCCCCAGCCCCACCCCTGCGCCCCGCTGCGCTCGCTCAAGGTTGTGGATCCAGGATGGGGAATTTGGGGACCAACTCCTCATTTCTCCAACCTCCCTCCAGCATGCACCGAGCTGGGGCGTCCTCAGCCCCCCCAAACCCCCCCAACCGCGGCTCCTCACCACCCCCCCACCCCAATTTACCCCCCCCAAGCGCTACCTTGGCAGCTCTCCCCGACTCTCTGGTAGCCGGCGCGGCAGAGGCACTCCCCGATGAGCACCAGCCACTCGCCGTCGGCGTTGCAGTGCAGCGCCGGAGCTTGGTCGGCCACCGCCTCCTCCACGCAGGTGCCCCGCACCTCGGCCAAGGTCTGCGAGTCGGCGCCGGCCACCGTTTCGGGGAAGCGAGCCATCCCCCGTAAAACGGCCGGGCACCTCTTGTAATAAATCCGCACAGAAAGCAAAGCCACGCAAGCTCCCAGATCCTGGAAAGCCAAGTAGAAACCTTTGCGACGGAGAGGTCCCACCGATCGCACCTCGACGTTGAGTTTCACGTTGCGGGCGACGAAATCCTCCTGGACGGTGATTTCATCCGGGGCGATGGTGTCGATCTTCTTGAATTGTCTCTTCTGGAAGTTGGTGCCGTAATCCACGTCGGATTCGGCGTAGTAGAGGTTGAAGGTCTCCTTGCAGGAGCCGCCGCCGGCGCTGGGGAAGCTGTTGCAGTCGCGGACGGTGAATTGGAGTTCGATGAAGATGCGTTCGGCCACCCCGCGGTAGATCCAGTTGGTGCGGAGCCAATTCTCCTGCTCGCCCTCCAGCACGTTGCACACCAAGTACATGTAGATCAAGGAGTCGTTCAGCACGTTCTGCAGCAGGTCCCACTGCCCCCCGAGAGAGAGAAATGGGGCTATGGCGGGGGAAACTGAGGCAGGGTGGGTGGTGGCCCTGGTCCCCATGGATGCACTTGTCCTCCTCTCTGCAGATGTCCCTGTCCTTATCTCCATGGATGTCCCCATCTCCAGTGATGTCCCCAATGCCATCCCCAGTCCCATGTATGTCCCCATCACCATCCCTACAGAGGTCCCCATCCCCACGGAGGTCCCCATCCCCATGGACATCCCCATGGATGTCCCCACCTCCATCCCCATGGAGGTCCCCATCCCCATGGAGGTCCCCACCACCATTCCCATGGAGGTCCCATCTCCATCCCCATGGAGGTCCCCATCCCCATGGATGTCCCCATGGATGTCCCCACCTCCATCCCCATGGAGGTCTCCCATTCCCATGGAGGTCCCCATCTCCATTCTCATGGAGGTCCCCATCCCCATGGAGGTCCCCATCTCCGTCCCCATGGATGCCCCCATGGATGTCTGCACCTCCATCTCCATAGATGTCTCCAACCCCATCCCCAGTCCCCATGGAGGTCCCCGTCCCCATCCCCAAGGATGCCCCCACCCCCATCCCCATCCCAATGGACGCCCCCAGTCCTCATGGATGTCCGAATCCCCAGTCCCCATGGATGCCCCCATCCCCATGGAGGTCCCCATCCCCAGTGCGGGTTCTCGGGGAGCTGCTGGCCAGCAGGGGGGGGGTCCCCGGGTCTCACCCCTTTGCCGTAGGGCTGGGTGAGCCAGCCCAGCTCGCCCTGCGCCTTGGCGAAGTCCAGCAGCACCACTGCGGGGAGAGGAGAGGGGCGTCAGGGGAGTGGGTGCCAAGCCTGGGAGATGCCACCAGGACCTCCAGACGGCCCCAGGACCTGCAGGTGCCACCCATACACCCAGCTGCCTCTTGGACCCGTGGGTGTCCCTGGGACCCGTGGATGTCCCCAGGACCCATGGATACCCCCAGGACCCATGGATGTCCTCACCACCTGCAACCACTCCCAGGACCCCCAGATGTCCCTTGGACCCACGGATACCCCCATTCCCAACAAACTCCCCATGAGAAGACCCCCACGAGAAGACCCCCACGAGCAGAGGGGAAACCGAGGCAGCGCTCCGCGCCGTGCCGAGGGCAGGCAGACCTGCCGTGACATGTCGGCCGCCCCGGCGAGGGCGGTGGCCGGATCCAGCGCCCGGGAGAGGAAGAGGAGGCCGCCGAAGGCCGGGAGGGAAGCGCTGACGGGTGCCCCCCCCCCCCCCCCCCGGCAGTGAATCACCCCCCAGGAATGCGCCCGGACGCCCGGGTTCACGCCGGAGGGACGCTGGGTCCCAACGGGGTGGGGGAGTTTCGGGGACCCCCCCCCAGCTGAGCTGAGAACGGGCAAACTCGTGACATGCCCCAAGGGGGCAAAATCTGGAGCGGGGAGTGGGGGGAACCCCAAGAACCTGGCTGGGGGGGACGCAGGCGGGTCCGTGTCCCCCCTCCACGCCGTGCCCGGGGTCAGGAAGGATACCGGGGCGGATATCCCCGCTTTCCTGCGGCTGGAAATTCCCTCCGCGCGCCTCCGGAGAGCGGAAAGCCGGCGGGAGGCCGGCGCGTGAGCCGAGTTGGTGGGTTCTCTGCGGGGTGTCCCCCCCGTCCCCACCCCGGGGCTGAGTCAGGGGAGAAACCTGGGGCTGTGGCTGTTGAGTCAAGGGGTGCAGCACCCAAGGGCGCACCCACGCCCGGGGCCACCGGCGCTGTTGGCACCCCTGGTGCCATCACCATCGGTGTCTGCAGTCCCTCTGCCACTGCTGTCACCGCCATCACCACGGCCATCATGGCCATCATCCCCACCACCTCCATGGCCATCACGGCCACCATGGCCATCACCCGCACCACCTCCATGGTCATCACGGCCACCATGGCCATCACCCCCACCACCTCCATCACCACCTCCACGGCCATCAGCATCTCCATTGCCATCACCACCTCCACGGCCATCAACATCACCACCACCATTACCACCTCCACCACCATCACCACCTCCATCTCCACCACCACCCCCTACACCACCATCACCTTCCTCGTCCCCATCTGCACTGCCATCTCCATCTCCCCCTGCATCCGCAGCCCCATCACCACCGCTGTCACCGTCCCCACCTGCGCTGGCACTGCTGTTGCCACCACCATCACCATCATCATCACCATCATCATCACCACCACCCTCCTCCACATCTACATCCTTGTCCCCATCCCCAGCTGCGTTTCCATCCCCATCTCCATCGTCATCCTCATCCCAATCCCACCCCCTCCCACCCCAGTCCTGTCCCCATCCCATCCCAATCCCCCCCTCTCCCCGTGGACGCCCCAACCCCGGGGTGGGCAGTGCAGGACCCGGCCAGGGCACCCAGCACCCCCCCCACCTCATCCCACCGGATTTTGCCCTTTCCAACTGACGGGAAGCAAACCCCCCCCCAAATCCCGCCGCTCTCCCAACACTTTCCCCTTTTTCACCCTCTTTTAGCCCCCCAATCCCGACATCCCCGAGGATCCCTCCCGGGAATCGGCGCCCCAGTCCCGCAGCCGCGTCGGGGTGGGCGGGGGTCCCGGCCACGGGCTCACCCCGCTCCCCCTTCTCCTTCCAACTCCTCATTTCAGGATTTTTCACCTCATTTCTTTTTTACGGGAGCATTTTCCATCCAACCGCCCCCCCCCAGCCTCTGATTTATTCCCACTCGGGGCCGGACCCTGCCACCTTCCCCTCGAAAAACGACGGATTAAACCCTTCGGACGGGGTTTTTAGACACCTCGTGTTTTTAGAAAATGAAATATATATAACTGAAAAAAAGTAACTTTTTGCCTTTTTCCTACCCAAGCTCCCCGCGGCGAGCCCCGGGCGCAGGCCGGGACGCTGCTCGGTTTTCCCAGCGCTTTTGGGGTTTTCCTGACATTGTTTCCCAGCTCTCCGGGCCGGATCCTGCCCGCCCCACGGCCCAGGGGAACCGCTCCCCTTGAGGCCGATTTCCCCCTTTTTGGGGGTGTTTTTGCTTCAGTCCCCTCCACCCCAACCGCTCTGGTGGACTTTATTTTTTTTTTTTGGGGGGGGGGGGGGGGGCACCCAGCAGCACCCCGCTGCGCCAGCCGGGTGCTCTGCACAGGAAAAGTTGCCCAAAACTCTTGAGTTTCCCCCCATTTCAGCTTTCCCCCCTCAAATTTAGCTCCCCCCCCCGCACCCGTTTTAGCCCCCCCTCCGTTTTATCTCCCCCCCTTACCTTAACTTCCCCCTCCCCGTTTTTAACATTTTCCCCCCGCGTTTTTAACTTTTTCCTCCCTTTTTTACCTTTTTCCTCCCCGCTTTTAACTTTTCCTCCCCCTTTTAAACTTTTTCCTCCCCCTTTTTTAACTTTTTCCTCCTCCCCTGAATGTGCCCCGGCAGCCGGTGATTCACTGCGGCACCCATGGGTGCCCCTTTTTATGGGGAGGCCCCCCCCATCACCCTTTATTTGGGGGGGCTCCCCCAGCCCCCAAACCCACCTAAACTCCCTCCAACCCCTCCGGGTGCCCCCCCAGCACCCCCGTAAGCGGGTTTTGGGGTGCCCCCCCCCCGAAGCGTGCAGCTCACCTTCCTCGGCTGCCAGAGGGGTGACGGCGGTGAGGAAGAGGAGGGTGAAGGCCGGGGGGGAGCCCGCCATGGCGGCGGGGGGGAGGAGGGGGCCGGGGTGCGCCCCACAACCGGCGGCACCCAGCGCTGTGGGGCGTGTGGGGCTGAGCACCCCGCTCCTGTTCATTCATGTCCCCAGTGATGTCACCAGGCCACGCCCGCTCTTAAAGGGACAGCAGCGGCTCCCAGTACGGACCAGTATGGCACTGGGAGGGCCCGAGCCTGAGGAGCGGGGGGGAGGGGGATGCCCCCCACGGGGGAGCGCAGCCATGGCGGGGGTTTTGGGGCTGGGGGTTTTGGGGTGTGTGTGTGTGGGGGGTTAAAGGGGGTTAAAGCGCCCACCGCCCCCCCCTTTCATTCATGAAGCGGCGTGGGAAGGGACGGGGGGCGGCAGCCAATGGCGGCAGGGGGCGTGGCCAGGCGGCTACTACCGGCCACTCCCCCCGCCCACCAGTCACAGACCGGAGGGGTGGGGGGGGGGCTGGTTTGGGGGGGCGATGCCCGCGTCCCCCCTCCTTTCCCGCGTCCGGGAAGAGGCCGGACCAGAAATCGGCTTTTTCCGGCCTAAAAATCGTGCCGGTTTTCCGCCGGGCCGGAGGGGGAAGGGGATCGGCACCCCCTGGCACCCCAAAGCCCGCAGCACCCCAAACCAACAGCACACCATCCCAGTCACCCCAGCACCCCCATCGCCGACACCCCCCAGCACCCCTATCCCTGTCACCCCCCAGCACCCTGAAACCCCCCCAGCAGCCCCATCTGTCAACCCAGCACCCCAAATCCCCCAGCACCCCCATACCCCCAAATCCCCCAGCACCCCAAATCCCTGACACCCCCAGCACCCCGACACCCCCCAGCACACGGATACCCCCCCGCACCCCAAAACCCCCCAGCACCCTCATTCATCAACCCAGCACCCCAAATCCCCCAGCACCCCATCCCTGAAACCCCCAGCACCCCAAAACCCCCCAGCACCCCCATCTGTCACCCCAGCACCCCAAATCCCCAGCACCCCATCCCTGACATCCCCAGCACCCCCCTCCCTAACACCCCCCAAATCCCCCAGCACCCCCATCCCTGTCACCCCCCAGCACCCCGACACCCCCCAGCACCCCCATCCGTTGCCCCAAATCCCCAGCACCCCCAATCAAGTGAACTGGGGCACCCCGGGATCTTCTGGGTTGAGAAACGTGGATTTTACTCTCACAGCGGGGGGAGGGCAGAGCCCCCCCAAACCTGCCCCACCGGAAAGGGGGGGGTCAGGCTGGGGGGGACCCCTCGTCCCCCGTGCCCAGGCCGGCGGCAATCTGGTCCTGCCGCCAGAGCCTCTCGACCAGGGCGTCGAGGAGGGGGGCGACCTGGGCCAGCGCCCCCCGCCCCCCCCCCGCCCCGGCGCTGCCCGCCCGCAGCACCTGCAGCCCCCAGGCCCCCTCGAAGGCTGCCACGTCCCGCTCCGTCACGTCCGACAGCGGGGACAGGTCAAATCTGGGGGGGGGGGGACACACCAGGTTAAGGGCAAGAACAACACCCAGAAAATCTCCCCCCCAAACCTGTAAAAAAAAGCGGGTGCTGCCGATCCATTGGTGTAACGACGTGTGCACGTTCTCAGCCCACCAAGGCACGGAGTGGTGGGAAATACAGGGTGGGCAAACCCACTTGTAGGGGGGATGCGTGGTCAAAGAGGACACTGACACCCCAAAAAATCCCCCTGGGGGGGGGAAAAGCCCCATAAGAATACACAGGAGCTGTGAATCCATCAGTGTAACAAAGTGTGCACGTTCTCAGCCTACCACGGTACTGAGTGGTGGGAAATATGGGGGTGCAAACCCACTTGTGGGGGGGACACATGGTCAAAGGGGACACTGACACCCCAAAAAAATCCCCGTGAGGGGAGAAAAGCCCCATAAAAATACACAGGAACTGTGAATCCATCAGTGTAACGAAGTGTGCACGTTCTCAGTCCACCAAGGTACCGAGTGGTGGGAAATATGTGGGTGCAAACCCACTTGTGGGGGGGCACACATGGTCAAAGGAGACACCGACACCCCAAAAAATCCCCCTCAGGGTGGAAAAGCCCCATAAAGACACATGGGAGCTGTGAATCCATTGGTGTAACGAAGTGTGCACGTTCTTAGCCCACCAAGGCACTGAGTGGTGGGAAATACGGGGTGGGCAAACCTGCTTGTGGGGGGGACGCATGGTCAAAGAGGACACCGACACCCCAAAAAATCCCCATGGGAGGGGGACACAAAACCCCATAAAAATACACAGGAGCTGTGAATCCATTGGCGTAATGAAGTGTGCATGTTCTCAGCCTACTGCGATGCCAAGCGGTGTGAAACACAGGGCTGCAAACCCGATCTGGGGGGATGTGGACCCCCCGAGGAAGCCCCCCAAGAAGGATACTTGGTGCCGACGACCACCTTAACGAGGTTTTCTTCGCCGGGGCCGACTATCCGGCTCATCTGGGCTGGCAGCTCCTCGAAGGACGAGCGGTCGGTGAAGGAGAAGAGGAAGAGGATGGCGTCTGCTTCTTCCTTACAGGCCTGTGGGGGGGTGGGAAAGCAGCCATTACAAGGGGGTCCTGTGCCTGTGTGTCCCCCCCCGCCCCGTCCCCGACTCACGGGCAGGAGATGCTCGAATTTTTTCAGGGCCCCGTCCCCGCAGTCCCAAAAATGGAGCTGGAAGATGACGGGGCGGTCGCTGGCCCGCGGCTTGGCCGGCCAGAACACCGTGCTGGCCTCTATGCCTAGGGTGGGGGGGGACACACGGCCACGTCACGGTCACCCTTGGGTGACAGCGGGGGTGCCACACGCGTCCCCGTCCCCCCCTCCACGCACCCAGGGTCTCGTGGTGGGTGGGGGGCACGGGGGTCCCCGCCAGCGCGGCCACCAAGGCCGTTTTGCCAACGCCGCTCTTGCCCGAGACGAAGAGCTTGTAGGTGACGGTGGGTGCTGCCAGGGCGGGGGGCAGCGCCGGGCGCTCCAGCAAACCTGGGGGGTGGGGGGAAGGTGTTTTGGGGTGCTGACACCCCATTTTTTTTTGGGGGGGAGGGTGTGTAGCAGGGTGGGGGGCTCACCGAACACTCTCCGCTGGTTCTTCTGGAAGATGGAGTCCAGGTAGGGGCGGCCGGCGGGGGAGAGGAGCCAGCCCGGCTCCAGCGCCGAGCCCCCCCGCGCTGCCATGTGCCCCCCGAAACCTGGGGGGGGGGGCAGGGAAGAAACACCCCCCCTCCCCGCTCCCCCCTTTCCCCGTGGGGTCACTGCACCTCAGCCTCGGGGGAGCAGGGTGGCCTCTTCTGACCCCCCACCCCCGGGGGTCCCTGCACCCCCATGGGGGCCTTAACCCCCCCTCCAGGGTCCCTGTGGCCCCCCCGGAGTCCCTGTGCCCCCCATATGGTCCTTGACCACCCCCCCCCAGGGTCCCTGTGCTCCCCCACGTGGTCCTTGACCGCCCCCCGGAGTCCCTGCACCTCCCCGGGGTCCTTGACCCACCCTCCAGGGTCCCTGTGCCCCCCCCGAGGTCCTTGACCCCCCCTCCAGGGTCCCTGTGGCTCCCCCAGGGTCCCTGTGCTCCCCCATGTGGTCCTTGAGCCCCCCCCGGGGTCCCTGCACCCCCCCGGGGTCCTTGACCCCCCCCCGGGTCCCTGTGCACCCCCTCGGCGTCGCAGCATCCTCCCGTGGGATCCCTGACTCTCCCCCGCCGGGAGGTCCCTGTGCCCCGCCAGGGGTCCTTGAAGCCCCCCATGGGGTCCCTACACCCCAAACCCTGCAAAGGGGACGTAGCACCCACCCCTCCCTGGGGGTTCCCCCTCCCCCCCCCCCCCCCCGCGCTCCCTTTAAGGTGCGGCCCCGCGCCTCACCTGCGGCCGCTTCCGCCTTGGGGTGACGTCAGCGCGGGGGGCGTGGTCTCTCCGCGCCCCCGCCCCGTTACCGCAGCGCATGCGCGGGAGGTGGCGAAAGGGAGACACGTGGGGGGGGCAGACCCCGACCCTATGGATTGGGGGGGGGGCGGCCCCTGAAGGCTATGGGAGACCCGACCCTATAGACTATGGGGGTTCCCAGCCCTGTAAGCTACAGGAGAGCACCACCCTATAGGGTACGGGGGGGGGGCACGCCTACGGGTCACGGGAGACCCCCGCCCTATAGGGTGCGGGGGGGGGGCATAGGAGACCCCGACCCTACAGGGTATCAGGGACACACCTAGGGGTTACGGGGGATATCCCCACCCTATAGGGTACAGGGGGGCACGCCTAT
Organism: Opisthocomus hoazin; assembly: GCF_030867145.1. Taxonomy (NCBI): domain Eukaryota; kingdom Metazoa; phylum Chordata; class Aves; order Opisthocomiformes; family Opisthocomidae; genus Opisthocomus; species Opisthocomus hoazin. Next base: position 15,389,289 of record NC_134429.1, on the reverse strand, counting down.
GGGTTAGGGGAGACCCTCCACCTATAGGATGCGGAGGGGCAACCCTATGGGTAACGGGAGACCCCCACCCTATAGGGTACGGGGGGGGCACGCCTATGGGTCACGGGAGACCCCGCACTATAGGGTACGGGGGGCATGCCCATGGGTCACAGGAGACCCCCACCCTACAGGATATGGGGGGGCACCCCTATGGGTCACAGGAGACCCCCACCCTACAGGATACCGGGGGGCACCCCTATGGGTCACAGGAGACCCCAACTCTACAGGGTACGGGGGTCCCCACCCTCTATGGGCAACAGGAGACCCCCACCCTATAGGGCTTCTCCCTTCACCACACTTTGGGGTCCCCACCCCCAATTTCCAGCTCCCCCCCCCCCTTACCCTGAACTGTCCGTTGTCCCCCCAACATCAGCCCCCACCTTCCCACTTGCTCCGACCCCCCCCGGTAGAAATATTGCTCGTCTTTTACCCATAAAGACCCCAAATCCCCCCTTCCACCCCCAAACTTGTGCGGGGGGGTCCTCTCCCCGGCATTTCCACCCCCTGCCCCCCTCCCCGAAAGCACCGACCATCCGTTTCTTTTCCTTTTTATTTGTTAAACTGCTAAAAATTCACCGGGATTGGCAGAGGAGGGGGGGGGGGGAACCCATTAACCCCCCCATCGACCCCCCAAACGTACACAAGGTTTTAAATACCACCAAAAATCGCTTCTCACTCCCGCGCTCAGCCCAGCCCGGGGTGCCAACGGGGGGGGGGGAACCTCGCTCACAGCACCGGCGGCTCAGGGCGGGGTGCGTGATGAAATTTGGGGTGAATTCCTCCTCACCAGCGCGGAACATGCCTTTCCGTGACCGGCGGGGTCGGAGGAGGGATGGCCCCGGCTTTGGGGCCCGCTGGAGGGATTTTGGGACCGCTCGAGGATGGAGACGACGGAAACGTCGGGAAAAAGCCCCCCCAGGCCCGCCGAGCCGCCCTCCATCCCTTTTTGGACTCTTTTTTTTGGGGTGGATGCCAACAGACATGCAGAGGGGAGGAGGGAAGCGACGCCGAAGCGCCCACCGAAGCTTGGAAACGGAGGAGAAATCTTTCCCAGATCACCTTCGGCGCTCCTGAGGTTTTGGGGGGTCAAAATTGCCTTTTGCCTTCCCTTCGGAGAAATCCAATTTGGGATCGGAGCGGGAGAGGCTGGATTTAACGAGGGATTTATTTACAGAGGTGGAAACGCCGCCGCCGAAGCCAAACCCTCCCCGTCCCCACGCGGCTGGGATGCGATTTAAGGCTCCGACCGGCAAAAAGCTCAGTGGGGATTGAGGGGAGGGGAAAAAAAACCACCCCCAAAACCAAAGCAGAGGGGGAAAAGGGGCCACGTCATGGCGCTGCCGGCTTGGGGAGGGTTCCTGGCTTTTGGGGTGGTGGAGGTTGTTGACCAAAACCTGGCAGAATCCACCCAATTTTTCCCCTCGCCACCATCTCGATGGGGAAGGAGAGGAGGGAGGCTGTCTCAGAAGGATGCGCAGGTTCCATCCCTCCGGATTTTTACTGGTTTGAGTCTCTGTGGGTGTGCTGACTGCTGTCGAGGCTGCTCCTGCCCTCAAATTTACCAATATTCATCCTTTTGGCTTGAAAAAAACCCTGTTCCCAGGCTGTGAGGTGCGGGTTCAGCCTTCAACGCATTTGGGTTGTTGAGCGAAACAAAACCTTCAAGTCTAGAAGGGAACCAGCAGCCAAATTTCTCCGCTTTGGGGGAATAATGGGATTTTTAGAGTAAATAGGGAGGTTTTTTTGCTGCTCAGAGGGCATCAGGGCTGATCCCGAAGCCTGATCCAGCACAGGGCAGGGAGAGGAGGATGCTAACGCCCGGCTAATCCTTAGTATTTTTGGCATTTTGATGCAAAAAACCCTGTCCTTTCTCCTCCTAACGGTCCTGGGCGGAGGAAAGGAACAAGGCTGGCAGGCCAAGGGGGCGAGAGGCATAAAAAAGGCATCGCGCTTGTGTCGAGCGAAGGCTTGCGGCGCTGGAGGATTCCTGCCGGGGTACTGCTGCCGTTCTCCCTACGGAGCCAAGCGCGGAAACAATCAGCCCACAGCCTCCTGCCTGCCGGTAGTTGGGCTGCTCGCATAAAACCCATCCTCCTCGCACCCCGCGAGGCGTTTCGGAGGGATACGAAGCCTCTCGAACCCCCAGAAAATAAACCCCACCTCAAGCAGCAGGCAGATTTCCCTGCCTGCTCACCCCAAATCCTCGGCTGGGCCGGTGGCGGCGCAGCTCCTTCCCTGCCTGTAAACACGACTCGCTTAACTGGGGTCTTACTGGGAAGCAGCGGGGCAGCGCTGGAGGTTCTGCTCGGACTTTATTAGTTTCTTGCTCCCTAAATTCACAGTTTGAACGCCTGCGTGACAGAGCGAGGGCTCGGGAAGGAGAGGGAAGAGCCGCGGGGAGGGAGGGGAGAAGGTGACGGCAGCCAGGGGCTCGGGCCGCATTATCTTTTTGCTCGCACAAAGTACAAGGCATTTGTTTTGGGATAGTATTTCACGTTTTGTTTCTTGTCCATGAGGCCACCGAATATGATTAACTCCCCTCGGCCTTGCACCACCGTGTGTAAACTGGTTTCGGGCGGCCCCACCACCGAACTGCTGTTGAACACTTTCCATTTGACTCGTCCTTTCTCCTTGGTGTCTTTAATGTCCAGCACGTACATCTGCATGGGTTTGCAGTTCATGCTCTGGTATAAAGGCTTCCCCACGTTGAGGGACTGGGGAGGGTGGTGGCCCAGGCGGCGGGCGATGGGCGGTAAGGAATGGCCGTCGCCTTGGGCAGAGCCCGGCCGCGCCGCCGAGCCCGTCTCGGTGCCCGGCGAGCCCGGGGAGGAGGCCAGGGGAGGGCTGAGCGCTGCGGAAGCCGAGGAGCCTTTGGAGGAGAGGGCTTTGACGGCCTCCAAGCTCCTCCGGAGCGCGCTGGGGGAGACGGCCCCTGGGAGGGAGCCAGTGACGTGGGGCGGCGTGTGGAGGCCGTTGGTCTGCTCGGGTGGGTTCCTCACGCTCGTGCCGAGCGTCCTGCCCTCCGCGCCGTCCATCTGGCAGACGACGGAAGCCGGTTTCTGTTCCCAGCTCAAGTCGACGGATCCCAAACGCAGGTCTTTCTGCTCCGGCAGCGATCCCCGTCGCGGCGCCAGGGCGAGCCCCACTTTGAGGTCGTACCCTTCAGCTGCAGAAGGCGTGCTGGGCGATACGACCTGCACGGGGCTGTCCAAGGAGGCTCCGCCGGCCGCCGCCGCTCCGGGCGATAAACTCCCGCCGTTGAGTACCGGGGAACTGTCCCCTCTGGATGGGGAGAGGCTGCCTTCCCGGGAGCCCGAGGGGGTTTGCCTCTGCGCTCGGGGTCGCAAGGTGCCCCAGCGGCCGTTGACGCAGGGAGCCTCGTCCGTGTTCCTGACAGGAGACTGGGAGCGGTATTCCCGCGTTTCGGGGACCAGGGCGGGCGGCGTGGCGCTGATGGGAGATGGGCGAGAGTTCAAGCTGGGGCTCAGCGGGGCTCTCCCGCTGGGAGCTTGGCTGAAGACCACAACGCACTGCCCCACCTGGAAGAGCAGAAGAGGAACGGGTTACAAATGGCAGGATGACCCTTTGTGCTGTACTGGGGGGAAAAACAGGGGGGTCCAGAGAATTCTGGGCAGGCAATAAAGCTCAAGGGATATATAGGAGAGAGCGGAGAGTCCACCGTGTCCGTACCCTGCAGGCAGGATGGCACCACAGCTCCGGGGCTCCGTGGTCTTCGTTCTCCACCTTGAGCGGCTGCCACGTCCAGGGGTTCGCGTGCATGTGCAGTAACCAGGCATCTTTAAACAGCTGTGGAGAAAAGCGTGACAGATTTAGGAGCCCAGTTTGAGATTTAGGAGCCTGGTTTGCTGCTGAGATCACCCCAGCAGAGGTAGGAGCGGTGCTTTGCTGCTGCAGACAGAGGAGAGGTGACCCAGATCGGGATCTGACCACCCAGCAGGGACTACACCCTACCGTGGCCATGGACAAATCCCTTCATCTGCGTTTTCCACCCCAGTATAAAATCAGGGCTAATTCTTCCGAGGCTCAATTAACCTCAGCGAGCTGCTGAGATAGTGCCCGGGGTGCTTTTTTCTTAATTAAAGCAGCTCTAGCAACAGCTAGACAGCTTCTCTGGAAACTTGACTGCGTGGGTGCCCAGATTTGCAGGATAAAATGCCACCTGGGTAACGTGCAGAGTCCCCGCTCGCCCCAGCCCAGCACTCAGGGCTCAGTCACAGCGAGACGCAAGAAGTTCAGGCCCACGCTCCCCCCAGGATACTTACTGCATTGGGACCACCACAGCCACCGAGGATTAAAATGGTTTCGTTGTCTATTACGATCTGGAGGGGGCAAAGAACAGCGTTTCAGAGCAGGAAGGACGCGAAGCCGTCCCCAGCGCTTTCAGCAAGGCCTCCAAGTGCAGGCAGAGCCAGGTTACGGCTTCTCAGCTGCGCAGACGCTGCTGAATTTTGTCTGCCCAGGGATGAGGAGTGGAGCTGGGATGGAGAGCCGGTTTTGCTGGGCCCGAGGCAAAGAGGGATGCAGGATTCACCCCACTGCCTCGTCCTGAACGGCTCCCAGACCCGTTCCTCTTACAGAGGACAGCAATTACCCTTCCTGAAGCTGAGCCAAACAGCAAGGGGCTCAAGAGCCCTCTTCAAACAAGGGAGAAGGATTCTCTGGGAGGGCACGTGCTTGCAGCAGTATTTGTTAGCTGCTGGTGGTGGGCGAGCTAGTCCCTCAGTCTCTTTGCCAGCGGACGGAGATGAAGGTGCCTTTGAGCACGACCCACCCGATCTCTTTTGGGTGCCCTGCGAGGCTGAGGCGATCTGCACGCTGGGCACCACCGACCGTCCTCCTGGGAACCATACGGGGAAGGCACGGACGCGAGCTGCGACGGAGACAACCGCATGGAGCTGGGTGACTCCGGCGAGCTCCCTGCCCCAGGCAGGCAATAAAACAGGCGCTGCCAGACCCACGATCCGAGCGGGTACAATCCAGAGTCGCTCAAACCCAGAATCAGCAGAGCGGAGCAATCAAAAAGCCCCGAGTCAAACCAACGTGTGATAACACTTCATTGATCTTCAACGCCACGGGGGACGATCGCTGGGTGAAAACAGCAATTTGTCTTCTAGAAGTGCTCGTTAGAGTTCTGAGTCATGTGCCAGACACGGCGCGGTACCTGCCCGAGCGTCAGGGAGATTAAAAGCGCACACTCGCAGAACAGATGGCTGGGGAAAACAAGGGCCCGTCGGGCAAAGGCTGCAAAGATAACGCCGAAATCGGGCGCTAGCTTTCAGGCGACCTGCTGAGAGCTGCCTGAAGCTGGAAATGAAGCCGTGTCTGGTTTATCTTTGGCAGCGCGTGCTGGTGCTGGGGAGCTGAGCTAGCGAAGGAGAGCTCACCTGAGACTGGCCACCTCGTGGGTGCGGGCTGGGCCCAGAGATGTTGGGCTTGGACCAAGCCCACTGCTCGAGATCCAGCACCCAGACGTCGTTGCTCCTGCAAGGATGAGACAAGCATTGACGATACACCCAGGCTCTCTGGGTGTCTGAAACACGGGTTCAGGGCCGAGTTTTATGGCAGAACTGGGTTTTCCACAGGCTGAAGCCTTGAGGGGATTCGCTGTGAGATGTGAAAGGTGCGCTAAGGCAGCCCGCAGACCCCAAAACCCTGCAGAGACTTCCTTTCAAAATGCTGTGAGCTACCCTGGGACCACTACAACACGCTCCTTGTTTGCAGGAGCCTTTGTCAGACACCCTCAGCCCAGACTTACATTTGCCGAGATCCCAGCGAACCCCCAAAAACGATCATTTTGTCTTCGATGACACAGGAGGAGTGTCCTGCCATGGGAGGGGGGCCATGGGTGGTCACGATGCAGTTCCACCTGGGGAAGGAGGGAGGAAGACGTTCACCACTGGGTCGGAAAGCAAAGCGCCGGACGAATGGCAACAGCAAAAATCCCAGGGGCCCGCAAAGTCCTCAAGAACACGTTACAGAGGAAAACCTCAGGGAAAACCTCTGAAGATCCAAATAATAATGAAACTAATTAGAAATACTAATATGCCAAACATTTTTAAAGCACGACAAAGTCACAAGGCCAAGTTGGAAATATTGCCACTTTCAATTAAGTTCGCCCTGAATGATTTCCAACATGGTTTAATGACAGCATCTTAACGACACTGCCCAAAAGTGCATTAGCTAATTGACACTTTTGATGATGAAAAGTTCTCAATGAAAGAGGAGCAGCAACCATCGCTGCTTTGATACAGCACTCGCTCCTTGCTCACTCACAAGCATCAGTGAGAAAGCCTGGTCTAAGACCAGCTGAACAGTGTTTAAAGGGAAAAGGAAAATTCCTGCCATCTCTGTGGTCACTGCTGGATGCTTGCTTAAGAGTCCTGGGGCTGTAAAGGACGACAGCGAGCTTACTGGAACGGTTCAGACACCGCCTTTACCACGTCTCCCTTGGAGGACCCACAGGAGCTCTGAGTTTTGGAGCACTGCTAAAAGCCAGACCTCCAGGAGTTAAGGCTTTATCTCCTCCTTTCCTCGGAAAGACCTCACTGACTTGCAGCCGAATCGATTACACGTTTAAAGCATTCGCATCCAGATTTCCCACCTGGCTGGACGGGAACACCTGGGGAGTCTGGCATGTTTTCGGTACGAGCCGAGAGCTGTACGGAAGCAACCACCACCCCAGAGATGCCACGCAGCAGCGTGCGCACGGCTCTGGTGTGCTCTGGTGGTTTTTTGGCTTTTTTTTTTTGTTTCAGTAAGAGCATCGCAGACACACCTAGGAAACCAAGCCAGTCCCAGGCGGGCTCGGAGAGACACCCTCCGGCATTCCTCCAGCTGCATTAGACAAATTTTTACAGGATGAAAGCCTGGGCTTCGAATCCAGATGGGCTCTTACCAGTTTTTGGAGGGCGAGTAGGTATGGATTTCGTCGAAGAACCTCTCTGGTTGGTGCAGAGGGTAAGGGCTAGGCCGTGTCCACCCACCAAACAGCACAAGCAAGTCCCTGTAAACCACCAGTGTGGCCCCGGCCTTGGGCGAGGGGTAGGAACCTGGGCAGGGAAAAGAAGGGGAAGGTCAGGAAACCACACTCCAGCACAAGCACTGAACGGCACCAGTTTTACTGAAGTGCGACAACACGGAGACTCCACCTTTGAAAAAAAAGAAAAAGCAGAAAAAAAGGCAAAATTAGAGTTTGGAGCCTGGGAAGAAAGCTACTGCCAATTTGTGTCACTGTAATTAGTAGGAGCCTGAAAGCACATTTCATGTATGGCAAAACATCTGTCACTCACTGGCAGGAAATTGCTAGCTTTCTAATGTATCCCTTGAAATTATTGCTTTAGCACTGAATAAAAGCAATAATTACCTCCGAATACCTAGTAACTTCTCCCCAAGGAAGGAGGTAGAACGAATACCGATTCTCACGCATCCGGTGTCGCTGGCTGCAGATTGCTGGGGTGCTCACGAGTGGCAGCGTGCACCGAACCCCGTTTTCTGTGAAGTGGCACAATTAAACCCGAAACGCTTTGTTGGGTGAACTACAAATCAATCCTTGAGTCTGCAGAATGAAGCGCTCCTCTAAAAATCCCCGAGGGACTTCTTGCTTGGCTCCGCAGGGGCCAGGGACCTCCTGAGCAGGACCTGCGCGGGGAAGACGACGGGACCTCTCGGGCTCGGTGCTGTCGCCATCAGAAAATGCCGTGTATCCCGAAGGTCTTCCTGCAGCACAGCAAAGTGCTGAGCTCACCGCTCAACCTACCGCTGCTCTGCCCACCGCATCGCTCCCTAACCGGCTCGGAGCAAGAGGAACTTCAAAGCAAAGAGCCCCTTTGTGAGGGCAGCTATCAAAGGATGGGATCCCTTTGAATTTATGTCAGGGAATCGGCCACGGTCCGCTGCAAAAATACAAACCCCGCCTGCTCCAGCAGCCAGAGGTGCTGTCACTACCTCGCTGATGTGTTAGGCACTGAATTACTTCCCAGCAAAAGCCAAAGCCTCTCCAGCCAGGTCTGACGTGTCTGAGCATCCTCCCTCCCACAGCTGTCACCAGCATCGGGCAGATTCCTCCACCTCTGCTGTCACACTTTCAAAATAATCATAAATACATCACCTGAAAAAAACGGATGCGCGTGCCCAGCAGCAGGAACCAGGGGCAGCGCCAGGGCAAGGCTGCGCACGTGGCCACAGCAGCACCATCGCCCTCCCCAAAAAGGCTGATGCACCAAACCAACCTCTCTCCTCCAATATCTCCAACAGGACTCTGAGAACCACTTCTAGCAGGTAATGACATGCAGAATGGAGGCTATTTTTAAAAGAAACCAGAGCAGCTATTTTAAGCTGCTGCAGCCGAGAAAAGCAATTCGATGGCGATGGGTTCCAGGTGGTGGGTGGCCAGAACCCAGCCAAAAAGCAGCCCCTGGCCAGATGCGGAGGAGGTGGCTGCAGAGTCCCCGAGCCTTTCTCCAGGGACAAGGCACATCTTGCTGCTGCCCTCAACTATACAGCTGCAGGGGGAAAAAGGGAATAAAGTTGTGCAGGAAACAATTCTTGTGTTGGGGCACATATATAGCGTGGCCAGAGCTATACCCAAGGTCTCCCTATAGATGAGAGTGCCAGAAGAGGGTCACATTTGGTTACTCTTTGTTCACAGATTTCAGTTTTCCTGGCTCGTTCCGTGGCTGTATGCAACTCATTAAGCCACACCAGCAGGTTTCCAGCCTGAATATTTCCCCGGCAGAGCAGAAGTTGCCCTCCCAAGCTTGGCATCGCAAACTAGACTGCTAGAAACCTTTCCACCTGGCTTGCAGAGAATCGGCTGGGTGGGCTTCTCCATCAAGGACACCACAGGCTGAAAGGTGCTGGGTTTAAATTGGGTTATTTTTAAACAAAAAGGGTTAGCTGGAGAGGTACTAGGATGCAGAAACAGACCAGCACTTTGCTCAGCAAGGTCTGGGATGGTGCAGTGAGAAAAGCCACCGTCCTACTGCTGCAACCCGAAGGTCAACCCCAGCCACAGACACCGAGACGGTTCCCAAGTGAGTCAACAGCGTGTAAACAGCCCAGGGCAGAGGCCAGCCCTGGTTCTTCAGGAAGCTTTGCCTGTTATTGGATGTTGCACGGGTGTGAACAAGCGGGGTTTCTTTCTGCTATGCAGGAAAAAAATCTGAATTTTACAAGTCAAATAAGGGCTGGCCTCTCAAAGCCTCTGCCAGCCAGCTGCGATATTTACAGATGCCCTCTGCAAAAGACTCGCACCACAAGCTTGACCTACCGGAGAGGGCTTCAGCGCTCTTGCGTTTGAGTAGAAACGTGGACAAAGAGCAGCTGAAACCTGAAGAATTTATATCACTTCTCTCTAAAGCAGGGGAGAGCTGCTGGGTGCTGCGGCCAGGAAGGGCAGGAGCATCTCGAGGGAGCCGGAGCCCTGCCCAGGCGAAGGCGACCGGCAGCCTTTGTGACTTCAGGTCCCAAGTATGCGGAGCAGCGCAGGGACGGCATCAGGGACATCAAAGGGACACGGCTCAATTACGTGAGGCCCCGTAATGACCTGCTCGAAGTCCAAGCGGCGTTTCAAAGACTCGCAGGAACATACTTGACATGGGAGGGCTTCTTCCTCTCCGGGGTTACGCTTGCAAATGAAATGGCTTCTGTTCCTCACCGTGGACCGAAATGCCTGCCGAAGAACATCATTAGCTAATTGCCCTGGTTTCCATTGCTCCCTTGGTCAGGGCTGACAAACAGCACAGAGAGGACTCTTTCTGGCTGGGTTTCCAAGCTCCACACCCTGATAACACCATCCAGCCCAATATCAGATTATCTTTCCTTGGGGATGAAAATTCAAGCACAATTAGCTACTCCTAAACATAGAAGGCAACATCTCTTTACAGCTGACGCTGTTTATTCGGTCAGGATGAGTAGCTAAAAGCTGGGCCGAGCTATTTTTTTCCAGTTGATGGATTTTCCTGGCTCGCAAAGCAGATACATACTTTTCAAAAAACAAACAAACAAAGATCTCCGGCTTCCACGGATGTTTGGAAGAGAAATGCCAGCCTCTGATTGCCTCTGACAAGAGCTCTGGATGCTCCCTATTTAAGATCTGTCCTCATAAGCATTTTTTAAAGCCCATTTATTCAGCCCTCTCATGCAACTGGAGCAGCATGCGCAGAGCTCAGCGGCCACAAAAGAACAGCCTGGCTGTAAGGGCACGCGTAACACGCGTTTCCAGACCAGCCTTTTACCTACGGCAGGTGCAGCCCTGAGCGACTCCAAAACCAAATACCAAATAGAGCTTAAAAAAACACCAAAAAACACCAAAGTGAGGGGGGGGGGGGAAATCACATGGTGCCTAATTTGACAGGATTACCCAGATGAAAAGATCGGTTCAGATCGGTATGGTCTGGGGAAATATCGTAGGAGAGATGAGCTGGAGCAGACCCAGGGGTTTGCACTGTCTTGGGGGGAAGGTTAAGACATGGAAAGGGTTCTGGGGCTGTATCCAGGGCATTAATTTCGGGGAATTTTCTTATGGCAGCCTAAGCTTTCCGGAGATAGATGACAGCTACTAGTAAAGGCTGGGGGCTGCTATTGCTGGATCTGATGGATTTCTCAAGCCGCCTTAGCTCCAGCAAAAGCTGATGCTAAAACTGCGGTGAGCTGATCACAGCCATTGCCAGGTGATTCGCTGGGATAAACACAACCAGGCCCACAGCCCCATTTCCAAATTCAAAGCCGAGAAATTCAAGTGAGCCTGTCCAGCAGCCAGCGGGTCTCAATGTGCAAAGGAAGCCAAGCTCCCAAGGTTCAAAAGCCACCTGCAATCTGCACACCAAAGGTGTAGGAAACCATCCCGGGGAGGGGCTCGGGGCTAACAGCCACTACCTGCACCGGCAAAAAAAGGGGGCAAGGTGACCGTCCTGCTCCGCCGTGGCTCAAGCCATGCTGGAAACACGGCTGCTGCCTGCCAAAGCCGGCCGCTCCCTGCAAACAAGCTACATTTGTTCAGCAAATTACGTCCCATCACAGGATGCCCTTAATTTGGTGGGTACATTATCGGTGGAGCATACCATAATCCCAAAGAAAAAAGCCAGAGGGAGATGCTGAACCTGTGTAGTCAGGTACAAAAGCAACATTCGCTGGTGACCAGCACTGGTGTTTCCTAAACAGTCTGTAGCTCTGCAACGTCAGGGCATTTCAGCGTAACCCATCTGCAGAACAACAATTTGCAGGATTTCACACCGAGGAGCTTGTGTTGCTTAGGGACAGTCAAAAAGAAATGGTAAAAAGCAGATTCCTTTTAAGAAAGGGAAAAAAATTGACCTAGGTGTTGGATGTCACAACAGAAACGGGGCTAAAAGGACGGTTGGGACTTACTGCACTCTGCCTCCGACTGACAAAAGCCCTGTCTCAGACCTCTCCTTGCGGGAAGAGCCGGCTGTCCCGCTGCTGTGTCACACTGCGTGCCTCTCTCGGGGAGCTGCCTGTGAAACGGAGAGCTTGCGCTCACCCCCGTGGCTTGGCAGAGGGTGAAACCAGCAGCAGCCGGCCCGGTGCTGTCTGGATTTATGAGCCTGGCTTTTAGGCTGGCAGAGACTTAAAGACGCCAGATCACGGGTCCTGACCTGGAAACCTCATCCACTCCAGCACCGTCGTCTAACCCAACCGAGGGATTACCTCGACTACACTTCAACATGCAAAGGTCCACCGCAAACTTGCACGACAGTGTGAAATCCCCAAATTTCTCCCCTTCGATGGGAAGGGAAACCAGAGAAGGAAAAAATAACGAATCCCTCTGCTTCCCAGGCCAGCCAGGATTTTTCCGCAGCAGTCTGCAGATTTGCCTGAAAGCTTTTCCCCTGCCAGCAGCTTGTGAGGTTTCACAGGGGGAAGACAACAAGCTGGGGTCCAAAGGCCAGAATACGGCATGACCGGCAGAGGACAAGCATCCCAGGAACCTCAGCATTAGCATCAGGTTTGGGAGATGCCAAAGGAGAGCTCCTATGAGCAGAGCCGACATCTCCACGGCACGTTGCATGCCAGCTCTTTCCAAAAGTCAAACCCCAACATTTTGGACTCGCTGGTCAGCTGCCTTGGATCTGGCACCTGACATTCACTTGTTTTTATCCCCAGGATGCTCAAAACAGGGCACTAGGATTACAAATATTTTCAAGGCCGGCTTTGACTGGGTCTGCCTAAACCTTCAAGCTTTTAAGAGCCAGTAAAGTATCATTTTCCCTTACCAAAACCACATGTGATTTAGTGTTCCCTCAAATCTGGTTTAAAAAAAAAAATAAATTCCTTGCTTGGAAGCAGACAGGAATTCAACTTTGCAAGAGAAAAGAAATTTAAAGAAAAACTGAACAAGATCTGATCTGTCTTCCCAACAGGGAGACAAAACTTTTGCAGGCACATGCATCAACTGCCTGCAAAATACATCTCAGCTAGCACAGGGAAAATATCCCTATTTTTCCCCTGTAACATCCCCATATTCCACCTACAGTGACACAGGCTCATGGTACAAGCCCAGTCAAACCCACGGCGTCGACGCAAAGGTCTGGTTTCTCGCAATCTTTACAAGGTGGAGGCAGAAATCCCTGCTGGGGAGGATAAGTCACCTCCGAGCTTTTGCAATGTCACAGTCGTTTTTTTACCCGGGAAATTCTTACATGCTGTGACTCCAAGCCCGATAAAGCTGTTGAAAAGGAGAGGCAGTGCCCTCTGAACCCTGTGCAACAGGATTACTGAGTCACTCTGTGCTAACGCTCAGCAAAAATGTCCTCAGCAGCGAGTTGAGCAAACAGCAACGAGATAGAGAGTGCCAGAACGCCCCGGGGCTTTGCCCCCTTATTTTTTAATAGCTGCAAATGAGGATTGCTGCAATTCGTGCACCTCGATGCTGCAGGAGGAGTTTTATGAGGGTCCATCCCCAGTGTTTCTCACCTCAGCATCGCTCCGAGGTGCCGAGTACTGCTTACGGTGAGGTCACACCGTATTCCCCCTTTGCAATCATCTCACTGGGTTTTGGGAAATGCAAATTGGGCCCTGCGGTGCTAAAGGGTGCCGCTGTTACAAAAGCTGTTTTTCCCTCTGGGTGGGTGGAATCGGAACGCCAGCCAGCGATCCACCCCTCTCTGCTTTAATACTTGTTTCTCTCCCCCCACCCCGCCCTTAAGTGATACCATACCCTGCAGACTCTCAAGTGATTTGAGTAACAGTCTGACATCCTACACAAAACAGCTCTGATGCTAACGCAAGAGCTCAGCGCTTGGAGAGCAAGGGTTGATCAGCTCCTGCGCCTTGTCTTCCCTCCGGGAGGCAAAGGGACAGATGGAAATTGCTGTATCAGACTGCACAACGCCGTAATAACCGGGTAATTGTAGGGAAGGGACCGAGGTATGTGTGGGTTAGCGGAGGAGCGCGCCCCGGCTCTGCTGAGCTCCACACTTTTTGCTCAAGTCACGCTCCCGTTTCGTTCGCCACAGCACGAGGGAGGGGGCAGAGAGGCATCGCAGACGTCGGAGAACGCCAAAATTACTGGTGTTTCAGGAAACGGCTGCTGTGTAATTTGGTGAGGTTAGAGCTACCATGGGGCTACAAAAACCTCAACCATCCTCTGAAGAGCATCCTGTGGGCACAGCCAGAAAAGTCTGCTGGAATAAGTGCAAAAAGCTCAGCACTGGGAAGAGCGGGGCTACGCTGGTCTCAAAATCTGCTGCAAAGAAAACGCAGCCACTTACTGAAGACCTGACAGCTACCTAGTGAAAACCCCAGTACAACACACAAAGCGATATTCAGTCCAGCCCCTTGCATCTCCCTTTTAACCAGCCCTTCCCTCACTCACTGCCTTTCCCCTTATTTTCATTTTCAAATCATTGGTTCCTGCACTATGCTTTCTTCACACAAGGAGTGCGCTTTTCTCCCTTATTCTGGTAAATCCACCACTTCATTCCAAACTCACTAAATATTTCATGTCAGGAATAAATATTCACCTTTTGGACTGCAGACAAGCATGAGCTAGTGCTTCGTCATTCCGCATGCCTACCGGATTTAAGGAGATCTTCCAGCAGATGCTTTTGTGAAAGATATAAAATCAGGCTGTGAGCATTTAGTCTTTGAAAGCGCATAATCCTGGCTAGGGTATATATAAAGTGAATACTGCGTATTCAGTCTGGAGTATTACATACGTAATCTTGGTGGAGAGGGTCCTCAAGGCAAAGGCACAAAGCAGCATCAGCTCAAAGAAGGAAAACCTCGAGCGGGAACGCGTGCCCGCTGGCTGGGAGCCTTGGCAGGAGCTCTTGCCGATAGGTGTCAGCACAGCCTGCCCGAAGCCTCCAAGCAGGACCTTTCCGAAGGCTCCTCCAAGCTCCTTCCCAGCTGACAAGACTTATCAAGCCACCGGACAGCCACGGGACAGCAGGGGTTTTTATTTCACTGGCCCCAAAACGGAGCTGCCCCTGAAGGCAAATGTACCTGCCGAGGAGGGAAGGCTTTGTGAGAGACCCGGGAGGAGAAAGGAATAATTCAGTCTAAAATGCCGGGGGGAGCTCGTGGTCAGACCAACCTCCATCACGCCTCGGTACCTCCCGCGCCTCTTGCCGAGGGCAGCGCCCGGGATGACGGCACCAGCCTCAGGCAGGCGCCGGATCAGGCTATCAGCTTCCTCTCTGGTGCAACGCATTAATTATATCTGAGACAACACCAATGTAAACACCAGTATGTGTGGCTGGGGCGCCCGTTTGCATATTTTTAAGCCTTCTTTCCTGAAAAGGAAATAAAATAGAAGGTTTCACAGATGCCTTGGCTGCTTTCACAGCCTCCCGACAGCTTGCAAATACCTTGGGTTTCAGTCAGCCAAGCTCGGACGTGCAGATATCTGCAAGAAATTAAATTCTCCGCAGGCTGTGAAATTAAGCATTAGGAAAAAGTTGGACCCCCGAAAGGAAAAAAACTCTGATGAAAAAAAAAGCCTCTTGCAAAATCCATCCTAACCTCCACTTGGGGAACTACCGGTTTGAAAGCTCACAGGCCTGTACCCTGAGACCGTTAAAAAGCAAAATGTCCTCCAAGCGCTGGCTTTCCGGGGCAGAGGAAGGAGTACTGCAGGACGAAGTTTTCTACTCATCATTTCAACTGCAGGTACCCAAATCTCAGCTGTGTAAGACCTTCAAAAGTTTTCAAACTCTTTGGGAGCTCCTGGATGCTCAGCACCATCAACGAGACACCAACTACTGATTTGTCTATATAAGGACTCCCAACCCCAGGAACCTATTTCTGCAGATCGTGGACTTGTGATTTACCAACAGGGCTGCAAATAGTTTTCCCCAATTTTGGTACAGCATGCTCGTCAGCAATATTTTCAGATGGCCTAGGGGTCATGTTTAAAATGAGCATGTACTACCCGTGACGCTGAAAAGCAGCGTGCATCAGCCAGCCCTCGACAGCCAGCCGCCCCATCCCTGCTCAAGGCTACCTTTGTGCGTCGCAAATGGGGACCAGGGAGGCTAAAAATTCTCCACATCCGTCCCGGAACCGATAAAGGCGATAGTGGGAAAAATTCCTCCGTTAATCTCTGGAGGGATCTGTGCCCAGGCAGCTTCTCTCTGAGAATCTAAATCTGACAGGGTTAAAGCAACAAGCTATTTTACATGCTGTTCTGCTTGATCCATGCCGATAGTGTCTTAAGAAGGGCTGCTCCGTGCAGGGAGACACAAGAAAGCTTCTAGAGAGATGAACGCCGGACAGGCAGATTTAAAATCCTGAATAAATCCCTCTCCCTCTCATCATCTGGGAGACAAGAGCATCACCAACACCATCCCTTATCTCGCTCTGCTAGATGCGCAGGCTTGCTGGTTTTATCGCGGCAAGGTTGCCAGCCCCCATTTGAGCAAGCACTCCTGAAAAACTCCTGGCAGCTCTTCTGACCAGCTGGGTGTCTCCTTTCGAACACGAGCGAGAAGGGGTGGCAGTCAGCAAGCCGTGGAATGCAACATGGAAGGGAAAGACAAACCAGCTCGCCTCTTTCAGGGCTGTTTTTTTTTTTCCAGCCTACATGGAGCCTCGAGTCCTCCATGGAGATCTCAATGAAAGAGATCTGACATCCTATAGACTAAAGCAAATCCACGGGCTCAAGAATGAACGGATGCATGGGATCTCCTCCTGTCTGACCCTGTTTCTGCACCAATGTACAGATGCTCAGCTCTTCCCTTGCCTTAGAGGGAACCACAATTCCCCAGACCTGTGTTGAGGCAAGAGGAAACCCAACTCATCGCTTAAAACATCCATTCCCCTTCAAGCCACTTCTCTCCCAGCCTCCTCTGTTGCGTTTTCCCCTCCGTATTCCCCCTCAACATACTCCTACCATGTCAGGCCGAACTCTCTGAGGCAGGACAGGAGGACATCCCAAGGGTAAAGCATCGTTCCCTGCGGAAGCACCACGGTTGGAGAGATGTGCCTTGCTGACCTGCTGAGAAAAGCAGGCGAGCCATCGTTCCGAGGACCGAACTTCCCACAGCAGGGACTGTTTTTCCCTCCATGTTCTGCCTGTAGATAAAAATTTGCTGAACTTCCAGCTACCGCGGCGCATTGAGAGCAGACAATAGGAGAGCGAAACTGCCAGTCGCTCTGGCCTGCTGATGTAAACCCATCTTTACCAAGTCTCAGCACCACCGTGACAGCTCATTAGACACAAGCCGGCCAGCCCCAAGCCCTGGGCCCGTTCCCACCTCTGTGTGCGGGCGGGTTGGCTTCTTCAAAGGGCTTCCCGCCCGCCTCCGGCACCGCATTCCTGCGATGCCATGCACGCCGATGTGCAGAGGCGCAGACAGCAGCACCCCGCTGTCCCCGCGACAAGGTGAGGACCAGTCACTCCTTCTTCTAATCGCCGAACAAACTCTGCCCCCCACCCTCACTCTATAAGAGAGGAACGAAGTTATGCAGTGACTTAACAACCTCTGCAGATACTGGAAGCGTATGGCAATGCTCTGGGAGCCTGACAAGGATAACTTACTCAGTACCGGCTGCGGCAAGGGGCATGCTGCAGTCAGGCATGGTCAGCGGGAGGAAGGAACGGAGAAAGCCACACAACGAGACGGTTTTCAGACGTGGTGCTCAAGAATAGGAGGCACAGGTTTTGTTTTTTTTTTTTACCCTGGTACGGGAAGTCCACATTCATCTCCCACCACGCTGTCCTGCTAAAGATTTTAAAGGCTTTACTTCTGAAGCATTTAAACCACCGGTCTCTCCAAGTGGGCCCCTTTTTTTTTGTAGGGAGCAGAATCCCAAGCAGAAAGCCTCAGAGAGCCATACAGAGCCCCAGGAAGAAGAGGGGAGGCCTTTTTGGCTTTTCCCGCCTGGTCTGGCAATGGCTTTTGCAGGATAGATCCTCGCAAACAGCAGATCGCACGCTCAGTTTGCTCATGTTCTCCACCTCTGCATCCCTGGCGCAATTGATGCAACGCTGCTGGTTGGTGGGAGCAGGGTGTCCGTCCCCAGAGGCGAGAGCTACCCCGCAGCACACAGCGAGCGATGCTGGATGAGCATGATTCAGAAGACGACAGATCCCGATGACAAAAAGCTTTCAGAGGTTAAATGCAAACAGCCAGAAAGGCCACAAGAGCGGAGAAGGACAGCAGCGCCTGGCAAATCAAAGAGAGGGCAGATGTGTGTTGTAAACCTAAACCCGCTCAGATTGGCATCTCATCACCGCCGCAGAGCAATCCCATTGCACCCAAACAGCGAGGGATCGATCTCCTGGAAACCAGTCCTCCAAGCACAAGCAGTGCTTTCCCAACGGGCGTCACAGCTTTTGGAAAGAAAAAAAAAAAAACCAACAAAGCCCTTCACCTGCTGATTTTTCATCTCTTGCCCTTGAAATATTTCACATTTAGTAACACAAACTTCATTCGAGACATTTTTCAAAACCACCCAAGCGAAGAAAGGAACAAATTAGCATCCTGTCTGCCTCGCGCAGACCAATCGAGGGACCAAAAGGCACCGAGAAACACCCGAGCCCCATGGAGCCGCAGCTCAGGACCTGCCAGACAAGCTCTGGGCTTGCTCTCTGGAAGGGCACTAATGAAGTTTAAACTCCATATTCAAGGACGTTGCCTCCTTTGGAGAGCAGGGTGTAGCTTGCCCTTTCCAAACGCAGCAAGCCCAGCTGCCTGCGCACTCCTGGCAAGGCTGTGTTTTGCAACAAAAATTGTTTAAGGCTTGCACAGATGCAGTTTTCACCTGAGAGCAGCAGGCTATCGCCCTGTGTACCTGCAACAGAACAACCCCGACGTGCTCCGCAGCATTTCTGTATGTACCACCAGCTAGATTTCTCTAGTTAACCAGGATTCTTCTTCAAAAGATTCACTTTGGCTTTTTATTTCTGCACCGCAGCTTAAATTTCACAAAGGATTCATCCTTCAGTGCTCCTCATCGCTCTCCGCCTAAGAGGACAACACCAGGCTGGAGGATCTGGCTGTCAAAAGCTACTACCACTTTGCTCCTGGTTACTCACCTCCTTGTAATCCTGTGAGCTCAAAGAGGGGGAAAAACCTCACTATATTGAACTGGATAAAGCAATTCCAAGCAACTCATGCTGTGACAGTGTCCATCCCGGAGGACAGCACGAACAAAGCCCAGCAACTCGTGTTTTTGTTTCAGAAAGGCAGAAAGTAGCTGCGTGATAAGCAAGCTCCGGTCAGGCAGCAGACTCGCCAGAATTAAGGCAGAGTTTCCAACGGGGTCAACTCGCTCCGGGCTTCAGGGCTCAAAGCGCATTCTGATCGTGGTGGGAAAGTCAGGGATTTTTCAATAACACGGAAAGTTTTAGCTCTGCAAAGGCAGAAACACACCCTACCGCTACTGAACTCAAAGGGGGATGAGGAAGAAACAAACCAGATCAGGAAAAGAGCTGAAGAAAAGCTTTCCTCTCTTCCAGGCTGCACTCAGTATTACGACAGCAGAAAGACACCGTACAGACTGCGAGGGATTTCCAGCCGTTTCACTAACCCGTTCTACTTTGAAGTATCAGACACCTGCAGCCAGTAGCTGCAGTCATAATTATAGACGTTATTCTGTGCCAGCGATCAGCTTTTCACTCCTTTTGATTCCCAGGAGGCCAGCAGTTATGACCCTGCTTCAGCGTGCTCAAGGTGATCCCAAATTTTTAATAAAAAGTTAGGCATGCCTTCAATTAAAAAGGGATGTTCAACACCGCGCTGAATCCAGAAACACATGGGGACACGGAGGCCATTTTGCAGCCCTCCCCTCAAGGGCTGTAAGTGCAAACAAGTTGGGCTAAATTTTGAAAGTTTATTTTAAAAACCTGCTTCTCCTCGTTTCCTTTCTTGAGTATGTGGAAATGTATTTGTTTGGCTATGAAACATCTCACAAACGGTGAGAGGGCCACGAGGACAATCGGGGACCGGCAGCAGCCCATGGATGGAGAAATGCTGCTCAAGAGAGGCTGCTGGCACGGTCGGGTCAGGACTTTGCAGGTTCTTTTTTAATCCCCAAAGCAAGGATGTGCCCGACATCACTCGCTACGTTCCCGCAAGGCAAGTCCCTCTGCAATGGGAACGAGCATTGCAATACGGGGTCGGAGCAGAGTATTTCGGTAACAAGCCTCAGCTGGTTACTGCTGTTCAGAAGAAAGAAGACGCAAAACACAACCAAGGACTGAACAATCTGCACAGCCTCAGGAGATCTTCAGACACAGTGGGTTTTCAATCCAGATGCGAGCTGGTTTCCACCTCTTTAACAACTGTTTCTCTTCAGAAACCCCACTGACCCTTTGGACTGCACTGTGGCCACGAGCCTCCAAGTTCTCCATGCCCCGTGTGAAGGTGTCACGTTGATCTGCGGATGCAGAGGGCTGGACATCACTGAGGAGGCCCCGAACAAGAAAGCTCACCCTGGATCGGGACCAGCATTATGAAACTCCACCGACTGTTTTGAAAACTTGCCACTGTTTTCTAGGAGGAGATGATGAAAACAGGGCTTTTTTTGCTCCGGGCAAGGTTTTTGCCCAGCTTTGTCAAGGGCAAACCGCTCCGCCTGTGCTCAGCGACTAACGGGCAGGTTTCTGGCGCTCTCAGCCAAGAGAGCCTCCCACCGCACGGGGACCACATCTGATACAACCACCTGGGGCAGGTGACAGCAGCCTCTCTCCTACCTCCTCTGGGCTGCGAGTTCTGTTGACACAACACCATCAAAGGCACCTTTCCCCTCAGCTCACAAGGGGAAACCTGATCCTCGAACTCCAGCGGCTCCTACTCAAAGCGCGGAGGGGACCTGGGGGAAGAACAGAGCCAAGAGGAACCAATGTGGGAGAGGTTTTTTTGCACACTTACTGCATCGAGTTCAGGCTGCCCAGGAGGTTTTAAGTGCAAACTTCAGGCTGACAGTCTCTACTCATTTTCAGGCTAAAGCAGTAAGACACAGGGAGGATCAGCTGCTCTGATACGGCTACGTCTTGATGCTGTGAACATGGACAAAGCGGATCAGAGCATCTAGTGAATGAGTTTTGCCTCCAAGACTGTTTTTACCCTGAAACCCTGTGAAAGAGATGAGAAGCTTTCACATCTCCCCAGCAAAAATGAACACAGCATGACTGCAGGGGGACAAAAACACCAGGAAACAAGTCCTGAGGAGTTCTACCCTCCCGGCGGAAGGGTGGACGCGGGGCTGGCTGCACAGCGAGCCTTTTCGCAGCAAACAGGAAAAGCGGAGCCGCGAGTCTCCTGAACTCCCCCGATATCATAGCCTGGCAGTGGGAAAACACACTGCCTCAAGGGGGGAACCGGGGTCTTTCCAGCTCTCTGGCCTTCCCAGGTGGTCACAGGGGTGATGGTGGCAAAGGGGGGGGATCACGCTTGGCTGAGGATGATAAGGCACAAACAACAGGGAGGATGCACAGACCCAGCAGGACTTCAGCAAGCGTTCGTCTCCCTGTGAAGATCTGGTCTTTATATCATCATTTCTTATTTTATAAGCACAGTAAAAGACTTCGTTTAAAAAAAAAAGCTTTCCACCTCTGTTTCTGGGAGCATGGGCAAAACTACCATTATTTTTCTCTCCAATTCAAAAAAAGGTATTTCCCAGTTTAGTATACGGTTCTGGCAGACTGAAGCCAAGTGCAGGGCTCCTGAGGAATATAAACTAACAAATACAGGAAAGGAGAAAGCCTGCAGAAACACACAGTCTGAAATAGCACAGGCAGGCCAGAAGGATAACTGCCTGGGGATACGCTTTCAATTCTGTCTATTAATTATCCCCTGCAGCCTGAGGTTGTCATGAACAGGAGACACAGACAGCGGCGCAGGGCCTGGGTCAGCGCTGATGGCCGAGGCAGCCTCTCCCAGGACCTGCCGGCAGTTTGCATCGCAGAGATGGCAGGGATCTCCTCGAGAGCGTTTCACAGACCCGCACGGAAACAGGACAAGCCTTCCCTGCCACCGGCGCAGCAGATCCAGGGCTAAATCCTAGGTTAGCAACTCCAGGCATCAGCAACCCCACGCCAAAGCCCTCACCACGGGAACCCCTGCGGCTCCTGCATCACCCATCGCACTGCGTCCTGGGAGTCTCCGTTTCAGAGGGGTTTTGGTTTCTGTCCCGGCTGTTTCAGCTGTACAAGAGCTCGTTTCGGCGGAGCACCAGAGGACTATCGCCGCCAAAGTCATCCTGCCTGCGCTCTCGCTGCAAGAACGGCGTGCTGCAGCTTGAGTTACGGAGGAGTCAAGACTAACTCTTGCCTCTAGCTGAATAAACAGACTCCAGCGTAAACCACCTCCAGTCCTCCATCAGATTCTCCTCTGTGCAGATAGGCTAAAAGTCAGAGAAGTGCCCAGATTAATTATGCAAATAAAGGCAAAGAAAGCATCCCCAACAGATGGAGGAAGGCATCTGCCTCCCAGGGACCACCTACCCTGGGATAACATTGCAGGCTTCCCACATAATACGGGCCATTAATTATTGCTCCCCTCCTGCTCCAGCAAGACTCATATGTGGGAGTGAAGGCGGTGGAAAGTAGCTCCAAAGTGGCCAGAAGAGCTTGAGGGAGAAGAGTTTAGAGACATTCCTCTTCATGTTCCGAAAATAGAGATCCTGCTGCCTTACCCTCTCTTGCAGAGCACTACACCGCACCAGCACAAAGCACTACATAAAAGCTAGGCATTAACTCTCTTGTTCTGCTCCAGCCTAATAAGTAGAAAGTCAATGCCATTGTTTTAGATCTAAGCGAAAAAATACTTTGAAACCTCAAAAATTAGGGTTTTCTGAAGCAATTATCTCCCTCCTCCGTCTCCGAGACTAAAGAAACACGGGCTAATTATTTCTTTGAAGGCTAAATATTTACTCCTAGATGAAGTGCAGCAGCTCAGGCTGGAGATGAATTACCCAGCTCTGATGTCATCTAATGCCTCCAAGTAAGAAAACCCAAATGAAAACAGGTAGGAACAAACAACAACAAAAAAGGGTGTTTTCTCCTGGAAAAGCCCTTCAGAGAGGGGAATGGGATGAAGCTGTTCCAGCTCACCTGAGCTGCGTACAAAGCATTTAGCATGGCCCTGGCACCACAGTTCTGTTCCCTTTAGATCGCTGTACCCAGGTCTCATTAGATCAGATGCCCATGCTTAATGAGGGCACAAGTAGAGCATGATCAAATGTCTCTGAGCAAGAAGTGGCCTTCTGGAAAAGCCACGGTCTTATTCTGGAGCAAGACCTACCATAAAGAGTCCGTAGGGCCAGGGCTGGGAACTCCTCCTCAACCTCCACGAGCAATTAGCCCGCACACACAACGAGCGTTAATCAATCAACGTCATCTCTTCTTTTACAAAAAATCCCTCCTGCCTTATTTATGTCTGACTCCCGAGTTTCAAAGCTCTCTGCTTTTGCCCCCTCCAGTCACTATTCTTTCCCAGGCAGCGGGTGCCAACCCTCTGGTTAAGGGCACCAAAAAAAAATAAAAGCAGCAGCTATGTGTAAGAAACCACCACCGGCACAAGCGCGGGGTGACTCATCTCCTCTGAAGACGGAGGAACAAGAGCGCTCTCTGTTCGGTGAGACTGCCTGAAGTTTCAGTTGCGATCCCATCTCGCTACATGCGCTCATGACAGCATGCAGAAATATTTCCTCGGGGGATCTTCCCATGGGACTTAACTCTGACACATATTCCCACAGGACTCGTTCTTTTAAAAGTGTTATTTGTTAGTAAGGCAGTGGGAATTTGACTTTACGAAATACCAAGAGAGTGACTGAGCAGAGCTGGGTGCCGGCGGCTGGACTCGTTAACGCGACTGCGAGCCGTGCCCTGCATTCAATCCGACGGAAGAACTCGCTGGGCTGCAAGAATAGACGTCCTGGGTCAGAGCAGAGGTCTGCATCGCCCGGTATCCTGTTTATGCTACCCATGGCCTCCTCTCCACCCCTGAGCAGAGGCAGAGTGCTACGGCAGAGAAGGAGGAAGAGCGAGAGCCGGTTTCCACATACGTGTAGACTCTGGTTTGTTCTCTTCCTCCATTTTAAGTCCAGGACTACTTAATTCTCACCTGTAGGCATCATACAGTGGATGTGCAGAGGCAAAAATCAAATCAAAATATTAAGGCTTGCATAGACTGATCCCCAGCAAGCGGTCATCAAGCACCAAGTTACATGTCAACATTTCAAAGTGACATTCAACCAATTCCCAGATTACATCAGTACGCAGAAACACCTGAATTTTGGAGGCATTTATACAGAAAAAAAAGTTAGGAAAATATTACTTTAAGTGATGACTGAGTAACCCACAGTGCTTAGAGCACACGAAGCAGGGTCAGAGGCAGTCTGCACCCAAGCAGACACGTCAGCAAGGAGCGCTTAGTGGATGCTGAGCTCCTTTCCCTTTTGTTCTTCCCTCTCTTCGTTAAACGTAAAGCTTTTGCTGAAACGGCTCGTTTAATACTGGCTTCCCTCCCACAAAGAGCTTCCCCCAATTCTTCTGCTTTTGTCAAAGTTCTTCTAGTCAAATTCAGAAATATAAGAAAAACAAGCGTGCTGTGTGTGACGTTTTGAGTACAAAAACCAGTGTGGGAAATCATTTGTGGCGTTTTCCTGCCCTGCTCCGAGCGTGTGGACGGCAGGAATGTACCTGTTTTCCCACGCTTCTCTCGGTTGCTGTGGGTAGCCCGCACGGGCATGTCTCCTCCACTCCTCAAAATACCTGAAGTGGCAGCTACCATAGTTATTAAAAGAAATAAAATCTCAGCTTTGGGACAACGATTCTTAGCAACAGAGGCTCTCGTGGCCGCAGGTAAGTGTCACTCATCCTGCACGGCACAAACCAACACTGAGCAGCCACCCCAGACAAAGAGAAACAACCCAGCGCGGTGCTGCAGACATGAGGGTACGCATCGTCTGTGGCAAAAAAAAAAGAAGGCTATAACCTGAAAACCAGTCAGATAATGGTAAAATACATGGGGAAATGGAGAATCAGACCAGGCAGCCCTGGGGACAGGGTAAGTTCTGATAAAGCCAGGGGGAGCTGCACATGTGCCACCTCTCACCTGAAGCCAGGGGCCGGATCCACTCCTTGCTGTTGAGGTCAAGTCTCCAGAGGTCGTTGAAGGCGGCGTTACAACTGCTCTGCGTGCAGCCACCGAACACGTACATCGACTGGTTGGCGTCATAGTAACACGCACCTGGAAAAAAGCAAAGGCACAGGTTAGCCAAGTCTCTGACCTTCACGCTTTTGGGTGAGAAAAGGATCATTTTCTCTTCCCCCTGGGTTTCAGATGGGAGAAGAGCAGACAGGCTGCCCCGACTTCAGTAAAACCATGGCCCAGCTTAGGGGTATCCCTGACCAGTGTCAACCTCCAGCAAGAACTTTCCAAGACGATTATCCCCTCAAGTAGAGCTGCTCCTGAAAGTGCAAAGAAAGCCGCCTTACAAGCTTGTAGTTAATTAGATTAGCGATGATTAACGCACTCAGCACACTTACCTTCTCTAAGCTAGTTTGCATGGCTTATAGGGTTACCAAATTGGACTAAAAAGCTGGCCTGGGTATCTAGACCTGGTCGCTTATTCTCTTTCTCCAAATCTGACAGCATTTCACCCTATCTCATCACAGAAGAGCACCACTGAAACACATGTGTCTCACATGTGAGCATCCCCTTTGCTCCTTCCGGGAAAGGATTAGGCAGCAAGATGGGGAATGGGGAGGGAACATGACACTTGACAACCCCTTAAAGATACCCAGGCAAATAAAGAGCTTTTGGCCCCAAACCAAACTCTGCAGCAAAAAAATAAATTATGCAAGCATCTGCCTTTGGTAGTTAACGTCCCGTGGTACCCAGGCACCTCTGACAAGAAGTAAACTAAACATAAGATAGAGCAGAGAGGACTTGCTCAGCTTATCTGCCTTGAAGGACGAGCAAGATTCAAATGTGTTCAGAAAGTTAAACCCCTGCAATTACAAAGAGGATTTCCCAATTTCTGCATATCCCTCCTCAAACACAACGAGCCCCATTGACTTCGCAGGATGACCCCTCGCTTTTCATGTTCTTGAGATCCCTGCAAGGCAGTGGCATCTCTTCCGTGCCTTGCCTAACTCATGAGAAGCCCGACGAGCGCCCGATTGCGATGCCAGAAGAGCAAGAGCTTCCTTCGGCGGCAGCTTTGATAGACCAACTCACACCAGCTCCTAAGCTTGCAGGTCAAGGATCAAGGAGTGAAGGTGGCTTCAGCTCCTGGGCTGGTCTGGGTGACCGGGCAGCAGGCTCGTCTGCCTCCGCACCCTCCGAGCGGCTGGGTGCTGCCTGTGCCGCTGACCTGCATGCGACGGCAACGTGTTTTGAAATTCAGTCCTCCTTTGACCTGACATAGCCTGAAACATCTCAGTTCTTGGTTTTTCTGTAAGGTTCTTCCCTTTCTTTCCCCAGAGCTTTGCTACAAAGTGTGCAGCGTGGCTGGCAGGAAGGGCAAGCTTGATTCTGCAGCCTCGATCTGCCCGTTGGAGTGTCGCTCTGTTCGTTACTGCATCTCCCAGGACACAGTTACTGGTCTCCGGGAATTCAGCAGCACACATACAGATGGTCCCACAACACTACACCCTGCGTGCAGTCCCTTAGCGCCAGCACTCATCTGAAAGAGGACTCGCTGCCTGAATCCCGCTCAGAACCACAGCATCTCTCTATAAAGCCCACCTTCATACACAATTGCCCTCAAAAAAAGTCCTAAAAATCTACTATCAACCTTTTCAACAGGAGCATGGCCTCCCCAGAGATTCCGCAAGCATTTATTATCAAATCTAGCGAGGGGAAAAACCACAATAAATCATATCCGCGTACACAGGCGCCAGTGCATAGTAGAAAGCCGCAGTGTTTTATGCTCTGGGAACACTGAAGGATACCAGCCGGGGCTCGGGGGCAGCAGGAGTCATCGCCCTCACGATGACAAGCGATATATTGCCCAACACGAAAAGCAAGAGGAAAAGTCAAAGTTCAGGCGGGCAGCCCACAGCGCTGGGCGGCATCTGGCCCTGGGTCCGAGCCGGAGGTGAGAAGCGCTCGTGATTATGCAGGAGCTCCTCCGCAGGACATCTCCAGGTTGAGGACCAGGTCCCATCATAAATAACCGGCACAAGGGAAGTGCCAAGATGCAGGATTAGCACGCAAGCACAGCGGCTTTGGTAAAAAGCACCAATATTTATTCTGCGCTGAAGCAGAAGAGGAGGAAGATGCACGGCAGGGGTGCAAGTTGCACCGTTCTTTTCCCTTCTCTCCATCACGTTGTACACAGCTACTCCACCAGTTAAAGAAGTAAAAATAGATTCATACGCGCTGACCTGATGGGACACAGGACTACTCTGGGGCTTGTACTAACATTAAGGGGTTTTTCTTTTCGAAACAGCAGCAAGAAGAAAAAAGCCTAAAACAGAGCATCTGGAGTGAAGGGCTGATAACCTGCTTTCGGTAGCAAGAGAAAACGATTCAGAGCAAATCCCCAAGAGAAGTCGTCCCTCTTCCAGCTTCACTCTAGACCAGTACAAGCACGTCCCTGGTTTCCAGCGACCCAGCCCCGCAGCCCTGATTTCGCAGGCTGGAGGTACATACTTCCAGAGTGAGAGAGCTCTTTAAGGCAGCCCACCCATACGTACACCACCAACATTCATCTCCCGCAACGCCGTAAACTGGCGCATTCAGGCACCGGCAGACAAAGCCATGGCTCAGCAGGGGATGCGATGACGCCCGGTGGCCTTTGCCGAGGGTCCCATTGTCTGACCTGGGGCCTGTCATGCAGATCCCCTATTGAAAAGCCAGCGGCCCTCACGCCCTTGGCTTTCAGCGGCCAGTCCAGGGCGCTTTGCTGACCACACAGCAGGAACGGGGCAGCTGGAGACATGGCATGTGCTCGTAGGGCGAGACCACCCAGCTGTCCCCCACCTGCGTCCAGACGACATCCTTACATCACGCTGAGCTGTCCTCACCTCAGCCCGCATCTTGCCAAACTAACATAATACACACCTATAGGCCACGGCACTTCGCTTCCGAGCTCTCTGGGGTGCAGGATATATAAATAGTGGTGTAACGGATTTACCTGGGATGGGATTGAGGAAGAAATAAGGATTAAGAGCATTTTTATAGCTTTACCTGCTCTTTAAGATTGGGCCCTATATCATTTTCACACGGGAAGACCCCGCTGTAGGTTGCAACGGCACCTCCACCCAGGAAGACACCAGCCACTGCTTTGCACCCTAAATACATGCAATTAAAACCTGGTGCAAAGCAATGCCGCTTTTTTCCTGCTTAACCTTTCTCGACAGGTCTAGCTTCCTTAGAAAACTAATCACTACCTAAGCCATGACGGGTCGAGAGCCTCTTACCTCCTCCCCACGCCAAACCCTTGGCAAGCACAGCTTTCACACAACAGCACAGCTCATTTATTATTTTTGAGGGGAGGTGGCAGCATTCTTCTCCTCTATTTGGATTTGAAAACCAGGCCAGCCAGCCAGACACCATGACGTCCCCACGGCAATGTATTTTAATCCTAGACCAAAATAATTTTAACTGTGCTTTCCTGCTTCTCCTTAGCAAGCCATTTAAAGCTTCTGAAGCCAAGGAAGACAGATCAGTTTGGGGAAAAAAAATTTGGAAATAAAAGCACAAGGTAAAACTCCAGTTCATACCAGCCTTGCAAAGATGTAGAACAAATGAGGGGAAGGGAATGTGTTCAAGACCCGCCTGGACAAGGTCCTGTGCAGCCTGCTGTAGGTGACCCTGCTTCGGCAGGAGGGTTGGACTAGATGACCCACAGAGGTCCCTTCCAACCCCTACTATTCTGTGTGATTCTGTGTGAGTCCCTGGTGCCTTGAGCTCTTTTTTGGGTGGAAAACAAGCAGATGGAGACCTTTTTTTTTTAAAGCACTTAAGTCCCAATAAAATGCAGTGCGTCCCAGAGTTTTGGTATTGCAGAGATGGTCTATCTTTGTAACTGTAAATGAAGAGAATAAATATTTCTGATGTCTGAAGACACAGATACCCAAACAGATCGCAGAGCCAGCTCGCTTTGAGTGCGTTCCTGTTTCCCCTCTGTGCTGCACAGCAAGGCATCAGAAGCTAACCCAGAGCACGAGATAACTGAAATACAGATCAACTGGGAAGGGAAAACTGAACCTAAAACACACGCCCTTCATGATAACTGGAGGACATTGAGCTTTTTCAACTTCCAGTACATCAAATAAAGTAACGCATCCAAGTCCAAAGGTCGTATTCCTCACTGGAGAGAGGGGAAAAAGTCAGCTTGGCTATTGAAATCCCATTGCTGTGCGGCCCTTGGCTGCAAACAGCCCCGCAGCCTTGCAGCTAAAGGCTGACAGCCCTTGGTGCTGGCGTTCCCAGGAGCACGCTGCCAAGCCGATGCTGCTAGCGTGGTACGCTGAGCTGCTGGTAGCGCTTCCTCCGGCGCGGGGCTGGGTTTCGGAGGTAACCTCTCCGCACCCGGCCGCGCCTGGCACGAGAGCCGGCAGGACGGCGGCGCCGAGGAGGCAGGGCTGCAGATGAAAGTGCCCGGTCCTGCTGGCTGGCAAAGATGTCTACACCAGTACAGCGCAAGTTGTGGCACGATAAAAACACACCAGACCTCAAAGCCCAGCCCTCCATATCTTTTTTAGGGGGGAATAAACCCCATATCTACCTCCTTATTATCTGAAATACTATTTTCCTGCTCCTTGCAGTGCAGGGAGTCAGTGCAGCCAAAAGGCAGTGATATATTGAGCAGAGCTGGGCAATATGAAAAGCCGTAGCTCTGGCAGACAAGCAGCCCATCCTGTAAAACAAACAACATTCCAGCTTTTACCTCTCCCTTGCCTCTCAGAGTAAACCCAAGAAATTGCTGTAATTAGTCATCACGCTGGTGCCATGCTCCCCAGACTGCATGGAAAAAAAAACATCAGTATTTAAAATTAGTCACCCTTCCATCAAAGGATCAATATTTCTGGCACAACGGTCGGCGTTCCTCTGCTGCTTTTCCGTTTCTGCATTCCTGCACCTTCTGACATCGCTTTCTGATTGCGGCCAGTTATTTAACCACGTGAGTCATCGCCCTGCTGTGATATTTGTAGGTTCATACGTTAGCGCTAAAAACAATTAGATGACTACTGCAAACATTATACCTGGTGTTCAGCTCAAAAACCTACACCTGAAGTATTTCTTCCCGTCAGCCTGTACGTTTAGGCCTAAAACCCAGCATTACTGATATTGTCTGATGTTCCGCAGCGTCAGCCAAGCCCTTTAGAAAACCTACAGCTCATCCATAAAGTTTGTTATCAGTTGCCGTCTGATCAAAGACCTTGCCAAACGCTCCCTCCCCATGAGACAACAGTAACTTCCATTCATTATTCCTTATCATACAGTTTTTCTGTTACTCCCTTCAGCATTTCTAGAAGACACAGTGACCTCTAACTATTTAAAATTCTCTCGCTTGTCCTTTTATGCTCCATACGAGCACTCCTGGGATATTTCGTATAAATCCTGAAGAGAGATAGCCCCAGCCAATTCTATCTACCGCTGCCTGCTGACTTTAAACGACTCGTGCCTGGTAGATGACGTCTTCCCACAAAACCAGCAAATCACTCACCCCTAAAAAAGGGGTTTGTGAGTCCTCCCTCACTTCCCCCCCCTGCCCCCATCCCCAAACCTCCTGTTCTTACTTCACCTCGGCTCACTGCATCTTAGTATTCTAGGTCATAGGTTTAGAGATTCAGTCTGAATTTAATGATTTGTAGCTGCAGTTTAATACTGGAATCCACCCACAAACACGCAACACTTTGTTGCAGGGAAAGCAGACACCGCAGATCTGGAGAACTGCTTTAAAAAAAAAAATCAGTTTAAGTCAGCAAACAAGTTAATCCAGATTAGCCTTCTGTGCATAAAGTGCATTAATAATGCTTCTGTAGCGACCGAGGGCTGACCAGAGCCAGGACACTGCCAAAGAGCGAGACTAAAACAGCTTACATGCTCCGAGGGCAGTGGCTTTAGTAAGACAACTCATTTCGGATCGAGTATAACAGCGGCACGCTCAGGGGAAGCCCCGGGTGGGCAGCAGAATAAATTACAGAGCACACAGCACCCTTTGGTGCAATATCTGGGCCTTTTTCAGGTAATTTCTAGCTAGCCTTAAACCTCACCAGTTGCAAAAAGGCTGCAAAAACTGAGGGGAAAATACATGTGAATCTGCAAGTCATTAATAAGAACTTTATTAGCATGGCCACTTAACTACAAGCTACAAACGGTGGTGCCTTCCTTATTCTTTAGGAGGACAAGGAAATCTTTGAAGAGCACAATGACTTCACCAGAGCTTCCCGCAGCGTCTCCTGGGCTTGTCTTGGCAGGAGGCTGCGCATCAGTTGCTTCATAAATTATTACTTGGGAATATGAAAATTTTATGTCTGCTTGCTCTTGGAACCGCACCGCTTACACCATGTTTGTTTACCTTCAGAAAAACGAAATTTTCTCCCCGGAAGAACTGCCTCCAGGGGGGCTCAGACCCGGTGACGAAGCCACAAGGACGGAATTTTTGTCATATTTGACTACGTCACCTGGCAGAGGAGGCTGCGGCGGCTCGATGGTATTGCAGTACAAATAACAAGTTTTATTTAAGCATCTTTCCCCCGCAACGGGAATGCTTTTTCTGTTCTCTTCCTAAAACTTTGAAGCAGGGCAAAAATTCACCCATATGTTAAGTGGCATTGTTGACTGAATCGCTTCCATCAGCAAATCCACCTTCCTCAAAGCTTCTCATGTGCAGCTCTGTGTTTTATTTTCAATTAAGCCACGCTCAGCCTGCTCCAAATTATATTACTCGCAAATGTAGTAGATGAGCGGCTACAGCAGCAGCCAGCGTACGTCCCTGGGTGCTGCGGGTATGCGAGCTCACCGGCTTGGACAGCCACTGGACTCAAGTCACTACCGAGTGTGATTTCTACTGCAGAGGACACAAAGTTCAGACTCCAAGGGGAGCTGTGGAAAGAAGCCTGCGTGTAAAATTTGCAAAACTGGAAAGCACAAGTCCCACCCAAGCTCCATTGCCACTTCCCAAGAGCAACGAGCCAATAACCACGGCAGGCAGCTACCGCATCCCTACTCCTGTGCGAAGCGCTTGTGTTGGCAGCGCTGCGGGTTACACCGACCGGCGGGGACTCTGCCGCGGCGACAGGCACGTGTGGCACTGCCAGGTCCTGTGCGATGCGGTGCCAGCCCCTCAGCTGCAGCTTCCCGTCTCCAGTCAGGGCCGGCAGAGCTTTTCCCCAGCAGCTACTTACTGTGCGAGAAGCGTTGCGTGATGGGGGTGCCAGGGTAGGGGTAAGTGCGACTCTCCCACTGAATATTTCCTTCTTGCACTGCTTTGATAAAGCCGTGATAACACTGATGGGCCACACCTAGGGAAAAAAAAGATGTCAGCAAAATTTGGGGCACGTTAAGAACAAACCGTGCCTGCACAGTTGCACAAGCAGCGTGACAGCAATTATAAAGAGCCTCTGGATTTAGATTATAAATACACTGCTGGAAATTCAGAAGATTAAAGAGAATAAAGAATAGGGACTCCGCAAATGTGAAAAATCAGCAGCTTTCACTGAACTGATTCACTACATTTCCGATATCTGTCAGCTCTAGCGTGGTAAAACAAAGCCTTTGTGAAAGGTAAGCACATGTGCTGCCTTTGCAGAGCTGCTTTTCAGCCCTCTCTGCCGCAATGCAAGCCTGCCCTCTCCTAATCACGCCCCCAGAGGAGCCGCTGCCTTTCCCTTAATGGACCTTTGAGGATAAATAACCTGCAATAATGAATTTTTAAGAGCGTGCATGCAGTTACCGCACAGGAATCTAAAATAAATACGAGAGTAGACACTGGTGATAAGAGTCTTAGGTGAAAATGCTCCTCCTTAGCCATGCGAGGGAGCGCATCTGGCCGACAACAGCTCCTCCGTGGAGCAGGCTGGCTCCAGAGCTGCAATTAATTCTGCGTATGGAGCACATGTGCCTGTGTGCGTGCCGAGAGGGGCCAGAGGCCGCTCCCCGTGGCAAGAAAAGGAGCTGG